>NC_057415.1:29960848-30271085 GCF_019320065.1 Cervus canadensis | reverse complement strand
CATAGTGATGCTTCCAAAGGCCCACTTGACTTCACATTCCAGGATGTCTGGCTCTAGGTAAGTGATCACACCATCACGGTTACCTGCATCATGAAGATCTTTTTTTGTATAGTTCTTCTGTGTACTGTTCCCACCTCTTCTTAGTATCTTCTGCTTCTGTTAGGTCCATACCATTTCTGTCTTTTATTGTGCTCATCTTTGCATGAAATGTTCCCTTGGTATCTCTAATTTTCTTGAAAAGATCTCTAGTCTTTCCCATCCTATTGTTTTCCTCTATTTCTTTGCACCGATCACCAAAGAATGCTTTCTTATCTCTCCTTGCTATTCTTTGGAACTCTGCATTCAGATGCTTATATCTTTGCTTTTCTCCGTTGCCTTTAGCTTCTCTTCTTTTCTCAGCTATTTGTAAGACCTCCTCAGACAGCAATTTTGCTTTTTTGCATTTCTTTTTCTTGGGGATGGTCTTGATCACTGCCCCTTGTACAATGTCATGGACCTCTATCCATAGTTCTTTAGGCACTCTGTCTATCAGATCTAATCCCTTGAATCTGTTTGTCACTTCTACTGTATAATAGTAAGGGATTTGATTTAGGTCATACCTGAATGGTCTAGTGGTTTTCCCTCCTTTCTTCACTTTAAGTCTGTATTTGGCAATAAGGAGTTCATAATCTGAGTCACAGTCAGCTCCGGGTCTTGTTTTTGCTGACTGTATAGAGCTTTTCCATCTTTGTCTGCAAGTAATATGATCAATCTGATTTTGGTATTGACCATCTTGTTATGTCCATGTGTAGAGTCTTCTCTACACATGTTGTTTTGAAGAGGGTGTTTGCTATGACCAGTGAGTTCTCTTGGCAAAACTCTATTAGCCTTTGCCCTACTTCATTTTGCACTCCAAGGCCAAATTTGCCAGTTATTCCAGGTGACTCTTGACTTCCTGCTTTGTATTCCAGTCCCCTATGATGAAAAGCACATCTTTTTTGGGTGTTAGTTCTAGAAGGACTTGTAGGCCTTCATAGAACCGTTCTGCTTCAGCTTCTTCAGCTTTACTGGTTGTGGCATAGACTTAGATTACTATGGTATTGAATGGTTTGCCTTGGAAGTTGTCAGATATTATTCTGTCGCTTTTGAGATTGTGCCCAAGTACTGTATTTTGGACTCTTTTGTTGACTATGAGGGCTACTCCATTTCTTCTAAGAGATTCTTGCACACAGTAGTAGATATTATGTTATCTACATTTGCCAGCTAAGATGAGGGAAACTCAAGAGGTAAAGTAGGTAAAGTAACTTATCCAAGCTTGCATGCCTATCAAAGCAAATACAGAGACATGATTTTAAACCAGTATCAGAGTCAGAATTTTCACACAGCATTCTCTAGCTTCAAACTCATTTTCACCAAATGTTAATACTCAACCCCAATATGTTGTAATAATCCCCTGTGGTTTGCTGTTTCTCTAATTTTTGTTCTTTAAAGAAAAGTGGGTGTGCATTACTATTTACCAACATGAAACCTCCATCCTGCAATGCTTTGCATCAAGGACGCTGTGGCTACAGATCTTCTACCAGAAACATGTTCTCATCCCAGGGTGTACTGCCTGCCTGGCCATGTTCAAGTCTCTATTACATCCATGTTCAGCTTCCCAGGTGATCAGCACAGGAGCCTGGGTGAGCCTCCCTGTTCCCTCATAGAGTGATACCCCTCTTTTCTTTGGAGCTCACTGTCTACCTTCAGGAGGAATGTTGACACCTACATGATCCTCAGATTGTAGAACACACCATCCTATTCTTGAAGTTCTTTTGAACTTACCTTAATCTTTTCCAAAGTACCATTCCCAGCCAGTTTGCATGGGTAAATTTAGTTGCCAAAAAGAAATATCTCCAGTTATCTCAATATGGAGCCAATGTGGTGCTATGTATGCAGAAAGCTGTGCTTTGACTCTGGTCCCCAGCTTTGCCAAATAGCTGTTTGAACTTGAGCAAGTCCCTTAAATTTGTTGAAGTTCATTGTCCTCATCTGTGTATGAGGATCACAAGGCCTACCCCCCAAGATTGTTTTGAGAATTGCTTGGATAGAGCTTGTCACAGTGCCACCTTATAAATAAATAGTGCTTATGATGACCATTATTATTCTGAGCACTCCTTCCCTGAAAATCTAGGTGATGCTTCATCCTAAGCAGCTTTTATAATTTGTGTGCATGGTGGGGGGGGGGGGGTGTGGTTCTTGTCTCATTCCCTCCAAGATAGGTTGGAATAAATCCTTTGTGCAAATGATACACTGTAGCTCATGAACAGACTGTGTGATTCTGTAATTTTTTTCACAAGTGAAGCTTGTATACATGCTTATTTCACATGGTGGTGTTAAGGATTAATAAAATCAACTGAACATTGAAATGTCTTTGTAAACTATAAAGTAGCATGTGTTTCTGTTTATGATTTTTATTTTTTTAATCAAAATTTTTCCATTATAATTGACATAATACAATGCTTACATTTTAAGTTTATACTTTGATGAGTTTTGACAAATGTATGATACAAGGACAACTGCCACCTCAATATGACACAAAATAGTTCCATCACTCCAGAAACTTCTCTCATGGCTCCTTGTAGGTTCCCTCCCTACCCCCATCCTTGCCTTATCAGATTTCTATTACAATTAATTCACTTTACAAGATCAAGAACTTCATGTAAATGAAATCATATTGGGTGTGTTCTATCATGTCTGGCCTCTTTCACTCCGTGTTTGAAATTCATTCATGTTGTTGCATCTGTTAGTAGCTCATTTCTTTTTATTGCTGAGTAGTATTCCATTGTTTAAATATACTTCAGTTTGGTTATCTGCTCACCAGCTGATAAACTTTTGGGTTATTTCCAGTTTGGGGCTATTATGAATAAAACTTACTTAAATATTCACATAAAATCATTTTGTGAATATATGTTTTCATTTCTTTTAGGCAGTTACCTATGGCTGAAATTGCTGAGTTGTAAGATAAGTCTATGATTAACTTTGGAAGAAACCATGTAGTGGTTGCAACATTTTACTATATCAGTAGCAATGTATGAGTTGCCATCTTGTCCTTGTCAACACTTGGTATAATTACTGGTCTATTAATTACAGCGATTTTTGTAGGTATATAATGGAGTCTGATCAATGATTAAAGATGTTTACTATCTTTATTCACTTATGGTCATTTGAATATTTTCTTTAATTAGGTATCTCTTTAAATTTTGGGTATTTTCTTATTTTTATTTTTTCTCTTCTTATCGAGTTGGAGGAGTTCTTTTTATTTTCTAGTTGTTTGTCATATATCTGTATTATGAATATTGTCTTCCAGTGGTTGGCATTTTCCATTTCTTAGTAGTGTCTTTTAAAGAACAGAGCATTTCAATTTTGATGATAAATTTATCATTTTTTTCTTTTATGTCGCATGCTTTTTGTGTCTTGTTTAAGGAATTTGCTTTTCATTTGCCTCCCCAAAGTTTATAAAGGCTTTCTCCTTTGTTTTCTTCCAGAGTTCTTACAATTTTACCCTTTATGCTTATGTCTGTGACTCATTTTAAATTAACTTTGTGTATGGCATGAGGTAGGAATGGAGATTATGGGTTTTTACTTGGGGGAGGAGTTTGGCACACAGATGTACGGTGGTTGCAGAACCCCATGTTGAGAATACTCTCGTTTCACATTAAATTACACTGGTGTATTTTGCACAAATCAGCTGGCCATATATGTGTGAGTTTATATCTGGACTTTCTAGTCTTTCTTCTTGATCCATTGATGAATCTGTATCCTTAGTCAATAGGTGAGGTCTTGCTTAACAAAATTTATGGTAACTTAATTTATGTTGTGTAACTCATCTAACCTTTGTCCTTTTTTACTGCTACTTTTGCTATTTCTGGCCTTTTACATTTCCATATACGTTTTTGAGTCATCTTGTCTTCTAGAATTTTAGCTAAGGTTGCACTAGATCCATGAATCAATTTGTAGAGAATAGACATATTAACAATACTGAGCTTTCTGACCATAAACATAGACCTGTATATTTATTTAGATTTTTAAAAACCTATTTCATAAAATTTGCTAGTGTTCAGTGTGGAGGTTTTGTACATCTTTCATTAATTTATTTTAAAGAATGTTATATTTTTCATGCTATTGCAAATGCTATTTTAAAATTTAATTTTCTCATTATTTGCTCCGAGTTTTAAAGTTTATAGAAGGAAAACTAGCTTGGTACCAGATATTCTATCATAAGCCAGAAGCAAGGTTTTATTTTTAATAATAAATAGGGGGACATTGAAGTATCTCCTCACGAACTGCTATTTTTCTTCTTTCTAAAATGCTTCCAGGACTCTCAACAAAATAAACATTTTTTTGTCTCTGTTAGATTCCAAAGCATTAAACAGATCAGATTGTGTGTGTGTGTGTGTGTGTGTGTGTGTGTGTGCGTGCACATACACATGTGTGTGCTCTTGATGCTACTACTTGAATTTCATAAATTCTCTTCTGGAGAAATTTACCAGTATCACTTTTTTAGGGGGCGGGGAAGGGCATCAGTAAACTAAGACCAATTTGTGAGCATAGCAGGTATAATATTATTTTTGGTTCATTCACAAGTCTGAGAAGCATCTCAAACTTCCCAATGCCCAGTTAGAAGCATTGCTGAAATATTAGGTAAATGTCTAAGCAAGCCCCGCCCCCCCCCCAAAAAAAGGGTAACTTTGACTTATTCAACAAAGTTGTTATATTTGCATTTGAGGCACTTTTGGAGACTTGATGAAGGTATTAAAAAAAAAAAGAATAAGACTGAAAAATAGCCTATTCATGTAAGTTCTTTATTGTTGTTTAATTGCTAAGTCCTGTCCGACTCTTTGCAATCTCATGGGCTGTAGTACACCAGGCTCCTCTGTCCTCCACTGTCACCTGGAGTTTGCTCAAATTCATGTCTGTTGAGTTGGTACCATCTCATCCTCTACCCCCTTCTCTTGTTGCTTTCAATCTTTCCCATTATTAGGATCTTTTCCAATGACCTGGCTCTTCACATCAGGTGGCCAGAGTATTGGAGCTTCAGTGTCAGCATCAGTCCTTCTAATGAACATTCAGGGTTGATTTCCTTTAAAATTGACTATATTGTTCTCCTTGCAGTCCAAGGGACTCTCAAGAGTCTTCTCCAGCCCCACAAATCAAAAGGATCAATTCTTCAGCACTCAGACTTCTTTATGGTCCAGCTCTCACATCCATACATGACTCCTGGGAAAACCGTAACTTTGACTATAGGGACCTTTGTTGGCAAAATGATGTCTCTGCTTTTTAATATGTTGTCTAGGTTTGTCATAACTTTTCTTCCAAGGAACAAGTGTCTTTCAATTTCCTGGCTGTAGTCACCATCCGCAGTAATTTTGGAGCCCAAGAAAATAAAGTCTCTCACCATTTTCATTGTTTCCCCAACTATTTGCCATGGAGTGATGGGACCGCATGCCATGATCTTCGTTTTTTGAATGTTGAGTTTTAAGCCACCTTTTTCACTCTCCTCTTTCACCTTCATCAAGAGACTCTTTAGTTCCTCTTCACTTTCTGTCATAAGCATGGTGTCATCTGCATATCTGAGATTATTGATATTTCTCCTAGCAATCTTGATTCTAACTTGTGATTCATCCAAGTTGGCGTTTCTAATTATGTGCTCTGCATAGAAGTTAAGTAAGCAGGCTGACAATATATAGCCTTGTCATACTCCTTTCCCAATTTTGAACCAGTCAGGTGTTCCATGTCTGGTTCTAACTGTTTCTTCTTGACCCTCATACAGGTTTCTCAGGAGACCTCATGGACGGTAGCCCACCAGGCTCCTTCTGTCCATCGGATTTCCTACACAAGAATATAGGAGTAGGTTGCCATTTCATTCTCTGGGGATCTTCCTAACCCAGGGATTGAATCCATGTCCCCTACATTGGCAGGTGAATTCTTTACTACTGAGCCACCAGGGAAGCCCACTTAAGTTCTTAGACAAAAGAACTTCACATTATTGATAATGACATATTTTTGTGTCCAACCTTCTACTTTTTAAAACATTTTCACTTTCCACATTAAACATATGTTTCTATGTACATATATTTATTCTCTTCCATCTGCCTTGAGCACCACTCCTTTCTCTCTGAACATTTAATCATTCTCCAACAATAATCTAATTTGTTCCCAACCTCCCCACCTCTACCTCCATAACTTTATTACAACTCCTGTCATAATATTCCTCCTTCTGCCTTGGTCCACAACTTCTTGATGTCCCCATGATACTTTTTACACTCAATCATATTATTAGCAAATATTACTTTTGCCTCAATTTTGCTCAAAATACAGTGTCATTGAAACATCACAGGCATTTTCAAATACCTGAGGTAGCATTTGTAGAGTTTTTCTTCCTTTCTATAAGTGTAATTCTGCCAGCATTCGAGATTTGTTTTAGGTGTCTTCTTTTCCCACATTCGAAGAAGGGGAATCAGTCCTCACCCAACGCAGACAGAGGTACGCGAGATATGCTGGAGGTCACATGATGATTTCTGAAAAAACTAATTCAGGGGCAGCACTGAGGGTGGGAGTAGAAGGAGTTCAAGGTCAAAGGTCCTGGGTGCTGGTTCCGACTTTATCAACAACCAACTCTGTGACCAGCCCAATGCTTGCCACACAAAAGAGTATTTATTGATGAGTAAATGAACTTAAAAAAAGTCGCTAGCCTCTGTTTGCCCTATTTTCTACAACTCAGAATAAAGGAGTTGGAGCTGATGGTCTCTAATGCCATTTCAGCTTTATAATTAATAAACTTCTTATGATTCTTTAGCACCTAAATCTGTCATTACAGTAAAACTTATTGTTTAGATAACAGGGAAAGGAGACTAGAAATGGCATTTATAAGAGTGCTTACTGTGTATTAGATATTTTTTGCTATCTTTGGGGGTGTTTAAACATAAGAAATCATACTGATTCATCCTACCCTCTCATTTCTATGGGTTCTGTTAGATTTTCATTATCTTTCAAATTTCTCCAAGTCAACTTTCAAGTGAGCAAGGATTAAGATCCAATCTTCCAGGATGAGACAGAAAGGGAATAAACTGCTCTATGGAGAGAGATGAGTGCTTTAGACTTGGTACAGTCATTATTTACATGCAAATGCGTATTTCTAATGCGCTGGAAGCTGAGCTAAGTAAATATACCAGTTCCTTGAAGTTGATTGATTGATTTCCTTAATTACCTCATTTCTACCTTCTATAAAGATAAATTTAGTATAATTCCTATCACAGAATTCAAGTAAGTGGAAGGTTTGAGTTAATGAACTCTTACTGTGTGTGTTTGTGTGCGTGCTCAGTCATGTCTGACTCTTTGCAACCCCATGGACTGTAGCCAATCAGGCTTCTCTGTCCATGGGATTTTCCAGGCAAAAATATTGGGACGGCATTTCCTTCTTCTGAATGAACTCTTACTTCATATGCTATATAAGGATGTCTGATAGAATAGACATTTTCTTGGGCAGGATAATCTTTGGATTTGGGTTGCTCCGTGAAATATGACGGTGTTCCATGGCTGCCAAAAAGAAATCTACCATGTTGCACAGCCATTGTTCTTCTCTTTCATTGAGAGATTGATTACCTGAGGTTGCGCTCCTTCTGAAGGAAAACTGGTCAGATCTGATCATGTCAAGTGACACACAGCACAGAGCTTTGTGCACTCCTTGGATGCTGGGTTCTAGAATCAAGGTCTAGAGCCATGTTATCTTCTGGATCACCCTATGTATGAGTTTGCTAGGGCTACCGTCACAAAATACCACAGAGTGGGTCACTTAAAGGGCGGAGATTTATTTTCTCAGAGTTCTGGAGGCTAGAAGTCCAAGATCAAAGTTCAGCAGGTGTGGTTTCCATGGAGGCCTTTTTCCTCGGCTTGCAGATCTTGGCCATCTTCTCGCTGTGTGCTCACATGGCTAATTCTCTGGTGCACACGTCCTGGTGCTTCTCCTCCTTCTTATAAGGACACCAGTCATATTGGATTAAGGCCCCACCATTATGGCCTCATCTGACTTTAATTACCACTTTAAAGATCCTATCTCAAATACGGTCACATTCTAAGATAACTCAGGATTAGGATTTCAACATACAAATTTGGGGAAGGGACACAGTTCAGTCCATGATACACTCTGGGGACCTGAGCATCTGCATTGATCTGATCGCACATCCATTCTCTCCTGCCTTCCTTAGGGAAGGTTCAGGCCGATTTTGTGTGATTTATGTTAGATCCAGACCCGCTGGGTCACTGAGAAATAATACTCACTTCTCCTGTGAGAGGAAGCCCAGGGAAGAAGAACCATTTGCCTCTCTTTAGACCCTAACATGTCACAGAGGTGAAACACAGTGATCCTACTGAAAGAATTGTTCAGAAAAAGAAAGCAGCCTGGTTTCTGTGTTAAGTGACAGTTTTAGAACTTTAGAGGATGTACAACCTGCAAGAAAGAGACTCTCTCTGAAGGGAAGCAGTCCTGGGTCTATCAGGAGTGGTGCAATTCTTAATTCACAGCCATACTGCTGTTTTGTAAGCATATGCAAGACTTTGTCACAAGTCCTAGTTCTGTGGTGTGTGTGTATTTAACCATAGATTCATGATGCTTACACCGGAGGGCTGATCAGAGTCTAGTCCTAGGCCTGCTGCTATTAGACATGGCATGGCAGGAAGACCCACTGGAACCTGCTGGGCCACGTGCAGAAAGTTACAGCCGTACAACCAGAGGACAAGGTTCATAGAACCCTGTATCACAAGGGCTTTCCAGGTAGTCCTAGTGGTAAAGAATGCCTGACAATGCAAGAGACATAAAGGATGCGGGTTTGATTCCTGGGTCGGGAAGATCCCCTGGAGAAGGGCAAGGCAATCCATTCCAGTATTCTTGCCTGGAGAATCCCATGGACAGAGGCGCCTGGTGGACTATAGTCCACAGGGTTGCAGAGTTGGACACAACTGAAGTGACTTAGCGTGTAAACATGCATTACTCACAGGTGAAGCTTGAGTGACTTTGTTCTTCTCTGAGGCCTACCTATCATCAGACACAGGAAACTTGGTGGATCTGGGAGGCTCCTTGCCCTGGCCCCACTAACAAGCTCTGTTTCATGCAGAGTGGTACCAAAGACTGCCACTGTGCTCAAAGGCCTGAGGCCTATGTGATAGTAATGACAAGGATGTTGGATGGGGAGGACGGCTGGATTCTAGGACTAACTGCAAAACTTTGAGCAGTTTATTTAATTCCCTGCAGGTCTCAGTTTACTCCTATAAAAAATAGAATAAAAGATCTCTGTGGCACATCCTAGCTCTAAAACACACATTGTTCAGGCAGAAATTCTCTTAAAGCACCTGCAAATGTTAGAACAAGTGGATTTACCCAGGATTTACTCAGGATCTCAGAATCATATGAACAGTCACTTTACTAGATGGGAGTTTATGTTTTTAAAGTACACGAGTCCACAGGGCAGCGGTGGAGACACAGACGTAGAGAACAGACTTGTGGATATAGGAGGGGAAGGAGAGGTTAGGACAAATTGAGAGAGTAACATGGAAACATATACATGACCATATGTGGAATTAGATGGCCTGTGGAAATTAGCTGTATGACGCAGGGAGCTCAAATCTGGTGCTCTGTGATAAGCTAGATGGTAGGATGGGGTGGGAGGTGGGAGGGAGGTTTAAGAGAGAGGGGACATATGAGTACCTATGGCTGATTCGTGTTGATATATGGCAGAAACCAACTCAATTTTGTAAAGCTATTATTCTCCTATTAAAAATAAATACATTAAGAAAGAACACTGATTTTTACAAGTCTCTTAAGAAAATGAAACATAAGGTTTTTTAAAATATATCTTTAAGAATGTGTTCAAGTGGCTTTACGGGAAAAGAAATCATGCCTTTTAAAAAATGCTTCCATTTTAATAGGTCAAATTACCGGTACTGAGTAATCAAGCTGCTTACTCATATAGAAATTGTTTCTACACATAGAAACATGTAGAAATTGTTTATGTAGGAGACATTCTTTGTGTCTGAAAAACAGATAAAAGAAGACAGGAATTCCCTGGCAGCCCCGTGGTTAGGGCTCAGTACTTTCACAGCCATGGTCAGGTTCAATTCCTGGCCAGGGAACTAAGGTCTCGCAAGTCACCATAGCACGGCCAAAAAAGAAAAAAAAAAAAGAAATTAGAGGACTATACATGTGGACACCTGCGTTAATTATTTCTGCACTCTTTGTGGTAGAGAGGGCAAAGCACCTGTCACCTTTAAGGAAAGGATCAGGCTGAGTTTTCTTCTTTTTTGTGATCACTGAAAGCTGATCATTTCATTCAAGTATTTAAAGTATTTGTTGTTGTTTAGTCACTACGTTTTGTTCAACTTTTTGCGACCCTATGGACTACAGCAGGCCAGGCTCCTCTGTCCTCCACTATCTCCTGGAGTTTGCTCAAATTCATGTCGACAAAGTCAGTGATGCTGTCTAACCGTCTCATCCTCTGCTGCCCCCTTCTCCTCCTGCCTTCAGTCTTTCCCAGCATCAGGGTCTTTTCTAATGAGTCAACTCTTCGTATCAGGTGGCCAAAGTATTGGAGCTTCAGCTTCACCAACAGTCCTTCCAATGAACATTCAGGGATGATTTCCTTTAGGATTGACTGATTTGATCTCCTTGCAGTTCATGGGACACTCAAGAGTCTTCCCCAGCATCACAGTTCGAAAGCATCAGTTCTTCAGTGCTCAACCCTTTTTGTGGTCCAACTCTCACCCCTGTACAGGACTACTGGAAAAACCATAGCTTTGACCATGTGGACCTTTGTCAGCAAAGTGATGTCTATGTTTTTTAATATGCTGTCTAGGTTTTATCATAGCTTTCTTTCCAAGGAGCAAACATCTTTTAATTCCATGGTTGCAGTCACCATCTGCAGTGATTTTAGAGTCCAAGAAAAGAAAATCTGTTGCTGTCTCCACTTTTTTCCCTTCTATTTGTCATGAAGTGATGGGACCAGATGCCATGATCTTAGTTTTTTGAACATTGAGTTTTAAGCCAGCTTTTTCACTCTCCTCTTTCACCCTCATTGAAAGACTCTAGTTCCTCTTTACTTTCTGCATATCTAGCGTTTGAAGAAGGTATCATCTACATATCTGAGGTTGTTGCTATTTCTCTTGGCAGTGTTGATTCCAGCTTGTGATTCACCCAGCCTGGCATTTGATGTCCTCTGCATAGAAGTTAGATAATCTTTGACAAAGGAGGCAAGGATATACAATGGAAAAAAGACAACCTCTTTAACAAGTGGTGCTGGGAAAACTGGTCAACCACTTGTAAAAGAATGAAACTAGAACACTTTCTAACACCATACACAAAAATAAACTCAAAATGGATTAAAGATCTAAATGTAAGACCAGAAACTATAAAACTCCTAGAGGAGAACATAGGCAAAACACTCTCCGACATAAATCACAGCAAGATCCTCTATGACCCACCTCCCAGAATATTGGAAATAAAAGCAAAACTAAACAAATGGGACCTAATGAAACTTAAAAGCTTTTGCACTACAAAGGAAACTATAAGTAAGGTGAAAAGACAGCCGTCAGATTGGGAGAAAATAATAGCAAATGAAGAAACAGACAAAGGATTAATCTCAAAAATATACAAGCAACTCCTGCAGCTCAATTCCAGAAAAATAAATGACCCAATCAAAAAATGGGCCAAAGAACTAAACAGACATTTCTCCAAAGAAGACATACAGATGGCTAACAAACACATGAAAAGATGCTCAACATCACTCATTATCAGAGAAATGCAAATCAAAACCACAATGAGGTACCATTACACGCCAGTCAGGATGGCTGCTATCCAAAAGTCTACAAGCAATAAATGCTGGAGAGGGTGTGGAGAAAAGGGAACCCTCTTACACTGTTGGTGGGAATGCAAACTAGTACAGCCTCTATGGAAAACAGTGTGGAGATTTCTTAAAAAACTGGAAATAGAACTGCCATATGACCCAGCAATCCCACTTCTGGGCATACACACTGAGGAAACCAGATCTGAAAGAGACACGTGCACCCCAATGTTCATCGCAGCACTGTTTATAATAGCCAGGACATGGAAGCAACCTAGATGCCCATCAGCAGATGAATGGATAAGGAAGCTGTGGTACATATACACCATGGAATATTACTCAGCCATTAAAAAGAATTCATTTGAATCAGTCCTAATAAGATGGATGAAACTGGAGCCCATTATACAGAGTGAAGTAAGCCAGAAAGATAAAGAACATTACAGCATACTAACACATATATATGGAATTTAGAAAGATGGTAACGATAACCCTATATGCAAAACAGAAAAAGAGACACAGAAATACAGAACAGACTTTTGAACTCTGTGGGAGAAGGTGAGGGTGGGATGTTTCGAAAGAACAGCATGTATATTATCTATGGTGAAACAGATCACCAGCCCAGGTGGGATGCATGAGACAAGTGCTCGGGCCTGGTGCACTGGGAAGACCCAAAGGAATCGGGTGGAGAGGGAGGTGGGAGGGGGGATCGGGATGGGGAATACGTGTAACTCTATGGCTGATTCATATCAATGTATGACAAAACCCACTGAAATGTTGTGAAGTAATTAGCCTCCAACTAATAAAAAAAAAAAAAAAGAAGTTAGATAAGCAGGTGACAATATGACAATATATAGCCTTGTCATATTCCTTTCCCAATTTGGAAAATATAGGTCATGAAAATATTTTTCTAACTATAATACTAATAAAAACAAATTAATAATACAGTCATTATATCACATCTTATGAATTTGTCATTAATAAAATGACAAAACTAAAAGCTATGATGTATTAATTTAATGAAGGTGATTGCTTCTTATCACTGTAAATATTCTACATCTTGCCTTCAATTCAACAGATCAATGTGTCATTGGGGTGAGAACGTCTTTTAAAATATCTAGTGTGAGCTTCAATTTCAGATTTCCTGGTAGGTACAGTTCCTGCCCTCTCAGCCCAGATCAAGCTCACCTCTATAGTTTCCTCCTAGTCACTGGAATGGCTACTTAGCCTCTCAGGCTCATCACTCCCCGCCACCCATCATGCTTCCCTTTCTTCTCACCAGGTCGTACTGGCTCTGCCTAAATTCATCCTCTCTGCTACCGCACCGCTGTTGCCCTGCACTCAGCTTTTCTTAACATCACTCAGTTGGATCTCTTGCCATTTACAGGTTGAACTGTCTAAAGAATAAGTCTGGTCATCTCATTGTGCTTAAAACCTTCAGTGACTCTCTAGGCATGTGGAGTAAAACCCATAATTCCTCCATTTGTCAGCTCATCCCCATCTCAAGATCCTTCACTTAATTTATGTTTCATATACGTTTATATATCCGGGTTCAATCCCTGGGTCAGGAAGAGCCTCTGGAGAAGGAAATGGCAACTCTCTCCAGTACTCTTGCTTGGAAAATCCCGTGAACGGAGCCTGGTAGGCTACAGTCCATGGGGTCGCAAAGAGTCGGACCCGACTGAGTGACTAAACTTTCTTATATTCACTGGTTCCAGGGACTAGGCATCTTTGGGAACTATCAATTAGACTACCTAAGTAGGGATTTTTTCAGACCTCTCCGAGGTCTGTAATTCCATGGTGAGGCTTTTAGAGAGATGACTGAAATTACTGTATTAGATTCAGAAAGATTTAAGAGAGCAAGTGGAATAGTTGACAGAAAAACTGACTCGGGACACTGGGTTAGCTGTAGATCTGCCACTGCATTACTCTGCATCCTGGGCATCTGTGGGTGGGCCTTTTATTCTGGAGCAGCATCCTCAGGACCGTTGAATTTTGCATGACCTTTGAATTGTAGCGCTGTAAGTTGTATAAATTAAAAGCAACTAAGTTGTGTTAAAGAGGTTAATGGGGGGCAATGTTTGTGCAGTATCCCAGGGCCAGACATACAATAAGCATGTCTTAATAACTACAAGTCTTGGACGAAAGCATCACCTCAGCCTTAATTAATTAGCTATTTAGTAAACATCCACTGTGTACAGGATGTTTCCTACATATCATGAATACCAATCTTGTAAATTAGGGCCAATCTGTATACTTTTCAAACAGTTTAAGTACTCTGTTCAAGGCTCCACAGTTAGTGAGTAACAGAATTGTCATATCCATCCGGGTCCAAGTTTCGGCTTTATCTCTTAGGTCCTGCTGCCTGTGCGTACATGGTTTAGAATTGACAGCAGCAGTGGAGTTGGACCATATACCTGACATTTCTAGAATAATTGGTAAAATCACATCACTGGGGGTTTGGGCATTCTTGGTGCAGTGAAATGGTTAGTTCTTTATGAACCTGCCTGGCAGGCTGGAGGAGAGCTCCATTTTTCTTGAAAGCAACAACTTTCCCTGCTCTGGACTGCACGGAGGGACCAAGGGAAGTTTCTTCATTCCCTCTGGCTTCTTATCCTGGTGCTCGTGGTCAGGATATGCACGTGCGGCACTAGCGTGGCCAGTCATTCGCCAAGTTCTCTTGCCTTATGGAAACCAGATGGAAGCTGGAGTTGAGGTTCTCGGCCACAGAAGCGAGACCCGGCTGCTTTCTGGACAGAATTGCTGAATGTAGGCGGCATAATCCTCTTTCCTCCTCCTCCTCTGCCCCACTTCTGCTTCTAAAAACTGAGTCAGTTTCAGAGATACAGCTTTTCTCTGTTGCCCAGATACTTTTTTTTTTAATTTGTAATTGCAACTTTGTTTGTAGTAAAAGCTCTGTTTGGTTGTCATAATTGTAACCAAGAAGAATAATATCCACAAAACAGTCCGTGCTAGCATATGCTTTGAATAGCCTAGATTGATAATGTGAGGTCTTACACAACTTTAGTAACTTCTACCAGCATTTTGGAAGAATTAAACAAATGCGCAGTAAGACAACAAACAAAACCAAAAAAAAAAAAAGGAAGCTGGGAGAACAAGGAGGGAGGGAAAATTTCACAAATGTGTTGGTTACCAGTGAAACTCAACAAGATTGGTTCTGAGCCTTATCCTGGAGTTTTCAGGAAATCAGCATCTCAAAGAGTAGGAGTGATCTTAAAGCTCACCCAATAAATAAATATCTAGCTGTTTTCTATTGGAAAAGCCCAGGAGTAGTTATTTCTATCATGAAATACGATTGTTATATAATAACATCCTGCCTTCTAGTTATTAACTTTCATAGTAGTAGAAGGAGTAATGATAATTATAAAAGTAGAGCAGTTGTGGAATGTAAGAGATGAAGGATTGAGGATTCCATAGTCACACACTAGTTACTTGCTTTGGGGAAAGTCCAGTACAGTGGTGAGAGCAATAGAATATGAGTCAGAAAGGCACTGGACTCTTACTTCTTGGCTGTGTGGCATTGAGGAAAGTGTTCAGCTTCTCTGAGTTTTCATTTTGGCATCAGAAATAAAGTTAGGATGAACTTAAAACGTGACAAAGCTCAGTCCTGGGAACATGATATATGCTTTAAGAAGCGGTAGCTTCTGTATTTGTTATCCTCATCCCATAAATTCTCTACAGGTAGTATATCTACATCTGCCCTTCAGGTAAGCTTGCAGCAGAGGACTATAGGGGAATTCATCTTTGGACGCAAGCCCTCTCCTCCCCCCAGAGCCCCTCTCCATTTCTAGAGGGTTTTGGTCCTCTGTGGAGGAGTCCCAGTATGGTACAAGTTGGTACCAGATAGCCTTGAACTTGGCCTTCCCAGGTGGTGCAGTGGTAAAGAATCCACCTGCCAATGCAGGAGATGTATGTTCGATCCCTGGGTCAGGAAGATCCCCTGGAGTAGGAAGTGGCAACCCACTCTAGTATTCTTGCCTGGAAAATTCCATGGACAGAGGGGCCTGGTGGGCTACAGAAGGAGTCAACACAACTGAGTGACTAAGCACAGCATAGCACGGCAGCCTTGAGCACAGAGTCTGTGTGGTGTCTGGGGACTGGTCACTTAAAGCGGGCCCAGGCACACTGTGTAGACACTGCATAAATCTCAGCTGAATAAATGAATAAGGGAACGAGTTGCTTTTTTCTATCCTTGTTTACTTGGAAATTTTTTTTTCATTTATTTTTATTAGTTGGAGGCTAATTACTTTACAATATTGTAGTGGGTTTTGTCATACATTGACATGAATCAGCTATGGAGTTACATGTATTCCCCATCCCGATCCCCCCTCCCACCTCGCTCTCTACCCGATCCCTCTGGGTCTTCCCAGTGCACCAGGCCTGAGCACTTGTCTCATGCATCCAACCTAGGCTGGTGATCTGTTTCACCCTAGATAATATACATGTTTCAATGATGTTCTCTCGAAACATCCCACCCTTGCCTTCTCCCACAGAGTCCAAAAGTCTGTTCTGTACATCTGTGTCTCTTTTTCTGTTTTGCATATAGGGTTATTGTTACCATCTTTCTAAATTCCTTATATATGTGTTAGTATGCTGTAATGTTCTTTATCTTTCTGGCTTACTTCACTCTGTATAATGGGCTCCAGTTTCATCCACCTCATTAGAACTGGTTCAAATGAATTCTTTTTAATGGCTGAGTAATATTCCATGGTGTATATGTACCACAGCTTCCTTATCCATTCGTCTGCTGATGGGCATCTAGGTTGCTTCCATGTCCTGGCTATTATAAAACAGTGCTGCGATGAACATTTGGGGTGCACAAAAACAAACTCAAAATGGATTAAAGATCTAAATGTAAGACCAGAAACTATAAAACTCCTAGAGGAGAACATAGGCAAAACACTCTCTGACATAAATCACAGCAGGATCCTCTATGACCCACCTCCCAGAATATTGGAAATACTTGGAAATTTTTTAGCTCCTTCTTTAAGGTCCCATTTACATTATGTCTCCCAGACTTCCCCCCAACTCCAAATACTGACAGACATATATCACAGCGCAGGTCACGGCCTGTGTTCTTCAGTGATAGATGAATGTGATTTGCAATGTCAGGACTGTCACTTCACATTCTCTGAATGTAGCCTGGCTTCTGGAAATTGATTTTTAAAGAAATTAATTAAAGAGTAAATGAAAGAAAGAAATCCTAAAGACAGCATCCCAACCTCTCCTCTGCCCTCCCTTCTGGGTTACTTCTGTGGTTCCCAGCCTCAGGACCTTTACAGAGAATTGGTTACCTATTGCTTACTTCCTGCCCACTGTAAAGTCACTGTGATTTACTGCCAGTACTTAAAGCTTATCTTGTCAGGAAGGGGGCCTAGAATATTAAAGTATTTCCTGAGTAGAAGCAGAAAGCCAAGGTGTGTCTCAGAGCTTAAAACAGATTGATTGATTAGGCAACCATGATTTTGGCTGAGTATTTTCAAGATCTTGGCCCACTGAAGAGATTCAGAGCATGAGCTGCTCCAACCCAAACAATTCTTTCTTCTTAATTTCTCTATTTCCTTTCAAGAAAGTGTTCTGCTCTCAATCAACCCAAAGCCCATCTTCTCTTTCTTCCTCAGCACATTCAATCAGTTATCAGGTCTCATTAGTTCTACTTTGTTAACTTATGTAGATTTTCAGTATTGTTCCATGGCTTTTTTTTTTTTAATTAAAAAAAATTTAGGAACTTCCTGGTGGTCCAGTGGGTAAAATTTTTGCCTTTTGAAGCAGGGGATATCGGTCGATCCCTGGTCAGGGAGCTAAGACCCCACATGAAAGTGAAAGTGTTAGCTGCTCGGTCCTGTCTGACTCTTTTTGATCCCATGGACTGTAGCCCACTAGGCTCCTCTGTCCATGGGATTTCCCAGGCAAGAATACTGGAGTGGGTTGCTGTTCCCTTCTCCAGGGGGTCTTCCCAGCCCAGGGATCGAACCCAGATCTCCTGCTTTGTGGGCAGATTCTTTACCACCTGAACCACCAGGGAAGCTAAGATCTCACATGCCTTATGGCCAACAAACCAAAACAAAACAGAAGCAATATTGTAACACATTCAGTAAAGACTTAAAAACATGGTCCACATCAAAAAATTTTATTTTATATCAGAGTTGATTCACAGTGTTGTGTTAGTTTCAGGTGTATCCAGTACTCATGAACTTTCGGATTTGGGGTAAACCACTGTATTCTCTGAGCCCTGGCATCTCCATAAGTAAAACAGGTTGATAATCCATTCAGCCTTCCTTACACAATTGTTGCCTCACTGAGATTTTATCATGGAAAGGAGAGAGCTTTGGCATTTGTGAAACACTCGCATCATTAGTGGTCACTGTTTCTATGATTTAATCTTCTGGTGTGACTGATGATCCCAGTTCGCCCTGGGCTGTCCAGTTTTATATCCTGAGAAACTCCTCAGCTCTGTGAAAACGAGGATGTTCGGTCATCCTCCCCCTTCATCTCTGTTTCCTTTGCCTCTTCTCCAGTTCGCTTCCTTCTTATTGAGCGTTCAAGACTTTCCAAGACCTCTCAGGTCTGTCTCCACTAACGTTACTCACCTATTACCACTGGCATGATTTCTCTGGAGGGGTGTATAGATGGAAAGAGATACTTCTGCACAGTAAAACAGAACTGTTTCATGGGGACAGAGAGAAGGAGGGAGACAATGTAGGTATGATCGGAACTGCTGTTTAGGCAGGAAAAATGGTGGATGTTCTCCAGGCAGCTGGTGCAGAGTTTTTCTGCCAGGTTCCTGCTGGTGCGAGGCTGACTGAAGCCCTCTGACCTCAGACTCACACTGTGCTGTGCTGGTCCCCAACCTTGTGGGACGTTGCAGGAAGCAAAGACTTTGAGGTCATTCTGGTCTGGGTTTGGGTCAGGGCCTGCTACATAACTGGCAGAGCCCACAGAAAGGACATGGGATATGGAAGGTGACAATGAGAGGCCCCATATGGGGAATTCAATCTCTGCTTCCCATAAGATCATCCCCTAAGGGACTGCAACCTCTCTGCAGGGACACTCTTGGTACCTGTATGGGAGTGAGTAAGAGGCCCCCACTGACTCACCTGCTGAATGTGTGTGGCACTGCTAGCCCATGGCAAGGACAGGCACTGCCTTGCCTTATCCAGAGATGCTGAATGGCACACACCTGACATGAATTCTTCCTGTGCCTTGCAGGCCCACTGTAGGCAAAAGGCAGGCCTCTTTCTGCCAACAAGACCTCCTTACTGGCCTGGGTGGAAGACCCAGTGCTTGTGGGTGGAGCGGGCAAGGCCAAGCAGCAGGGAGCTGGGGTCAGGAAGCAGGAGGCCAAGAACCCATCCAGGGAGTCAGGGAGGTGGTGGAATACGAGAGTGCATATGAGCTGTGGGTTCCAAGCTCCAAGAATATGTGCCATTGGCCTATTAGACTTCATTTGTAAAACTAAAGTTCAGAGATAAGGTTATTAAAACTTTCAAAATGGTAACAACTGCGACCCTTGACAGCACCAGGCACCATATGACTACATGGATTGCATACTCATGAAGCCAGCTGGTTCTAATTCTAGTTCGTATACCTATTACCTAGAACAAGTCACATCTCCTTTCTGCCTCAATCTCTTCACACAAGCACTGAACTGTCACACCTACCTCTCAGGGCTACTATGGTAAATGGTATTTTATATATCATGCAGGACAGAAGCTTCATATGTAGTGCATTGGTTTCCTTTTGCCATTGACATACAGTTTAATAAGAACTCTAGCTTCTTGGTTCAAAATTGGGAAAGGAGTACAACAGGATTTTTTAACTTCAATGCAGAGTACATCATGCAAAATGTTGGGCTGGATGAATCACAAGCTGGAATCAAGATTGCCAGGAGAAATATTAGCAACCTTAGATATGCAGGTTTCTCTAGTGGCAGAAGTGAGGAGGAACTAAAGAGCATCTTGATGAGGGTGAAAGAGGAGAGTGAAAAAAGCTGGCTTGAAATTCAGCATTCAAAAAATTAAAATCATGGCTCTGGTCCCATCACTTTATGGCTAATAGAAAGGGGGAAAGTGGAAGCACTTGCACTTAAAAGATTTTCTTTTCTTGGGCTCTGAAATCACTGGATGCTGACTGCAGCTATGAAATTAAAGACACCTGCTCATTGGAAGGAAAGCTGACAAACCTATATAGCATATTAAAAAACAGAGGTATCACTTTGCTGACAAATGTTTGTATAGTAAATGCTATGGTTTTTCCAGTGAAAGTTGTCTAGTCATGTCTGACTCTTTGCAACCCCATGGACTGTATAGTGCTTACCCCAAATCCGAATTCTCCAGGCCAGAATACTAGAATGGGTAGCCTTTCCCTTCTCCAGGGGATATGGTTTTTCCAGTAGTCATGTATGGATGTGAGAGCTGGACCATTCAGAAGGCTGAACCAGAAACTTCAGTTCAGTTCAGTTCAGTTCAGTTGCTCAGTTGTGTCCGACTCTTTGCGACCCCATGAATCACAGCACACCAGGCCTCCCTGTCCATCACCAACTCCCGGAGTTTACTCAAACTCATGTCCATCGAGTCAGTGATACCGTTCAGCCATCTCATCCTCTGTCATCCCCTTCTCCTGCCCCCAATCCCTCCCAGCATCAGGGTCTTTTCCAGTGAGTCAGCTCTTCGCATCAGGTGGCCAGAGTACTGGAGTTTCAGTTTCAGCATCAGTCCTTCCAATGAACACCCAGGACTGATCTCCTTTAGGATGGACTGGTTGGATCTCCTTGCAGTCCAGGGGACTCTCAAGAGTCTTCTCCAACACCATAGTTCAAAACCATCAATTTTTCGGTGCTCAGCTTTCTTCACAGTAAAAACTTGATCAGGGTCAAATAGCTAGGAGTGGCAAGGCTGGTGTTTAAACCTCATTTTTTTCAATTTTTCCAAAGCCAAACACCTTACTACTACATTCTCTTCCAAACTTCTTTAGTGCTTTGAATGTTATTTAGTACACTATGCTTTGCTGTTTAGGTATGTGGGTTCTTATCTCTTTCTCCTTCTTACTTGGAAGCAATGTGTCTTTGGTGGCTGTGGTTTGCCTTGGATTCCCACAGAACCTCACGGGCAAGACGGGCTCAATAGGAACCACATGTGGGTTGAATAAATGCTTGAAAATGAATGAAGAGTGGCTCCACCTAACATGATGGTAAAGTTTATAGCCAATACCATCTCTCCTTTTTATTGTAGCTACCTCCTGGAAGAACTTGGCTATTCTGCCAGGCGTTTCGCTATGTGTGCTTCTCAAAGCAAAAGCAGCCTTTTATTTTAAAAAGTATTTTTAAATATCAAAACAGTGAACAATATTTTTTGTTTTTTTAATTAAAGTTTTTGTTTTTGTATTGGAGCATAGACATTAACAATGTTGTGATATTTTAAAAAAATAAACGTTAAACTGGAGGTCATGTGCTTAAAAGCCAAGGTTGTTCTCTTTTGTTTGACCCAAATAAACTTCAAAATGGATTAACAAGTGCTTTGGCTTCTGAGGCATTATGGTAGTTGGAAGAGATTTTTTGAAAATAATAATCTTGGTGTTCAGGTTGGTGGCCTTAAAAAGGTCTTACAGCTTTTGGGAGATGTGTATAGGATAGAATCAGAGCTTCTTTGAAACTAGAAATTACAGGAGTAAGATTCTAGTACATTCTAACCACACCATTCTTCTTATGAGCTTCTGCCAGTTGGTGCTAAGCTCACCAGATGAGCCATAATCTTGGCATCTTTGGCCTAAAAATTGAACATACATGAAGTAGTGTTTCATAAAATATATATTAGAAATTTGTGTGCATTTATTTCTTAGGATATAAGGATTTCTTTTCCTTTTCCACTTCTTTGATCCCTTTCTCTTTTAAAAGTTTTAAATGGACTCCTGTTGATTCTATGTGTTCATCAAAGAAATGTGCCTAAACCAGCCAATCATGTTAAAGGTATTCATAGACTTCACTGTCTAATTGGAGAAAAGCAGTGCAGAATGGGAAAATATTCTTTGTTTCTCTTGAGAGCAAGTTATACTTTGCATGTGTGGAGTTTCAGAATATTGATTTGCATAAAATAACTGCCACTTAGCTGTAACAGATAATTTTTCACTTGGTTGCATCTCATTGGATGGATCAAAGATGGATATCTAATCCAATCAGATTATTTCTGAATTGTCACCAAGGTATTAATTGTAGTCTGGAATATTTGTTTAAATTTCTGTATTGTTACCCTGAAATTTCTGAATTGTTACCAAGATACTAATTGTAGTCTAGAATGTTTGTTTAAATTTAGATAATGAAATATTAGGAGCTCGGGAGAAAAGTGTTAGTCACTAAGTTGTGTGCAATTCTTTGTGACCTAATGGGTTATAGTCTGCCAGTCTTCTCTGTCCATGGAATTCTCCAGGCAAGAATACTGGAGTGGGTCACCATTCCCTTCTCAGGAGAGGCAAAGAATAACAGAGACACAAAGAAGGAATAAGAACGTGAGAGACCCTGGGATAAGTTGTGTCTGAGGTCTTCTAGCCCATCCCAGGGAGTTTGGTTACTTTCAAAATGTGATTTTGAATTTAATGCATTGTTTTCTCCTTCTGACAAATTTTCTATCTTTATTAAGCTGCTTCAAGTTGGTTTTTGTCACTTGCAAACCAAAGAAATTTGTGTATATATCCATCACTACTCTTACCATTTTGTTTTAAACTAGTCCATGGATCACTTTCCCCCATTAAATTGAGAGTTTCTCAAAGTTACAGACCTGTTTTTTCCTATCCTTTGTACTTTGCATATGTCTGGCACAGAAAGAAATTCAGTGATTGATTGAACAAGATAAGGAAAGGGTAGGGAAACAGATGGCGCCCTGTAAACTTAATTCATTCATTGAGAAGATCTCCCTGTTAGAACAGTATACATAGTTGTCTGTCATTTTTAGATGGTATGAGTATACTATGATTCATCTCAGCTATATATCAAGTCATAACAGTATGTACACACACATATATCTCCAGGATTCTGGGAAGTCATTGGGGCAATAAAAAGGGGAAATCATATTTCAAAAGCAAACTGGTGTTAGAGAGAGAAACTTAGCATATTGAGATACATATCTAGAAGTACTGATTCTTAAAAGGGAGTGAGAACAGAGAAACTGGTATGGGGACAGATAAAAGAGGAATGACTTTAGGCTTGGGAAGGCTTTAGTTCCCAGAACTGGCTCTAAGAGGACTCTTGAATCTTCAGCATTTAGTGTGTGATATTGGTAAGTCCTCCAATACCCAAGTCAGGGGCTATACAGATAGGGAACATTTTGTGTGGTCACATGGTTCCCTTGGGAGAGATGGAGGGTTGTTAAGAGCTGATTACCATGCCCAGGCACACTCATATGAATCTGCCAAACTCAATAGCTAAAGAGGCCTTGACATGTTTCCATTTCTGATTCTGTCCTTATAAAATGTGTTGCTAATTAAAATAACTGCCAGCTCAGACTTCTGCAAGAAAACCCATCCACGTGCTCAGAGACTGTTGTTTTCCATGTTCCTAGCTTTCGTTAAATAAATAAAAACTACAGAACCCAGCAGCAGAACCCAACTCTCTGGGACAGCTCAAGTGGGGAGGCAGGGGGCGGGTGATGGTGGTGGTGGTGGCTGCCCCACGTGTAAGTAATCAAGCGATACAATAATTCAACCTTCCTTTCAGTAGAGAAGGAAAGGGTTAACTAGCAGATCATACTACTTCTACACAGTGCTATGGGCATGTTTGATTTGGCAAATGGAAAAAGAAGTACAAAAACACATGTCCTGACAAAGTCAAGAATTATCAAATTGAATTCAATACTGTTACTGAATTGAATTTGGAGTATGTCTTTCTTCTTCATTTGAGCTGTAGTTTGTGCAGTTGTTTAAAAATTCATATCTATTCATTTTACTCCTTGCTATACTGCCTTCACTGACTTCTCATCACACTTTGCATAAAGTTTAAAGTCCGTTAACATGGCTAGAGGACCTTTTGTGATCCAGACCTCACTTGCTTCACTGGCTTCTGGTCTCATTGCTCACTCTTTAGCCACGCTTACAGTGCCCTGAAAATGCCACATTGTCTCTTCCCTCCATTCCTTTCACATGCTGTTCCATATACCTGGAATGCCCATACCACCCATCCTTATTCCCCTGGTAAACTCAAACAATTCTATTAATAAACTCAGATCAGGAGTCTGTTCCTTTTGTATATCATCCCTGACACCTCCACTTCCCCTACACCAAATATGGAGAGATATCTCCTTTGAAATTTCCTGGCTCCTGCCCTATCCCTATTATGCCTGTGTGTGTGCTCAGTTGTGATATTATGTCTGACTGTTTGTAACCCCATGGACTGTAGCCCGCCAGGCTTCTCTGTCCATGGGATCCTCCAGGCAAGAATACTGGAATGAGTTGCCATTTCCTCCTCCAGCGAATCTTCTTGACCCAGGGATTGACCATCTCTCCTGCATCTCCTGCATTGGTAAGCAGATTCTTTACCAGTGGACCACCTGGGAAGCCCTCCTATTGTGCCTACCATGTTATAATTGATATGAATGAAGGAAAGAATTGCTCCAGAGCTATGTTTAGAGTCAAAATCTCAGGGCACCCAAGACCCTAATGTTGCAGACCTCCCAACTGTCAAAATAAGGATTGCAAAGCTGAAATTGTACAGAGGACTGAGGACCAAAAGTACTAACCAGTTTTAGATGTGATATTTGATTAGAACTATGAAATGATAAAAATCATAAATTTCACTCATTCATAGTTTCCATTTTTTTAATTAAGAATTGCTTTGTGCTAGACCTACAGGGAATACTAGGGATTACAAATATGACTTTAACCGAGGTGGTTCCTTCTAGCCTGAAACTTACAACTTAGAAAGGTATACATATGTACATACATACAAGCAATTTTTAAACCACAAATTTAATTAAACCAACAAAGTATAGCAAGGCATTAAATAAAGGCTATAATAGGAAGATCTAACCCAATCTGTGAGTCAAGGAATGCACCCCTGAACAAGTGCTATTCAAGGTAAAATAGTAAGGATGCTATAGGAGTTCAGGGTAGGAGGGAAAGGACATCAGAGAAAAGGAACAGTACCCGCAAAGACTCAAAAGCAGGAAAGAGATTGACATGATAAGGGAGCAAGGAAAGACCAATGGAACAGAGCTACGGATACAAAGGGAAAAGATGAGCCTGCGGAAGTCGATGGGATGAGATCATGCAGAGCCTCATAAGATAGGGTAAGTCACTTGAATTTTACCAAAGTATAAATAGAAATCACTGAAAGGATTTTAAGCCAATTTTAAATCCACTTTGCAGTGTTTAAAAATTATTTTGGCAGCATTGTAGAGAGATGATTGGAAGGTGTAAGAATGGAAGAGTAGACCAATTTAGAGACAGTTACAGTATTTTCAGGAGAGACGGTGGCTCCCCCTAAAGCAGCTGAGGAAGTGATGCAGAAGAGTAGATACAGTCAAGAGATATTGAGGAACTAGAACCATTGGCCCCGGGAATTGATTAGCAGTCAAGCAGGATGAGGTATCAACACTTGCCACAAATAGGTTCATTAAATTAACAAATACTTATTAACTGGCTCTTATGTTCCAGAATAAGCTAGTTGAGGGTGCTTTTCACAAGCCTCTGACTGCCTACTCTCAAACATTGCAATACAAATCTCTTTATAAGAGAGCATTAAAAAGTTTATTTCTGGTGCCTAGTTGATTGTAATACAAACTTTCAAAGGAAGGTTTCCCACTAAGCTTTTGTCAAGTCATACGTTGAACTGATCACAACTCATAACCCCATTCCCACCCACTGCCACTGAAGACAGTTAATTCTCTTTCCATAAGTATGCCTTGCAGTCTTCCTTCGATGCATCATCATACACTTCTAGTGGTCCACTTAGAATATTCTGAGACTCTGTCCATCAGCCCTCTCTCCCTGACTTTCATGGGCAGGTAACACACTGAATTATGCCTCAGTCTCTTACTAACTGCATATTAAGCATGTTACTAACCTCCCTACCTTCAGGGTTTTCCTCTTTAAATGGGGTCAATTTATTTGATGTCAATATTACTAATCTCCTTTATGGGCAGTACAATGTATTGTGCTTCCAAATGTGACATAATATGAAGTAGATCTACTCACCTATGATGTTTTCTTGTCACAGACTTTTAACTAGAATATAACCAAACCTTTAGGTCCATCTCCCAGCTTGCTGGAAACGAAAGATACAGACAGCATAAGTGAACAAGTCCAGATAGTGGACATCTATGTAACAACTGGCCTGGCCTCTTCCTGGGCCCACTGAAAGGGGCCTTTCTTAATTTAAAAGAATAAAGAAAAGAGACATAATAACCAAATGCAGTACATTTGGTTATTGTAAAATAACCAAATGTTGTATGTAAAACTCAGATAATGTATTGTTGCTTGGATTTGTTAAAAAGTGGAAAGATCTTTGTCTAGCTAGAAACCTGGTCCTCACATACAAGGTGTGATACTGGCCTCAACATAGTTCTGCAACTTGCATTCATAAAGAACTTTATTGGTGAGATCAGATTGCCCACTAATTCAGGTTTCCTCCAGAGAACATCTCTTAATAGTCTCCATCATTTTTCGTGCCTCTCATATCATGTGTCCATGGTATCAGTTCAGAAGGAATGTCATGAGCTAGATTTTAGGAAACCTTTCTCATGTCCCCATCATCATGCTAGGCCCTTCACAAAGACTATAGTAGTTAGTCATCCCAACAATGTCATGAAGCAAGGGTTCATGTCCGTGGTCTATGGATGGGGATAGCCAGAGATGTTATGTAACTTGCTTAAAGCCACACAGCTAGGAGAGGAATGGAAAAGAGCACCTCCAATGTTTAGGGCAATTAAAACTTGACTATGCTGATTATAGCCTTATTCCCTACCCCTCCCAAAAAGTTGTCACAGACTGGAAATAAAAATAGACTCATGCAAATATTTGCATACCTACTCTGTGCTCTACTGTGGGTGTAAAGTGCATGCAATAAAACTTTGTTGGGGCAGCATGGGAAGATAGATACTAAATGATTCACAGGTGGGTTTAGAAGAGAAAGCATATTCTCTTACAAAATATCCTTCAGGGGATAACACATAAAAATTGAAGTACCATGTTTGCAATAATGCCAAAAGCCATAAGACTGAGGAACCCCAGCAACAAAAAAAAACTGTCTCCTTAAACTTTCCCCAAGCCAAACACCTCTCCTGTGTCTTGTGCCTGTAACTCACCATAGGTAGGTCTTTCTGGGTGGAATAAGGAGGAGAATGAGATGATTGTGATGATAATTTTCTGGAGAAGTAGCTGACAGGTTTTTTTTTTTTTTTTTTTTTGGTGCATTTTCTTTTGGAGAAGATGCATACTTTGGGGAATAAGGAGCTCAAATCTCAACTTTATTCTAATGGGTGTAAACAGAGTCTCAGCCTTCACCTAGCACACCCACTGAGGTATGGCTTGGAGCCTCCCTTTTGGCCTCTTTGATTTATTTCTTTCCTGGACAAACTCCTATTGTGTAGGAGCCCTGTGAAAACTTCAAAAAGGCCATTCAGGCTGAAATGTTTCTCAGTTCATTTTCACATTACTCACTCATCATTTCCAAAAGCCAGTAACTGGGGGAGCTCAAGTAATCTCAGTCACGTTTTCCCAACTGAAGCCCCACTTTCTATGACAGAGTTACAAACGTTTTTAGCTCCGCTTTGCATACATTCTAGAGAACTTCTTGGCAGGGTCTTTAAAGTGTGTTTTCATATTCTTTGGATTTCATCTTTGTAGCACAGCCTCATGGAAAAACATCACATTCCAAATGTGACTGGGAAGTTTCATTCACCACAGCGGTTGCCAATAACATGTGGGGAGTTTATTGTCCCTCTAGCGAGCTCATCAAATCCAAACAAAATGTGTGCACTGTAATTTTAGCTGATTCATTTCCATAAGATGCAAGTTGATGCTATTTACAAGATACCCCAAGATCAATTTAAGAGTCTAAACTATGGTGGAATTAAATATACAATAGTTTTTGACTCAGTATATATCATTAGAGTCCTAGTAGGAAACAAATGGCATGCTCAAAAGGGTTTAGTGGAATATACTTTTGTGAAGAGAGTATTTCAGAGGCATGGGCGTAGTTAAAGGAATCGACAAGGAATGGTGAGGCACTCAGGAATTGTCAGCATCAGGAAGCTCTTGCTGCCTCAGGCAGAAGGGGTAAGGGGCAGGGCTTGGAGGGTGGGTGCCTAGGAAGTACTCCGGAAGGTCCACAGGACCTGTAGCTGAGGAATGCGGCATGGCTCAGTACAGCAAGGCTGGATGGAAACAGGAGAATAAATTCCCCACCCTCTCCACTGTATCCTCTAAACACTTGCTGATGCCACCCATTGACCAAGCCCAGCCAGAAGCCAGAGAGCAAGGGAGACTGGGAATCACTGAGGTCAGTCTCATGGGGGTAAGGGCAGAAATTGTCTTGGGGTATCCTATACCAACTTATTTCAGATTTTACTATGACAGAGTTGGCATAATAGTGTGAACATACGTTTAGGTGTCAGAAAGATCTGGATTCAAATTCTACTTACTAATAATCAGATATTGGGATCTTTTCTGGAGAAAACCAGTTGAACTGCTTCATGAGAGTTTCAGCTTACCTTCTCTCAGTTTCAGTTTCTTCATCCAGTAAAATGGAGATTATAATAACTACTTACCTACCTAATTGAGGTATTGTGAATATTAAACAAGTTGCCTAAGT
Organism: Cervus canadensis; assembly: GCF_019320065.1. NCBI lineage: Eukaryota > Metazoa > Chordata > Mammalia > Artiodactyla > Cervidae > Cervus > Cervus canadensis. The sequence continues at coordinate 30,242,423 of NC_057415.1, read as the reverse complement.
AAAAGAGCTTGACACAGTGCTTGACACATGGAATGTATTTAGTATTTGTTGATTTCCTTCAGTTAGCCCTCCACCAGTTATCCCTTACATGGTGAGATGTCTACCCTGTGAATGTTGAAGAACCGGTCTTTCTTTTCTCTTATTGAGTTCTTCCTGGAAGTCCCCTGATGAGTCACAGTTGGAGTAATGGATCGGACTGTGATGTTCCTGGAAACTTGTTTATTGGGGTCTCCCTGTCTGGAGAGAATCCATCATTTAGCTGGTGTCACTTCTCGGAAGAAAACCTATTGGGACATCTTCAAGAGAATTCTGGTTTTTTCTCTCCACAGGGACACAGTTCTTAGGGAACTATTCACTGCAATACTATTCTTTTTTTTGTTAATTAACTTATTTTTTTATTGAAGGATAATTGCTTTACAGAATTTTGTTGTTTTCTGTGAAACCGCAACATGAATCAGCCATAGGCATACATATAGCCCCTCCCTTTTAAACCTCCCTCCCATCTCCCTCCCCGTCCCACCCCTCTAGGTTGATACAGTGCCCCTGTTTGAGTTCCCTGAGCCAGACAGCAAATTTCCATTGGCTATCTATTTTGCATGTGGCAATGTAAGTTTCCATGCTACTCTTTCCATCCATCTCACCCTCTCCTCCCCTCTCCCCATGTCCATAAGTCTGTTCTCTCTGTCTGTTTCTCCATTGTTGTCCTGTAAATAAATTCTTCAGTACCGCTTTTCTAGATTCCGTATATATGCACTAGAATATGATATTTATCTTTCTCTTTCTGCCTTACTTCACTCTGTATAATAGGTTCTAGGTTCATCTACCTCATTAGAACTTCACCTTTTCTTTATCAAGTTTAATTCCCCATTCATAGGCTGATGCTCAAAAAACTTGTCCTTCCTCCTGGTGTCCACTAACTGTTGATAAGGCATCAGCTGCTTTTCCAAGAACGTGACCAATTCAGTTCCTGATAGTTAGGATTGTTTCTTTCTTACTTGAAGCCACTAGGGGAGTTTTGGTTTATTGTTGTTTGTTGTTGTTAACATTTGACAGTTTTGGAATATGTGGAAATGTTTGGTTAGTTGTGAATTTTGATTATACCCTTGGAAAGAGTATTGGTGACTGAAAAACCAATTTCAACTGGTGATTGAAAATGAGGGTCACAAGAGTCATTCATTGATTGCATTGGCTCAAACTAGAATTTATCCGCCCTGCATGATGCCTAATTCCCATAATCTTCCTGTAAGGTAGTCTTATTTTCATCTGAGAAGACAGAGGCTCAGATAGATGGAGTGACATGTCTAGCTGATAAGAGGTGAAGATGGGCTAGAGATTGTAGCTCTATATGAATCAAAGCACAGAACTCTGTTTATCTCTGAGATGGTTACTGAGAGTCAACTGCAATAATTGTCATTCAGCTGTGGCCATTTAAAAATAAAAATTGTGGGACTGTGAGTTTCCTCATGACAAGGGGTAAGTCTGATTCATCTCTGTCTTTTCGCTATTGACTACTTCGCCTCTGCCATAGAGTGGGTACCTGATGAAAGTTTGTTGAATGAAAAAATGAATGACTAAATGAACCATCCATACAAAGACATTTTTGTCTCTGTTGTATTTTTATAATGCATATTTATATTTCATTTGACAGTGTTTGCAAATTGCATAATATTACCCTTCAGCATAACTTGTAGTGTGGAAATGCTTCCATATGCTAGATGTTTCCCCTCATTTGACTGAGGGAGAAGAAAGACTAAGAAAAACATAACATAGTGGCTAGGCATCCATTTAAACACAAGTTACAGCATGTACTGTTCATGAATGGTGCATTTTAGAAGGGCGATTTTACGAAAATATTGAAGTAGGCATTAAATTTGGATTGATATTGGTTGGAAAAATGTTCTTGTGCAGCTAAATATAGTTTTATATTAATTCACTATGTTGTAGGAGGTATAAGATAGGGGAAAAGAATATGGGTCCTAGAGCAACTGCCTGTATTCATATCCAGGCTCGGCTATTTAATAGCTGTGTGACTTGGGCAACTTATTCAGTCTATCTGTGTCTTAGTTTAACCCTTTTGTAAAATGGAAATAAGCATGCTGTCTCCCTCATGAGAAGGTTGAACAAGCTAAATGAGTTAATAAGGCTCAATAAGTGTTATTGTCCCCAAGTCTTATGAGGTCTAGTTCAGAAAAGTCATATTTTTTTCATGTCTTCATCCCCATTGTTGTTGTTTAGTCACTAAGTCATGTCTGATTCTTTTGCAACCTCATGGACTATAACCTGCCAGGCTCCACTGTATCCCCATTATCTCTGTCTTATTTCAAGAGCTCATCAAGTCTTGCCTGTCTTTCTTTACCTGCCCTCTCACGCTTCACATGGGATCTAGAGTGAATCCTTGAAGACTCACATTGAACCAGACCCTTCACCTTCTTCAAGCAATATCATTATTCCCTATCAACTTCATGACTAAGTACAAGCCCTTAGCATAATCTTCAAGGTCCTTCTTGAACTCATTCTTTTTTCCTCTCTTGGCCTCATCTCGCATCATTCCCACATGCACGCTATACTACAAGTATCAACAAATGCCCAGAGTGCAAAAAGTTATATTGGCTTGATGAGTAAGTAATATTTGAGTAAGAGGAGTAAGCAGCTGATTTTGCCCACGGGCTCATAGAACGCTTCAGAGAAGAGACATTTAAGTTGTATCTTGTAGAATAAGTTGATATTGGCCACGCAAGGTAGAGTGGAATGTGATTGGGTGGATCATGTAGATTGAGGGAAGGATTTGTGCACTGGAACAGAAAAACAAGGTATATTCATGAAATGAGAACTTATCTAATGCTGAGTGGAGAGGGAGCATCAAAAAAGGCCCTTAAGTCTGGTGTGAATACCTGGACAGAATGGTGATGTTGTTAATAGAGATGAGGAATATACAAGAGAAGGTATGTGGGGGATGTGAGTGTGTGTGTATGTGTGTTTTGAACTGGAAATAATAGGTGTCTGTTTTGTACAAAACTCAACTGAGAATAGCCAGTTCTAAACTCCTGATCATGTTCTCAATCACAATCCCCAGACCTGTTTCCCAGCAAACTTCCCCACCTTAGCAAATGGCAACTCTGTTCTTTAGTCTTCAATGATTCCTCTCTCTTAAATCCTATTTTTGATCCTTCAGCAAATTCTGCTGACTTTTTCTTCAAAGTATATACAGCATATGACCATTTCTCACCATCTTCAAGGCTACCACTCTCATCAAAACCATCATCATCTTTTATAAGATTATTGAAAGAGTCTCCTAAACTGCCTTCCTGTTTTCCACCTTCCCTCCTTCAGCCTGTTCTCAACTCAGCAGCCAGGGTGGTCCTCTTAAAAAGAAGTCAGATCATGACTCCTCTGTACTTAGCTTCTCAAAGGCATCTCAATCTTACTTAGAGTGAAATCTCCAAGTATTTACAGTGGTGGTTTGCATGACCGAGCCTTCCCAACCCCTGGCCCCATTGTTACTTAGACTTCTTCTCCTACTTCAGCCCTCTTTGGTGTCACACTGGCACACTGGATCTCTTAGTGTTCCTCAGATATGCTTGGAGTGCTTCTGTTTATAAGACTTTCCAATGACTGGTCTCCTGCCTAGAATGGTTTCCTCGAATGTCCATCTAATGAGCTCCATCAAATGCACTTCCTTCAGGTCTTCACTCCAATGGCATTTGCTCAGCGAGGCCTCCTCTGGCTACCTTATGTAAACTGGCTCCTCCCTTTTACATTTGATCTTCTAATTCCTCTCCTACTTCTGTGTATTTTTTCTTTAGCATGTATCACCATCTATCATACTCTATATGTCACCTTTAGATTTTACCTATTATTTGTCTCTGTCTGCCCCCACCCCCACTCTCTTGCATCTACAGTTGCTTGGTAGATTTTTGTTGAATGAAAGAATAAATGCAGGTGGGGTATAGCAGCATGTTACTGTGAGAAGATAGTACTCATGAGATAGATCAGGGTTAAACATAGATTTGGTAATTCTTAGCAATGAGTGACAGATAGGTGGGAGGAGCTAAGACAGAACAAGGAAAAGACATTTAATGAGATTTTTTAAAAGACTAACATAAAAATTGGGAAAAGAAATAAAAACTGTCAGATAAATATCAGAGTTGAGAACAATGGCTTTGAGATTACAGACTTGACTTAAAATCTTTTTTCCACCAATTATGAACTTTGTGACTATGGGCAAGTGACTAGATGATTCTTGGCCTTCTTGCTTTCTAGAGTAATTGAAAGAAAAAAGATTTCCACTTGAGAGGGCTAAGAGAATTGACCAATAAAATGCATAGAGATCAGTTAGCTGAAAATAAAGAATACAAGTGGTGGTTGTTGTTGATACTAGCACCGTTATTATTTTCAAAATTCAGCAAAAAATTCTGAAAAATAGAAGTAGGAGAGCATAATGGAAGATAAGTGAGGAGAGGTCTTCAAGAAAGAATAAACTCTGCAGAGGCTGCTCTGTGGTCAAGGCCAGATCTCCTAAGGACTATATAAGATCCTGTGTGCATGCAGACAGAGTTGCTTAGTCATGTCTGACTCTGCAATCCCATGGACTGCAAATCTCCAAATCTCCTCTGGGATTTTCTGGGCAAGAATACTGGAATGGGAAGCCATTCCCTTCTCCAGGGGATCTTCCTGACCCAGGGATCGAACCTGGGTCTCCCTCATTGCAGGCGGATTCTTTACCATCTGAGCCACCGGGGAAGCCCATATAAGGCTGTGGGGTAGAGCTATTTAAGAGAACAATTTCACTTGAATCCAAAAGTCATAATCCCATATTATAAAATGAGCTAATGTTTCATGGAAAATAACAATTGTCCTAGGAAAAAAAATCAAAAACAAAACAACATTGGACCCTCAGTTGTGTCCAGCTGACAAATGTAGGAACATGGTGACCCAAAAATGTGCTCCTCTCTGGTCTTTGGGAGATTTAGTTGCTCACTAGTCAGAATTAGTTTGCTGGTTTTATGAGGTTAAGCTATGGTGCAATACTGTTTAGCTGGCTTTGTGGGTGTTTATTTACAGATGGCTGCCATCTTGATTTATTGTCTGTCAAATTATAATTATTAAGGATGAAGTTAATTGTCATTTCAACCATCTGGTAATTGCCCACTGTGCTTTCATGTGGTGACGAATCAGTCCTTTGGATCAAAACTGGAAGGTTCATAAGATATTTCATTTCCATGTTCATCTCCATTCATGTCTTGTTCAAAATAAGTGATTAGAGGAAATTATCAATACTTTTTAGTATAATTTGTGGGCCTCCAGTGAAAGAATTGCTGATTGTTGTAAATGTTTCTGAGTAGTAGGGCTGGTATAACAAGAATCCAGTGATGTGAGTTATAGTAATTGAAATTAAAATAACGAGGCATGCTCTTTCAAAGGTTGGTCTAATAAAAAAAAAGTTAACAATGTACCAGTATATTCCATGGTGCCTCACTTGTAATGATGGTTTATAAGCCTCCCTATTTGTTTGCCCTATTGTTTATCAAAACCACTTTATCCGTATGCCCTTCTGAACTTTTAGGACAGGAGGTAACAGAGTCGGTGAAGTTACCCTTGTCTTACAGAGCCTCAATTACTTTGATTCAGGGCTATGAATGGGATAGTCTGCTTGGTTTCTTTTTAGGATAGAACCAATGGGAACAAAGAGGAAGGGACATGTGTATGTCATAGGCGCTACCTCCCTCCTCCCATTTTTGGTGTCTGGTCCCTTGTTTGTGAACTTTTCCTTTTTTTTGCTTTTCCTGGTGGGTGTATTTTCACACACGATTTGCTAAATTGGTCAGCAGAGATCAAGCAGAAACTTGCCTGTGAAAGCACAGACTTGTAATACTATTATGGTCTCACTATCTCTTTCGTCTCAGGAAACCTATACAGACCAGGGGCCTACAGAGGGAAGAAGCCTATATCCCCGACTCCTCAATATTTCCATGCAAAGTCACTTTCTAATTGACAGCTGCCATTTCAGTGTCCTTGGCACTTGTTCTACTGTGAGACTCAGTTCAGTTCAGTCAGTCATTCAGTTGCTCAGTTGTGTCTGACTCTTTGTGACCCCCATGGACTGCAGCATACCAGGCCTCCCTGTTCATCACCAACTCCCAGAGTTTACTCAAACTCATGTCCATTGAGTCGGTGATGCCCTCCAACAATCATCTCATCCTCTGTTGTCCCCTTCTCCTCCTGTCCTCAATCTTTCCCAGCATCAGGGTCTTTTCAAATGAGTCAGCTCTTCGCATCAGGTGGCCGAAGTATTGGAGTTTCAGCTTCAGCATCAGTCCTTCCAATGAACACCCAGGATTGATCTCCTTTAGGATGGACTGGTTGGATCTCCTTGCAGTCCAGGGGACTCTCAAGAGTCTTCTCCAACACCACAGTTCAAAAGCATCAATTCTTCTGCACTCAGCTTTCTTTAAAGTCCAACTCTCACATCTATATATGACTACTGGAAAAACCATAGTCTTGACTAGACGGACATTTGTTGGCAAAGTAATGTCTCTGCTTTTTAATATGCTGTCTAGGTTGGTCATAACTTTCCTGAGCCTCAACCTGGGCCAATTTCTACTAATACCCCTTCCCAACTAGAGAGCCAGGCATCCACTGGGCCAGAGAAACATGTGAGGGACCTCTGCTTTCCTTCACTTTGTAGGATTATGAATCAGTTAGTTGAGGAAGGAAAGTTCAAGGGCCAGAGGTGGGTATCCAGGATACCTGCTGTTTATCACTGGGCTCAGGCATTTCCTGATTCCCCCTCAAAGATGCTGACCTGCCCTATAGGGCTTCCACTTCCTGGGTAATTATCTGCAGGCAAGTGCCCTGACAGGCTGCTCCTGCCCTCCTTTCCTCACTTACTTCATGAGGCCACAGCAAAGATCTCTTCTTACCCATGAGATCTCTTTATCTCTAGTACCTATCTCTTTCAATCCACCTTCCATATTGCTGCCTGAGAGAGTTCTCAAAATCCTCTTGCTGCTTCTTCTAAGAGTCCAAAATGTTCACCATGACACTCAGTGGCCTCTATCATCCTCTGCTTATACCTGCAGTCTGATGTTTCTATACTTTCCCTTGTTGGGTGATATTTCAGTGCCTTTTCATTGAAGGTTCCAACTGTCCTTTTCCTTTTCCTGCCATTCATCTGGAGATCAGCAGTCATCTCAGTGGGGTCTTCTGTGATCATCCCCACTTCCCTGGCAATTAATTCTTTTCCTTGTTGTATTATTTCTGTAACTTACATTTCTTTCTACTTTGCCATATCTTTTTTTTTTTCCTACTTGTCTCCCTTCTGGGGTCCTCCAAAGTAGGATCTAGGATGGACATATTTCTGTCATCATAGAGCAGGAGCTCAATGATAGTTGATTACATTTTTGTTCAAGTCTTTGTACACCTCCCATTCTGTAGTGCAGTGCTGAGTGTGCAGGGGATACGAGAGATATAGTTGCTGATAGATACTTATTAAACAGAGCTAAAATCTTGGCTAATGTTCTTGGTGCCAATGTTAGAGTACATAAGTGTCTTTATGGAAAAATAAGAACTGGCTTCATAGAGAAGTTGACCCTTTATCCAAGACATACATGACAGCTGCTGATTGGAATAAAGGACAGATAATCATATCCAAATGGAAAGAAAAGAAGGCTTTGGTTTGGGTTAAGAGAAAACATTCTTTGCTAAATGTTAAGGAAATGGGATATGCATTTCTTTTTATGGTTAGTGTATATTTTTCTTTTATATGAGAGATTTCTGTGGAACTCAAAGGATGTTCTTCCCCCCCTCCCCCTCCTTCCATCCCTCCCACCCTCCATTCCCCCTTCCTTGCCTCCCTCCATCCCTCCCTCCCACCCTCTTTCCTTGCTACAAAGATAGGCAATCTTGGGCAAACATAGGGGGCTGCTAACTTCTATGCAGAAAAAATGGAGAATCTGTTCTCATGTCAGTACAGTCCTTCTGATGGCAGACTAGGCCATCACATCCCCAACCCAGGAATAGGACTGCAGTACACATTTCTGAGAAATTCTTTTCTTACCCTATGTCAACCTGAGGATCATTGGTCTTATTGGTCCTGCATGGAGATGGTTCCATGAATTTCTGGCAAACAATCCCTCTTGGATAGAATCAAACAAGGAGTATATTTTTCTGAAATAAAGCTTCAAATGAAACTTGAGTGGTTCTGTTTTGTTCTACTCTGATATCATCAGGAACCTTTTGAAACAAAGCAGACAGCTAGGTTCTAGAGTGGTTTAAAAATTGTACTAATAGAGCAGACAATTCCTCAAAGTCCTGTCATTCTCCAGGAACCATTAATTACTGTCACAGTGGTTTATGTGTATAGATCTGTTATGTTCACATCAGAAAAGTACTGCTCGGTTTTTGCTTCACAGTCTTATGAGAGGAGTTCCAGTCTTTGCACCTCCAGCAGGAGGCAGTTGAGTGAGAAGGGTTCAGTTCAGGTGCAGGGACAGGAATGTGCTGGTCAGTTTGAGATTCGCCCTTTGACTTTCTGATATTGAACCCCATACTTCAGCACAGATCCTCTTTCTTTATTCGTCTGTTCCAGGGTCAACACAGAAGTTAAAAAGAGAAGGGAAGAATAGAACAGAAGGGCATACTTAAATTTCTCATCAGAAAACAAGTGTATCACATTTCTTTTCCTTAAAGCACTGGGTCTGAAAAACTGGAGGAAGCAGCATTACTATACCTGGTGCTGGGTGCTGTGCTCAGTCATGACTGACTCTTTGCGACCCCACGGGCTCTAGCCTGCCAGACTCCTCCATCCATGGGATTTCCCAGGCCAGAATCCTGGAACGGGTTGCCATTTCCCTCTCTAGGATATCTTCCCGACCCAGGGATCAAACCCATGTCTCCTGTATTGGCAGGCAGATTCTTTACCACTGAGCAACAGGGAAGCCCACACTACAACTGTTAGGGACATCTTATTTTTCAGTTTGTCCACGGGATGGTGGGAAGAACACTGGTTGGACAGTCATTGGACCTGGGGTCTAGTTTTTATTTGGCACTGGCTGATCATATCATCTTGGATGACTCACTTCTTTTCCATAGGTTCGATTTCTTCCTTGATATGATGAGATGTTCACTAAGGCTTCTTCTGGGTCTGGATTTTCTGAGAAGTGGAAAGCTGAAGCAGAATGAGTGAATCACTTGGTGAACTGCTAAGTCCTGTGCATACACACTCAGTGGAGTGTCTGCTAGAAAGTCTCTTATCACCACTATTACAATCTACTCTCAGGGTTGTATAATTGTTTGTCCTCATGGAATCAATAATTACACCTCTGGGATCTCCTCATAAAGAAATAAACCTCTTAGGAAGGAGAGAATAGTTACATAACAACAACAACAACAACAAAAGTTGTCTGTTATATAATTCAAATTCTGATTTAAACTCAACGTCCAACAGTAGGAGAATGGATTGGAAAAGTTGGTAGGCTGTTTCAAAGTACCAAGGATTACATAGAAAATGCTTTTAAAGACACAAGAGAGCAAAATGTATTTGTCCTGTGGATTGCAAATATGCCATAAACTAGTAAAAGTAAGAGGAGTGAATGTCTGTGGCATATCTCTGTCGGTCAGGTGCTATACTAGGCATTTGGCTATGTTAATTGTCTCACTTATTCTTTTAAATAGCTATGAGGATAGGTACTATCATCACAAATTGACAGATTAGGAACCTAAGTTTCAGAAAATAACAGTCACTTACTAGACCAAAGAGAGCTTAAATAAGAAGACAGACCATCACTTTACTCAACCCTAGCTGGGAGTAACAGAAACAGTATGGACCTAACAGAAGCAGAAGGTATTAAGAAGAGGTGGCAAGAATACACAGAACTATACGAAAAAGATCTTCATGACCCAAATAACCACGATGGTGTGATCACTTACCTAGAACCAGACATCCTGGAGTGTGAAGTCAAGTGGGCCTTAGGAAGCTGTCACTATGAACAAAGCTAGTGGAGATGATGGAATTCCAGTTGAGTTATTTCAAATCCTAAAAGATGATGCTGTGAAAGTGCTGCACTCTATATACCAGCAAATTTGGAAAACTCAACAGTGGCCACAGGACTGGAAAAGGTCAGTTTTCATTCCAATCCCAAAGAAAGGCGATGCCAAAAAATGTTCAAACTACTGTACAGATGCCCTTTTTCACATGCTAGCAAAGTAATGGTCAACATTCTCCAAGCTAGGCTTCAACAGTACATAAACCAAAACTCCCAGATGTTCAAGGTGGATTTAGAAAGGCAGAGGAACTGTCTCACACTATCATATTATTCTGCTTTGAGCTGGAATTACATATCTCATTGGAGGTATCAATTCTTTGGCATTCAGTCTTTTTTATGGTCCAACTCTCACATCTGTACATGACTACTGGTAAAACCATAGATTTGACTGAGCGCCGAAGAACTGATGCTTTTGAATTGTAGTGCTGGAGAAGACTCTTGAGAATTCCTTGGACAGCAAAGAAATCAAATCAGTCAGTCCTAAAGGAAATCAACCATGAGTATTCATTGGAAGGACTGATGCTGAAGCTGAAGCTCCAGTACTTTGGCCACCTGATTCAAATACCCGACTCATTGGAAAAGACCCTGATGTTGGGAAAGATTGAAGGCAGGAGGAGAAGGGGACGACAGAGGATGAGATGGTCGGATGGCATCACTGACTTGATGGACATGAGTTTGAGCAAGCTCCAGGAGATGGACAAGCCTGGGGTGCCACAGTCCATGGGGTTGCAAAGAGTCGGAGAGACTGAACAACAACAAAGATAGAATATGGGCATCAGGCAACTCAAAATGTTCGCTGCTCTGCACAAGTCTGTGAATGACCATGAAACTGCCATATGTATTGTTTGGGGGTTACAAATAAATTTTAGGAAGTAGGTAAATGCACAGACATGGAACCTATGAATAATGAGAACCAGCTCTACATTCATTCATTTGGTAAATATATATGTGTATCTATCATGCCTGACCCTGTTCCAGGCATTGGGGATTTAGAGGTGAACAAAACAAAGCTCCCAAGTCCATGGTTATAACTTCCTGGGGGAGGGTTAAATGCAGATAAATACATCATGGTCAGAGCATGACCATGGCGATAGACTGATTAAACTCAAGAGGGCATTGGGGACAGAGGTGGAGGGATGGCTATTCATACAGGATAGTCAAGGGAAGCCTGAGAGCTAACATCTGAACACTCAAAGCAATCAAGCCACATGGACATGTGGGGAAGAGCAATCCAGGAAGTGGGAGCAAGAAGTGTAAAGATGCTGAGCTGGGGGCCAGTGTCACTGGAGCCATGATGAGAGAGGATTTTAGAGTGGGCCAAAAAATGATGCTGAACTCTCTTATTTCAAAACCTGGGCTCTTGGAAGGAACATGTTTCAAAGATGTTCTGGACCAGCACTGGACCTTTCCTAAGTAATCATAACGTTGGCAAAAGAAAACAGCCTTGTACATTTTCTCCTGAGAAGGGCTCAGGGAAGAGCCAGAGAGAGGATCTTTGCAGAGGGATGCAGGCTTTACCAAGCTCCCCCAGACTTCTGCTTCATCTCAGGTTGGGTTGCCTGGCTTCCGGAAGTGACCTAAAATTAGCCTGGACTTGGGTGTGATCTCTAGGAGACAACAAGCCCCAGGCCTGCAATATGGAGGATAATTTCATCAGCACTTGTAGACTATCCGAGGAGAGTCACAACAAACAAACCATCCCTAGGACAACAGGAGGAGTGGAGGTGGGACACGCGTCCACACAGTGAGAATTAACTTGTGGAAAATGCTTCTCATCCACTGTCACGTTCTGCTCACAGCACTTGTGAGCATAGTACTGTGGCCCAAGCTGGAGGCAGCTGGAAAAGCCGTCTGGAGTTAAAAGTCCTGAGACTCAACCCTCCCTGCTGTTGGGGAAACTGAAGCCCCGAGAGGGAAAAGGGGTGGACTTTCAAACAACGACCCACGGAGTGGCTGATCCCGGACTAGAATTTAGCCTTGTTGCCAGACTGTCATTCTGGACAGTTAATACTAGAATTTAGGAGGAGAGATTTGACAGAATTCCCGTTTGTGGAAAAGCCATTCATTGTACCAGCTGCTGTGTTTATGCCCAAACAAACACAGCACCAGTCTCTACAGTTCAGTTCGGTGAATGTTTTTTTGTTATTGTTTGTTTCAACAGGGTCACTCAGCATCTGGCTCTGTGAGCACCCCATGAACTTTATGTGGCTGTAGTGTGAATCAACCCCAAGAGAAATGTTCTCAGTAGCAAAGGTGGTCACTGTCAATGCAAAGGAGTCAGGGGGAACTAAGATCCTATCCCATGTTCTTTAGATCTAACAGGAATGAATCCTTTTGTAGCTTTTGTCTGGAGGTCTGTGGTTTGCTGTCTTTGGTTACAGATTTCCCCAATCCTCTGTGAATCACGAAATCTCCAAAGAGGTTGAATGGGATTGGTCAGGACCAGGGTATGCTGGTAAACCAGCTCTCTAGAGGATGGGGAAGGGAAGCCCCGATCTGTTGTATTTGCCAGTATCTGTGTCACCATGGCAGATTTCAAGCTATCAGTGACTTAAAAACAACCTTGCAGAGTTCCTGAAAATTTAACAATCAGTTCTCCTGAGCCTGCTCAGGCCTCTGTAGCTCTCACGGCAAGCGGGCTGGGGGCGGGGCCGGGGAGAGTTGTGGTTGATCCAGTTTAGTTCCGTGAGGTCAGACCTCACCTGAGAGGGTGTGTCTGGTTTCAATTCTGAGATTCTAAGAGGGACACTGACAAATTGAAAAAAAAATTTTTTCTGGGGGAGGGGGGTGGCGTCGGGTAGGGGGAGCGGGGAGCTTGGTTGGTGGTGAGCTAGAAGCAGCCTCCTCTAGGAAAAAACTACTGGGAGGGAAGGTATTGCTGGGGTGAGAATCCAGAAGAAGAAAAACACTGGGTGTTTGGGTCTTTGTTTCCAGATCTCTGTGGCGCAGTGACTGACTGGTCCTGGGCATTGGGGGGAGGTGTCCAGAAGGGGGAGGCTGATTGAAAGGCAGGGCCCTGGGCACTGCGGGAGCAGTTTCGCACCAGAGGAATCAAGACATGGGGCAACCACTAGGTGGGGCTGAGGCGATGGGGACTCCAGAGCCCTTCCAAGTCCGTGGGGGCCGATCCTGCTGGAAGTCCTCCCCCTTCTCCTCCCATTTAATTGGTTTCATCCTCTTACTTTTTGTTCCGTTTATTCTCTTTTTCTTCTCCCCTGCCTCACTTTCTCAGTTGCCTTCGGCTTATTTACCTGGCTTAGCCCCCTCCTTGGACAATGAGCTCTACATCTTTCTGAAGAGAGAAGGCCAAGCCCTGGGCTTTCTCCCGACCTCTTACGTCCTATGAAGAAAGCACAAACTTTCCTCCCCCCCCCCCCCATTTTCCTTTGATTTCTTTTCTCTCTTTCAACATTCTCAGCTCCACATTTGTGACTGAAGAAGGGCAAATAAACAAATTGAAACTGAAACTGTGCGCTCGCCATAAAGTGAGGACATCTGGGAGGCTTGCAAGGAAATTTACATGCTTGTCGGGTTTCAGGTTACATATTTTGTGTTGCCTGGTAACGGGCCCCACAGTTTCCTTTCATGCTTTATTCTCCCTATCCCTTGTTTATAGTGTAATTACCACTGTGACATCATAATCCCCCATTGAACAGCTGTCAGGGGGGCCCAACTGCTGAGTAAACAGGGCTTTACAATCTCTCCTCCCACAGGCGGGTTTACTAAATAGATCAATATTTGGTTTGTAGGCACAGGGCTTAGGAGGTGGAAGTGTCTTTTGAAAAACCCCTCTCTCTTCCCAGGGCCTCCAGTGCACCTGAGAATGCTGGAAAGAAAAGCCAGGTTCACGGACAGAAAAAAAAAAAAAAAAAAAAAAATCACCCAAGTTGCTTTCACCTGCATTTCCCATGGAGCAGCTTGTCTGTTAAGAAGTGAGACCTATTTGAGAATTAGTAATGTCTTAGGTTCTTTATTCTAGTGCTTAGAGATTTCCACTTTCTTCCCTCTTTCTTTGCCTCCCCCTTAGCTCCCCTTTTTCTGCCCTCGATCCCATTAGATTTAATCTTTCTAAATGGATATTATAGCCTCAGGGACTAAAAGAATGACACATGAATAAGCAGGAACTGAGCTCCTGAAGATTTCCGCAGCTGCCCCACCATTCTCTCCCCCGGTTTTGGGATTAGAAGCTCCACAAAGAAAAAAGAAAGTCAAACTAGAGAGCCCTGGTTGAGAGTTTGGGCAAGGATGATTTAGATCTTTCCTCTCCTGGGTCAGGAAAGTTTGCCTCAGACACACATAGGAGCAAAGGACTTGGAATACTGGCCTGAGTTACAAGGAGAGGTGAGTTTTAATCCTGATGCTGAGCTTGCTCTGTGACCTTGGACAAGTCCCCTGAGGATGCAACACTGAATTGGGCTGTAAGGATCTCTACAGCCTTTCCCAAGAGGTAAGGTGGAGTGTGAGGCTTGGCAGGGCTCAAAATCTGGTCCTGACACAAATCAACCGCAAAGCTCGCCAAACCACAGGAAGCTCCACGGAACTGCATCTGCTTAACTGTAAAGAAGGGGTGAGTTAACCCATCACTGAGAGGATTAAGTGAGAGAGTATTTGTGACACAGCTAGCTAAGAGCAGGATTCTTGGTGGGTGTCCTTTAAAAGCCAACATTGTGTAATTCTGTAAAAGCCAGCATGATAGTAAAGAAAGGCTTGGAGGTAATTAAAAGGAAGAGGGGAAATAAAAGAATAGTAATAACCCACACTTGTGCAGCCCACTCATAGCATACAAAATGCCTTCACACATGGTCTCAGGTAATCGTCACAAAGTCTTTGAAGAAGAAGGAAAAATCACCCTGTTCACATCTCTTAAGAGTGGGCCAGTTGGTGTCCTGGCTTTTCATAAGCATTACCTCCCTTGATCTTCATGAAAATGGCAGATTCTTATTTTCTCTATCTTGCAGATAACTGTGGTTCAGAGCAGTGACATGATCTATCCAAGGTCACTCAGCAGATGAGTGTTGGACCCACTCGGATCCATCTGGTTCTAAACATCTTGTATTTCCCCCTCTGGCCATAGAAATGGCCAAATCAACACAGAAGGAGAGACAGCAAAACAATGAGATTCTGAATGTTAATGACCTAACTGAAGGAAAAGAATATTTACACAACGTCCAATGCTTCATCCACAGTCATCATACACCACCATAGTGCTGGGCTGGTTCACTTCTTCACAGATAATTTCAGTTGGTGTATAATAGGACACTGTGACTGACTGCTATCTCTTGGACTCTGGGTGACTTGGGCAGTTTTAAAAGGCCTGTACATCTGTTAAGTGTTCCCTGAAGGCTAAAAGCAGCCAGAATGGAGGAGAAACTAGGCTGTGGTGAGGGTGGCGGAGAGGTTGGCTTCAGACGATCTACAGAAACCTGGTTCCTGATTTTTCTGTGCAAGGAATAGCACAGGCATCCCGTGGCTCCTCTAATCTCTCTTGCTGGTGACGTTCTCTTTGGAAGACTGTATGATTTCAACTCAGTTTCATATAGATCTGTGTGTAGATCTGTACAGTGATAACATTCCTCTGTGCTAAGTCTGTCCAAGATAACTAACCTGTTTCCAAGATCTAATTTTGTACGTGGGAATCTTGCCTTGCCCTGATTTCCAGACCCATGGGCAGGCTAGGCAGGCTGGGGGAGGCAGCGTGCCTGCCCTGGTGCTCTGAGCAAGGCCTTCTCCCCTCTGCTGTTAGGCAGGACACCTGTCTGCTAGAGGGGGCGCTAGTTTTTTTTGTTGTTTTGTGGGGTGTGTGGGTTTTTTTTTTTTTTTTAAAGCTGGCAGGACTCAATCTCCCTGAAGGGGAAGTTCCTTAAGAATTAAGGCCCCTTGAATTTATCAAAACATGTTTATTTGCAGTAAATCAAGTGCACTGACTAACAGTCCTTTCTTATATCAACCTCTGTGAATTATATCCTGAAAAAAAAGAAAAAAGCTACAGCACTCTGGGGACTGCCCATAAACTAGTGGTTCTCCAACTGTAGCATGCATCAGAGTCACCTGATTTTAGAAATCAGTGAACTAAAATGGATGGAAATGGGCGGATTTAATTCAGATGTCCACTATATCTACTACTGTGGGCGAGAATCCCTTTGAAGAAATGAAGTAGCCCTCATAGTCAACAAGAGTCCGAAATGCAGTACTTGGGTGCAATCTCAAAAATTTCAAAAACGACAGAATCGCCTGGAGGACCTGTTAAAACAGACAGCTGAGCTGCACCTCAGTAGTTCTAAAGTGGGATCTGAGCCTGTGCACTTCTAAACAGTTCCCAGGCGATGCTGACACAGCTGGTTGGGGACCACACTTGGAGGCCCACTAGTCTAAACCATTCCCTCCAACTGCTTGAGGCCATGGAGCTGCTGGTGGCTGATTTTTTTTATTTTTTAACTGTCTTTCATGTATTTCTTTCAGTTGTCCATTGTTTTGATACTTTCTTCCATTAAAGAGTCCTGGGAGGGGAATACCCTGGTGGTCCATGCTCCCATGCAGGGTACCCGGTTTTTATCCCTGGTAAGGGAACTAGATCTCATATGCCACAACTAAAGGTCCCACATCCTGAAACCGAAGCCTGGCACAGCCAAATAAATTTTAAAAAGTCCTGGGAGTAGTAGCCCTCTGGGCTAGCAGCCTTCCCTGGCTCTGCGTAGTGAATTCCGAATTGTGCATCAATATGGAGCTCATGGCACTGGCCTCTGCAGGGTTGTTCCTAAACAACCTACTTAATCAGAGAAGGTTTTCCTTCTCTTCATTTAATCTTACAGTGGCCCCTGCAAACTTGCATTGCAGCCCTTAGTACATTCTAATTTGACAGGCTTCCCCTGCCCACTATTACTTCCCTCGTGGTTCAGATGGTAAAGAGTTCACCTGAAATGCAGGAGACCCAGGTTTGATCCCTAGGTTGGGAAGATGCCCTGGAGAAGGGAATGGCAACCCACTCCAGCATTCTTGCCTGGAGAATTCCATGGACAGAGGAGCCTGGCAGGCTACAGTCCATGGGGTCGCATAGAGTTGGACATGACTGAGTGACTAAGAATTTCACTTTCCTGCCCGCTAGAAAAGGAGACTGACAGCAGAGAACAGGAATGACTCCACTTGAGGTTTCCTGAAGTATCAAACATATGTATCTCAACCCTAGCTACACCTTAGAATCACTTGAGGAACTTGCAACAAATTCTGATGCTCTGGCCTTTTTGCAGACCAGTTAAATCAGAAATTCTGGGGAACCAAGCTATGATTCAGGCCTCCAGCCACCAGATTTCCTACAGAGAATGTTCTCAGCAGCTGTAGCTCCATGCTGGCTTTGTGCTTTTGTAATCCAGTATCTTGTCTATGAGGCAGGTGGAAAAGACTTTACAGTTACCATTTTATAAGTGAGGAAAATGCTCTAAGAGAAGATCACTGATTGTTTCAGTAAATAATCAGTGCATTGTTTCATTCACTCATTCATTCTCCATTCATTCGTTCAACAAATATTTTTGTAGGATCTACCATGTATCTCAGCCCAGTTTAGTTGCTCAGTCGTGTCCGACTCTTGGCGACCCCATGAACTGCAGCACACCAGGCCTCCCTGTCTGTCACCAACTCCCAGAGTCCACCCAAACCCATGTCCATTGTGTTGGTGATGCCATCCAACCATCTCATCCTCTGTAGTCCCCTTCTCCTCCTGCTCTCAATCTTTCCCAGCATCAGGTCTTTTCAAATGAGTTAGCTCTTTACATCTGGTGGCCAAAGTATTGGAGTTTCAGCTTCAACATCAGTCCTTCCAATGAACACTCAGGACTGATCTCCTTTAGGATGGACTGGTTGGATCTCCTTGCAGTCCAAGGGACTCTCAAGAGTCTCCTCCAACACCACAGTTCAAAAGCACCAATTCTTCGGCACTCAGCCTTCTTTATAGTCCAACTCTCACATCCATACATGACCACTGGAAAAACTATAGCCTTGTCTAGATGGACATTTGTTGGCAAAGTAATGTCTATGCTTTTTAATATGCTGTCTAGGTTGGTCATAACTTTCCTTCCAAGGAGTAAACGTCTTTTAATTTCATGGCTGCAGTCACCATCTACAGTGATTTTGGAGCCCCCCAAAATAAAGGCAGCCACTGTTTCCACTGTATCTAGACACTGGTAAATAATGACAGGCATTGCCTCTGCTCTTATGAAACTTTCAGTCTAGTGAGAGAGAAAAAACTGATCAATCATGCAAATAAATGTAAAATAACATACCTGATAAATGCCATGAAGGAAGGTGTTTTACTCAAGGGAGTGGATCACAACTGATTTTGGAGTTTGTAATGTGGGGAGGGCTTACCCAAGTCTAAGAGGCTAAGGGTGATTGCCCTGGAAAAGATCAGTTGACTGGAGAGGGGAGGGATAAGAGCTCTAGAGCTCAAGAAAGCTCTTGTCGTTTTTGCAAGACCAGAGAAGGGATTGGGATTCCCTACTGCTCTTTTCCAAGCCTTTGGGTTTGCAATTGCCATGGTTGATGGCACATCAATTTTTCTTCAAACAAAACAAAACAAAACAACTTATCTTTAAGTGGTGGGAAAAACCTGGCATTTAAATATTGCTATCAATAAGAGCCCATGGACTCATAAATACTTGTTTCTTAAAAACAGGTGTTAGGTAACGTGGCACGTGTTTTACTTGTGTTATCTCAGGACATTTCCAGACAAAAATTGTAGAAGAAAACTGAAGTTCAGAGAAGTTAAATAACCACCCCCAGGTCAAACACCTAGTAAGTGAGATTCAAGTCCATCTGATTCTGAAACTTGCATTTTCCAACATCACAATCCCTTGAGCCTCTGCAACTCTATTTTCTCATCTATAAAATGGGTGTAACAATATTCATCCCTTTGTATACCTTTCAGGAGTTATGGAACAATAACTGTTATTAGCAAGAATAGCTTCAGTTTGTATAGTACTTCAGTTTTCAAAGTGCTTTTGTATCGTGAATCTCTTTTGAGCAACAAAACGACCTTGTGACATAGGCATTATCAAACCCATCTTCCAGATGAGGAAACTAAAGGTCAGGGAGGTAAGATGAGATTTTGCCTAAGGTCACAGCCCTGAAGAGCAGTAGCACTGGAAAATTGATAGCAAGGTCAGTGCTTGGTCTTCCTAACATCAGCAGCCCTTTAATTACCAAGATAACTGTAGTAGGTTCAAGGTTCTCCACGAGAAGGAAGGACTCATGGTATAATCTTATGTAAGAGGTTATTATTGTTGCCTTGCTTGTTACTGATTGGGTTGTTTTGTTCTCAGCAGATTACCTTCTCTCTTCTGCTAGTCAAACTGTCTCCTCCTTCATGTCTTGGTCCTTGAGACCACAGAGATCATTTCCCAAGCTGTTCATATGCTCACACGGCTCGTGGAAATTAAGAGTCTGAACTTGGTTAGGTGTTTGGCAGCTGTTCAAAGGCTTTCTTCTCCCTTGAGTGAACTGGAGGAAGTTGGGGTATTTAGGAATTGAATTAATTCCATAGGTACATGAATAGTAGCTGTAACCATTAAATTCACCTCTGATCCTCTGGGTAAACTGAATTACAATTAAGAATATTCTTGACCCTTGCATGCGTGTTCAGTTGCTTTAGTCATGTCCAACTCTTTGCCACCTTATGGACTGTAGCCTCCCAGGTTCCTCTGTCCATGGGGATTCTCCAGGCAAGAATAGTGGAGTGGGTTGCTGTGTCCTCCTCCAGGGTATCTTCCCTACCTGGGGATCAAACTGAGATCTCCTGTGTCTCCTGCATTGCAGGTGGATTCATTATCACTGAGTCATCAGTCAAGCCCCCTTGACTCTTGGGACTGGCCAAATGGATTGGTGAAGGCCGTTAGGGGAAGTCCAAAGTAGTCACTCAAAAGGGAGGGATAAACTATTTACTGAATAAGAAAGAATCTCTTAGAGTTGCAGTGGATCACAAATTATGCATCAAACACAGTGTGGAGAAGGTTTTTCCATTGATGGAAAACTTTTCTACGTTTCTGAAAGTTGATCTTAGCATGGGAGTTATTTCGGGGGATCTTTTGACTTAGAAAGTATGAAACTTAGGATCTAGGAATGGAGTGACAAAAGTAATGAATGGCCCTAAAAGGAACACATGGGGAAGAATTAAAGGAACTCTGGTATAGTGTAAATTAGGTTTGGCATAGAAGGTGACCATACACTTGATTATGTTCTGAAAGAAGAATGCATGAGATGACAGCAGAACAACCAGAACAGTATCCCTTCTTCCCACATTTTCCTGTCAACCCATAACATGGGAATTTCTATCCGCTTAAGAGTATAGCTGTGCCTCCTGGCTCCTGTCCCTGATTGGTGAGATAGCAGAAGCCTACTTCAGTTCAGTCACTCAGTCATGTCCGACTCTTTGCAACCCCATGGACTGCAGCTTGCTAGGCTTCCCTGTCCAACACCAACTCCCGGAGCTTACTCACACTCAAGTTCATCGAGTCAGTGATGCCATCAAACCATCCCATCCTTTGTTGTCCCCTCCTCCTCCTGCCTTCAATCTTTCTCAGCATCAGTGTGTTTTCCAAGGAATCAGTTCTTTGAATCAGGTGACCAAAGTACTGGGGCTTCAGCTTCAGCATCAGTCCTTCCAATGAGTATTCAGGACTGATTTCCTTGACAATTGACTGGTTTGATCTCCTTGCAGTCCAGGGGACTCTCAAGAGTCTTCTCCAACACCACAGTTCAAAACCATCAATTTTTCAGCCCTCAGCTTTGTTTATGGTCCAACTCTCGCATCCATACATGACTATTGGAAAAACCATAGCTTTGACTAGACAAACCTTGGTCAGCAAAGTAATGTCTTTGAAGCCTACTTAGGTGAGCCTTTCTCTTTTGGGTGGAAGAAACAATATTACTTATTAGTGGCCTTAGTCTCTTGGACTCTCTACACTCAATAAAGCAAAGAATGATGCTCCTCATAGCTGATGCTGTCAGACCCAACTTGCTTCAGGTGTGGTTCTCAAGATCTAAAACTTCGGGAAAAGGAATAGAAGCTCACGTAGGCTTCTCATATCACGTTTTCTAATCCTGGTGTTTTTATTGTTAATGCTAATATTTAGACTTTTGCTTGGCTTCACTGTTTCTTTCTTTATAGATTCAGAACTCAAATGGGAGAGGTGTGATTAATTGGTCCCCTAAGTCACCCCAATAGAATGAGAAAGACTAGAGATATTTTCAAGAAAATTAGAGGTACCAAGGGAACATTTCATACAAAGATGGGCACAATAAAGGACAGAAATGGCATGTATCTAACAGAAGCAGAAGATATTAAGAAGAGGTGGCAACAATACACAGAAGAACTATACAAAAAAAAAAAAAAACAACTTCATGACCCAGATAATCACGGTGGTGTGGTCACTCACCATGAGCCAAACATCCTGGATGAGAAGTTAAGTGGGCCTTAGGAAGCAGCACTATAAACAAAGCTAGTGGAGGTGATGGAATTCCAGTTGAGCTATTTCAAACCCTAAAAGTTGATGCTGTGAAAGGGCTGCACTCAATATGCCAGCAAATTTGGAAAACTCAGCAGTGGCCACAGGACTGGAAAAGGTTAGTTTTCATTTCAATCCCAAAGAAAGGCAGTGCCAAAAAATGTCCAAACTACCGCACAATTGCACTCATTTCACACGCTAGTAAAGTGATGCTCAAAATTCTCCAAGCCACGTGTCAACAGTATGTGAACCATGAACTTCCAGATGTTCAAGCTGGATTTAGAAAAGGCAGAGGAACCAGAGATCAAATTGCCAACATCTGCTGAATCATCAAAAAAGCGAGGGTTCCAGGAAAACATCTACTTCTGCTTTATTGACTATGCCAAAGTCTTTGACTGTGTGGACCACAACAAACTGTGGAAAATTCTGAAAGAGATGGGAATATCAGACCACCTGACTTGCCTCCTGAGAAATCTGTATGCAGGTCAAGAAGCAACAGTTAGAACTGGACATGGAACAACAGACTGGTTCCAAATAGGAAAAGGAGTGCATCAAGGCTGTATATTGTCACCCTGCTTATTTAACTTATGTGCAGAGTACATCATGAGAAACACTGGGCTGGATGAAGCACAAGCTGGAATCAAGATTGCTGGGAGAAACATCAATAACCTCAGATATGCAGAAGACACCACTCTTGTGGGATAAAGTAAAGAATAACTAAAGAGCCTCTTGATGAAAGTAAAAGAGGAGAGTGAAAAAGTTGGCTTAAAGCTCAACATTCAGAAAACTAGATCATGGCATCTGGTCTCATCACTTCATGGCAAATAGATGGGGAACAATGGAAACCATGACAGACTTTATTTTTCTGGGCCCCAAAATCACTGCAGATGGTGATTGCAACCATGAAATTAAAAGATGCTTGCTCCTTGGAAGGAAAGTTATGACCAACCTAGATAGCATATTAAAAAGCAGAGACATTACTTTGCCAACAAAGGTCCATCTAGTCAAAGCTATGGTTTTTCCTTTAGTCAATCATGGATGTGAAAGTTAGACTGTAAAGAAAGCTGAGCTCCAAAGAATTGATGCTTTTGAACTGTGGCATTAAAGAAGACTCTTGAGAGTCCCTTGAACTGCAAGGAGATCCAACCAGTCCATCCTAAAGGAAATTAGTCCTGAATGTTCATTGGAAGGACTGACGTTGAAGCTGAAACTCCAATACTTTGGCCACCTGATGTGAAGAACTTTCTCATGTGAAAAGACCCTGATGCTGGGAAAGACTGAAGGCAGGAGAAGAAGGGGATGAGAGAGGATGAGACGGTTGGATGGCTTCACAAACTCAATGGACATGAGCTTGAGTAAGCTCTGGGAGTTAGTGATGGAAGGGAAGCCTAGTGTGCTGTAGTCCTTGTGGTCACAAAGAGTCAGACACTACTGAGCAACTGAACTGAACTGAAGTCACCCCAACAATATTCTATAAGCAGATTTATAGTTTAGTTTTGAAGAAATGCCTCTTTTCACAATTATGAGAGACAGGTAGAAATAGACCATGCAGGAAAAAAAAGAACCTTCTTTTGAGATGAAAACAGAAACAAATGTTGAAAGAAGTTTTAAACTCTTAGATGAGGATTAGACCCTCCCACGGCCCTTTAAGATTCTGTTATTTGACAGATCATTAAACTAAAAGAAAGTCCAATGGAAAAATGAGTGTATGTGTCTTGCTTTCAGAACAGCTATAAGGACTGAGTTTTCCTCATGTGGTCACAGAAATGTCTTGGATTAGCCATGCAATTCCAGATTTAGCACCCTCAGTGCTAAAGCAATGTGGAGGAACTCTCACTGGTCTGGGAATCTTATCTGTTGCCACTTTAAGGTGAGAGTGATGAAAATCACTTGTAGAGAAACCCACTATAGGGACAGTTGGATAATCAACTTCTCTGTCCCCATTCTCTTACCCCTCCCCTGGCCCGAAAGCCCAATCAGATTGGTTATCATACCCTGAGAATGTGAGACATTTTTGCATCATAGAAAAGGAAAGGAGCAGACATGCCAGGCACTTACCTACATTATATTACTTAATTCTATGAGCATGTGGATCTCATCCTGGCCTTCAAAATGCAAAACCAAAGCTTACTATATGTAAGTTGCTCAAGACTACAGAATTTGTAAGTGGTAGAGACTGGTTTAAATCTAAATCTGATTCTGAATTCCGTTCACAAATATGCTGAAAGCCAAAAAGAATCTTCTCCCTGCTTCTGCTTATTGTTTTCTCTTTACCTGAAATGTCATCCATTCAATAAATATTTGTAGAACACTTTTTTGTGTGTGTGCGCCTGGGAATTGGTTTAGCTCTGGGAAAACAGATGAACAAGAATGTGCTGCTACATCCCAGAAGCCTATCTGTCTCTCTAGGGAGAAGCAAGTATGGGCAAGAAGAAAGAAACATAATGTGATAAATTCTGTGCATGAAAACTAGACAACACTCTTTGAAATCCTAGGTAGTTAGACAGTAAATTCCAATAGCAGACAGGAAGATGGGTAGAAGGAGATGGAGTAGGTAGTGAACAGAGGATGCTTCAGAAGGCATTTTTGAGCTCAGGCAGTAAAGAATCTGCCTCCAGTGTGAGAGACTGCAGTTTCATCCCTGGGTCAGGAAGATCCCCTGGAGAAGGGAATGGCAACCCACTCCAGTATTCTTGCCTGGGAAATCACATGGACAGAGGAGTCTGGCAGGCTACTATCCAGGGGGTAGCAAAGAGTTGGACATGAAACTAACAATTTCACTTTCGTACATGAAAATGTTTACTATGGCATCTGGAAAATAACACACCGAAAATTTACTTGCTAGTTTTAAAAAATTAATCCAACAGGCATTTACTGAGGCCTCTTTATGCCAGGTACCATTTCAGACATTGAGGATCAAGCAAGAATTGAAGTCACCAGCCTCATGAAGCTTGCAATTGAGTTGGAGAGTCTAATACAAAATAGTCAAAAGCTCTTGTTCTGCCCGTAGTCCGGATCCCCGATCAGGAAAGAAGACTCCTCGAGACAATGCAACTTGCAATAGGGGAATTTATTACTGACTCGAGCCAGGGCCTCCCGCCCTCACCAAGGGTGTGAGGACGAAAAGGCCCCGAGCCCCAGTTCTCTCCGGTATTTATTAGGTACAATCGGGTAGTTGGCGCAAGCGGATTGGTTACACAGTTGCAAGGCAATTTTTGTTGGCCCAATCCTTGTGGGCTTTCAGCTTTCCCCTGATAGGTTCCCTTTTTCTTGCTAGGCACATGTTGATTGGCTGGCTCCAGGTGGCCTGATAATTATGTTACTCCGGGAAACCAGGCCTACTCCTAATCTAGGCTGCCTGTCATGGCGTTAGCCGTGACAGCCTCACACTCTGAAACATACGGCTGGGTAGTGATTACTGTCATGATGAAAAATAAAGCTGGCGAGGGAGTTGGAAGGGGGAGCAGCTGGGATTTCAGGTAGTCTCGTCCTTTGGGGAGAGAGGAATGAGCTGTGTGACTTTCTGAGACGAGAATAGCTTTGGCTGAGAAAAGAGAGCAAGGCTCTGAAGCCTGGGCATGCTACCTGATATTGCAGGCATAGTAAGAAAGCCAGAGTGGCTGGACAGAACAAGAGGAGGGAAGACTGATGAGAGATATGAAGGGAGGTAGCCAGGGAAGACCAAGAAGTAGGGCTTTGTAGGCTTGGGTAGCAACTGAACCTGTTTATTTAGTTCCCATTTCTTATGTAAACCTTAGCTGGATGTCTTATTCAGAATAACAGGATATCATAGACTGGGTGGCTTATAAACAACACATTTGTTTCTCACAGTTCCAGAGACTAGAGTCTGACATGTGGGTGCTGACAGGGTCAGGTTCTGGTGAGAGCTGCCTTCTGGGTTGCAGAGGGCCATTTTCTTGCTATGTACTCACATGGCAGAGAGGGCAAGACAACTCTCTGAGGTCTCTTTCATAAGGGCGCTAATCCCAGAGTTCCACCTTCATGATCGAATCATCTCTCCAAAGCCCTTCCTCCTAATGCCATCACATTTGTATGTGAGTGTTAGCTGCTCAGTCGTGTCCCACTCTTTGTGACTTCATGGACTGTAGCGCCAAGCTCCTCTGTCCATGGAATTTTCCAGGCAAGAATGGAGTGGGTTGCCATTCCCTTCTCCAGGGGATCTTCCCCACCCAGGGATCAAACCCAGGTCTTCTTCATTGGAGGCAGATTTTTTACTATTCGAGCCACCAAGGAAGCCCTGGGCTTATAAATTTCAACATATAGAATTGAAGAGGAGGGACAGAAACATTCAATTCATAACACTGGTTGCAAGGTTGTTCAACAGATATTTAAAATACAATTACTTCTACAGATCTAATATAAAATAAAATGCATTTTAAGCATGTATTTTATTGTGCTGGCTCACCCATGCTCAATTTAATCAAAGTTGTTATAATCTCTGGTTGATATTGACTTTAGAGCCACTGAAAGGTGGGACATCTATTATCTGAAAAATAGGAAAGTTGTCTTTTTAAAGAAAATGTGAAGTTGAAGAAATATGCAACAAAAACTTCATAGGAACCAAGTGGAAAACATGACATGGATCAAAACCAGAAACTGTCTTCAACTGATCATTTTAGTTTGGTTCCTTTTGCAGGTTCACTCAGAAAAGCTGATAGCATTTTCAATGATATTCTGACCTTGAGGTTGGTTGTAGAAGTCTCGATCAGAAGGAAATGCCAGAAATGGAAGACGTTAGAGTCTGTCTTTCAAGTTCTGGAAGGTCTCGGTTTTAGCTGAGCCCCCTTGTCTTGTTCTGAAGTGTTTATAGCTGGGCTTTCCTGGTGTGAACACAAACCACGGAGGCGGCTGCGGGGCCTCCTGTGGACCTGGAGAGGCCTGATTTATAGCTCCCACAAAGCGGGTGGGCATCTGAGCCTGCTCTACCACAAGAACTAAACATTGTTCCCAAGGTCTGGCTCTGCTCCCTGGCAATTCTTAAGCCCTGGACATCAAGAAGATCCTCGATTCCCTGCTGTTCCTGAGAAGACAAGCCAAAGGAAGGAGTGGGAGAGGCCGTAGCAGTCCTCCAAGATCTATTAAAGCAATCCTCAGCAAAATAGGAACCTGGGGGAGGGGATGGAAGGGAAATCCCTATTGACTTCCCACTGTACTTACTCCCCTAAAGAGCTCCCACAGAACATTTATTTCCTCAAACTCACACTTGATGATAACAACCCCCAAATTCCCACCTAGGTTCACGAGAATGTTTCTTCCTGAATTTGGAAGGTGATGAGTTTTGGGGCTCGAGAAACTTTCCATAGGTCAGATTCCTCTCCTTTGGTTCTTACTGAGGCTCTGGAGGTAGGAAGATGGGGCTCAGAGTAGGTCGGTCTCTTGGGACGAAGGGTGAGTTTAGACCTTCGCTGAGAGGTTCCAGCAGTGTGCTCCCTCTCCTGAGGTCCCTGTCCAGAGGCCAGTGGGGTCATCCCCACAGTTGCAGGATGTCTTCCCCACTCACCAGGAACCCACCCAGTTCCCTGAGGACCCCTAGGTGTGTCAGCATTTTCCTCCCGTGGGGAATACCTCTTTCCTTTGCCCAGGAGTAAGAATCCTACTGACCTCAGGAGGCCTCCTTCCACCTCCACAGCCACCTTCAGTTTTCCCAGTGCTGAGAGTTTCTCCCATGTTTCATTAACACTCAGATGAAGCCCTACCATGTCCCTCACAGCATCGCCTCACTCCACCAGCACTGCTGAGGAAATTGAGGCTAGAAAGAGAAAATGGCTTGTTTGAAGTCCCGGACCTACTCTTTCCCCTACTTCTTGTTTGGAAAGCCTGTTGTACAGAGGAAGGCTGCAAACCCACGTTCTTCTCCAGCTGTTTTCCCACTAAACTCTTTCAGGGGCTTGCAGTGCAATAGCTTCCTCTAATTCATTCATGGATAGCAGACCCAGAGCACATGGCCTCCCACATCCCATAATTACCCTTCTCAGGGGACCCCGCATTCCCTCAGGCTCTCTTCCATGAAGAAACCCTTTAGCAAGCACTGTGGAAATAGACATTTGAAAGTGAAAGTGTTAGTTGCTCAGGCATGTCCATCTCTTTGAGACTCCCTGGACTGTAGCCTGCCAGGCTACTCTGTCCCAGGGATTCTTCGGGCAAGAACACTGGAGTGGGTTGCCATGCCCTCCTCCAGGGGATCTTCCCAACCCAGGGATAGAACCCAAGTCTCCCACATTGCAGGCGGATTCTTTACCATCTGAGCCACCAGGGAAGCCCTTAGGGAATGGGCATTTGGAACTCTCAAAACAGGTGTTGAGATGTTTCGACTGCAAAGACAGTGTTTGGAAATGATCTTGCTAGGTTGTCTTAACTCTGGGTTTTTATTAAAGTCTTTAGTTTAATTTTGGTCGTGTAATCTTGGTAAGGGTTTTAAGTGGCTTCTGAGTAATTTTCTTAAAATCAGGCAAGTATACACACACACACAGACACCCCTAAGGTGCTCACACATCTCCTGCTCATTCAACATCCTAGATTCAGTTTTATTTT
The DNA here is from genome assembly GCF_019320065.1 of Cervus canadensis. Lineage (NCBI taxonomy): Eukaryota > Metazoa > Chordata > Mammalia > Artiodactyla > Cervidae > Cervus > Cervus canadensis. The sequence goes on along the minus strand of NC_057415.1, from coordinate 30,214,336 downwards.
TTCAGTGCCTGACCTTGTAATTAGAAGTACATTTTCTTTGAAGAGACAATTACATTTATAGATGGCAGTGAATGGGAAGCTCAGAGAATGTTCCCCAGTGTTAATCAGAGGCCATTTGAGTTAGCACTGAGAAATCTTGCTGAAGCTTCAAACTAATAAAGTGAAAATGCTTATAAAATTGCCAAGAACACTTCTCTGAAGGTGTAATTAATTATTCAAAGAACTGGTAGTCACTGCAAGAACAGATCTCTGGCTGCACTTCCACATCCACAGACTATCTTAGGTATCTGTGTTACAACTCAGGAAGTATACATACTCATTTCACTGAACTTCCTCATTATACAAATAGAGTAGTCAAGAATTCAAGAAGGAAAATAACTTAACCAAGGTTGCATAGGGGTCTCGGTACAGAGTTGGACCAGGACCCACCCCATGGACTCAGTCCAGATTGTCCCATTCCTCTATAGGATAAGTTATTCCTAGGCAATCTGGGGTTAGAGGTAGTTTTCCAAAAAGCTGTTTTCTAAATCCAGTTAATCTAAATAGGGAGGGCCAGGCCATGGGACAAGTAGGTATAAACAAAGCTGGGCAAATCCAGAGGCAAGAATACTTCAGCCTGCTATTTAGAAGCAACGGCTGGAGGAACAGGTGATGTTCAAAAGAGCAGGTCTGACCTTGAAGGCAGAGCACATGCTTATGTATTTTGGCAAATATGGTATGCAAACTAGTGCCTAGATGTTGTTGCTTAGTCTCTAAGTTGTGTCTGACTCTTTTGTGACCCCATGGACTGTAGGCCACCAGGCTCTTCTGTTCATAGGATTCCCAGGCAAGAATACTGAAGTGGATTGCCATTTCCTTCTCCAGGGAATCTTCCCAACCCAGGGATCAAACTGGCATCTCCTGCATTGTAGGTAGGGTCTTTACCATCTGAGCCACCTGGGAAGCCCAACGCCTACATAAAAGAACTAACATTTAAGGAACCCCGATTATGCAACTGCTATCCCCATTTTGTAGATGAGAAATGGAGGCTCAGGAAAAATTGTGCCGTGCAGAAATCACCTAGCCAGGAAACAGTGGGGCTGTATAGCTCAGACCCAGCTCTTGACTGCTCCAAAGCTTATGTTCCTTCCATCTTACTCCAGGGTGGTTGAACTGGGGCAGAGGATAGAAATGATGGAGGTAGATTTCGCTCAGATTAATTGAAGAAAGTAACAACCCAGATATCTAAAAATCAAGCTGGTTGCATTGGATAGTGGCAAGCTCCCTCCCTGTTTGTGAAAAGGTATGAGAGGCAGCCTGTTACTCCTGTGACAGGAGTGCTATGAAGAATCTATGCATGGGAGGAGATGCACAGCCAGTTGGTTGGGGAATAGCTATTATTTCTGCTCCCCCAGGGCTTCCTTATGGATTTGATATAAGCCAGCTTCCTGTATGGCTGGATTATCTGTAAATGTGTGTGAGATATAGTGTGTGTGTGTGGTATATTCAGTGAAACTTTCTCTGGTTTCCATACAGGTCTTCCTGCTTGTTCTTTCATTACTCTACAGATCATTCTTGACACAGTGGCCTGAGTAAAATGAATTTCCCAGCATTCTCAATCCCCTTTGCCTTGCTCTATTATTTTCCATAGCATTTATCACTGTCTAGTCAAATTATCTAATTTACTTATTATGCTTCTTATTTTTGTCTGTCTCCCCTCCCCTCCTCCTCCCCAAAAGAATTTGAGCTCCACCAGGAAAGGGTTTTGTTTTGTTTTGTTTACTGAAGTAACCAAGTACTTAAAACTATTGCTAGGCACATATTAGACATTCACTAAGAATGTTGGTTGAATAAGTGAATATATGGATGCTCCTGTAATTTTTTAAGGTTGAAGCCGTCTGCAGAAAGGGCTTTCCTATTTCTTGCTTCTAAGATCTTGACTGATGCCATCCTGCACTGACATCTCATAAGGATGTTTAAGACACAAAAACATATCACAAATATAAATGCTGGGCCCTGGACTATGTCAGTGGCAACAGAAATTCCAAAAAGAAAATAAAGAATTTGAGCTTAAGTCTTGGGGACTTGTGCTATTTTACATAAAAATGAGACAGTATTCTGGGGCATAAAAGATGCTAGACTGGGAATCAGAAGACTTGACCTAACTGCTACAAGTCCCTTTTCACATCTGCATAAATATGTCATTCATTCTTTCACTGGTTAATTCACCATCCATCCATCGCTCCAAAAAATATTTTTTAAAAAATTACTATGCCTTAGGCATTACTTCAGGAGGTGGGAACATAGCCGTGAACGTAATAACAAAGGTCCAGCTTTCCTAGAACTTGTAATCTAGCAGGTGTGATAGAAAAGGAACCTAAAAGCATGAAAATTATATGATTTGAATTAATAATAAATACTCTGAAGATAATAAAGCAAGGGAACTAATAGACATTGTTGAGTAGTATGATTTCAAAGTCCCCTTTTCATTTTGGCATTTGTAGATTCTATGAAGCTAATTCTTTCTTTAAAAAAACACCTAAAAAATCCACCCAAATCACACCAAATAGAATTCAGGAAACTTGACACCTCAAAGCTTTCCAAGTACCTTTTGAAAAAGTAATGTTTCTTAACTAGAATTTAATAATTATACTTTGGCATTTTAAGTCTAAATATTAATCTTATGTAATTATAGGCATGTAATATAACTTAATTTTAAAACCTTCTTGTTTTGACTCAATAAACACTTATTGGGCACCTACTATGTGGCAGATGGTATGCTAGGTGCTGGGATTACAAAAAGGAATAATAAGTTGCCCTTCCCCTTAAGAGACTGAATATTTCCTAGGACATATAAACAAACAGTGACAGGACATCAAGCCAAGTGCTAAGAGCTTTCAAGATAACATTTGCATGAAGTCCTGAGGGAGCACAGAGGAGAAAGTGACTAACTCTGTCTGACAGTGGGAGGGGAAAGTCAGGGAAAATTGCAAAGAAGAGTGACTTTCAAAGTTGAGTCTTAGGGAATGAAAAGTTGCATGCATTTACCATTTATCTATATTTGAACTAAATCAAGATGATGCAGTGTGAACATTAATCACTCCATGAATGCTCTTGATATGGGAATAGGTTGGCCTACTTTGCAAAGAACAGTGTGGTCATTTCGGCATCAATAAACTACAACATGAGAAGGAAACTTCAGCGGTTCTGAGAACATACAAAGAATGTGTGCAACTTAAGTTATCTAATAACAATTTAAAAAAGAAAAGACAATTGAAATATATAAAAACTTTTAGGAAAAACCCCCAAAGTTTAACATTTAAAAAGAGCCCTGCGATGTCCTCACATCCTTTCACCTTTAGGAAAATTCGAAGAAACTCTGCCAGAGGTGATCTCTGGAGGCCTAGCTTCATCTACTGTGATAACCCCTCTCTGGTTGTTCTAGAGAATGGGTCACAGGCCATCACGTAACCCAGCAGGCCTCTAGTAAATAGAAAAAGGAAGCTGTCAATAAGCCTTGGAGAGACACAAAGAGTACCTTCTGATCACCATAGCCCAGACCCAGAGTCAATAAGCTTGTGCCCCTAGTTTGCATTAGTATAGACATTAGATCATTTAGTCGTCACAGCGCCCTGTGAAGTAAGGTCATCTCTTCCATTTTTGGACATGGAGCTGAGAGAAGGACAAGTGAAGCAATGTCCCATTTGTTGAGCTAGAAAGTAGCTGAGCTAAGGTCCTAAATCAGGTCTTCTGAAGATCAAAGGAGATTAGTTAGAAATTTCAGAAATGAAGCAAAAATGGGGAATTTTAAACATCAGTTTGCAACAATAAGGCAGAGTAGATATGCAGAGAAACAGTCTCAGTGGAGGGAACTTAGAGGGTTAGGTCAAGTTGTTTTGTAAAATCATGATTGAGCTTGTGGTAAAGTGAGAAAAACACTTAGAGGAGAATAACATAAGAAAGTATGATTTCAGAGGTATAAATAAGTGTAGGTTGCCCTAATGAACTCTGCAGATCTTAAATTTTTAGTTTTAATGTGCTAAGAAGACAGAGCATAGGAGATAAACATGTCGCAGTAGGATGTGACCACAGAAATCTTTGCCACAAAATTGAGGTTCACCAAGATGTCCTCAGCATGTGACCTAAAATAAAGGCTGCCTTACAGAGGGAGAAAGCAGTGGGCTTGACCATTGTGGCCTTGGCTCATGGTAGCATAGCTGGGCAGGGAGTTGACAGACAGCAGGTGAGAATTTCTAAACACAAGCTTGTCTGTACCCATGTTTAAAAAACTCTCCCTTCCATTGTTCCTTTCCAGACTCATCTTGGAGTCTGCCCTTTTGGACCACCTCCAGAATCGATTGTCTTAGACTGCTTTCCTAGAAATAGACTTTCAGGGAGAGTTGATTGGGGTGTGCTCTCAATAGTTACCCCTCTGATCACGGAGCGAAGCAGGCAGGATGGGGAAAAGGGGAGTTGCCCCTTAGCCTGGTTGCCAGAGATGCCTCAGCCGGTCCTATGAAAGCTCTGGAGTTAGGGTGGCTCCTTCATAATTACTCCATAATGAGGCAAGGGGCTGGGTGTTTGGAGCCATGCAGTGGTGGCAGACCACCAATGGGAGAGGATGGCCCGGTGCCAGACAGTTCCCTGAAACTGAGAGCAATCCCCAGTGAAGGGTACAACTGTTGTGAGTGGTGTTACTGATAGCCCCATTGTCCATGGAATGATGCTTTGGCTCTGAAGAGTTAATGTGGGCAGAGCACCATAAATACCCATAGCACCGTAGTACCACAGCACCTCTCTCTACAGATTCTATTTTTTAAAAAACAATTACTTGTTCATTTCAATCATGCTTCCCAGGATGTGTGGCAATTCCACAAGTTCAACTGTCTCTTTTTAAGTTAATCTAGTCCTTTAAGGAGCAAACATTTTCTGTTGTTCCTTGTAGCTCTGTTTGGAATTTAGGATGAATCCCCATACCAGTCAGATTTTTGTTAATGCAAGACTGAAACAGATTTGTAACAGGAATGTTTAGTGCTCAACAAGCCACAGAGTCCATGTGACATTTATTTGTAACATTTGTTAGTAGTAGATTTAGCACCTCAGTTTTGCAAATAGAGAAGTTATTTTATATGCACTGGGGGTGGGGATAACCATGATGTTTAAGAATATCAGAACTGTGGATTTTTCTTTTTTCACACAGGAATAGACAGAGCAGGAAAAGATTTGCTCTGAAGCTGCTAAAGCTTAAGCTTCAATTCTACTCACTTACCCAAGCCTCTTTCACATGGTCATATAATTTTATAGTATTTACAAAGGAATATATTTATATTATTATTTCCTTTTTCATTCCAAATAAACCCTCCTTTTTATAATGTACATTGGATTCGTAACTTAGTGTTATTTTTCTTAAAGAGTTCCCTCACCACACGCTTGTGTAAAGATAAAAACGAAATCTTCCCTGGACAAGAATAGGCAGAAAGTTGCTCCCAGCATAATTATAAATATTTGAGCTCCATTGAGAGAGAGGCAAGTTGATGCTTATTGGCCTGATATAGCCAATGCTGTTTTTGAATACTGAAATGTTTCCAGGTTCTGACTTATTATGCTTATATAATGGCTTGTCCTTTGAATTAAATTGTGTTATTAACTCCTTACTTATGAACAGTATACATACCTACATCATTACAGTTTGAGTCTCTGAATAACTTACAAGTTAGGTATTACAGATGAGCTTCTCTGGTGGTTCAGATGATAAAGTGTCTGTCTGCAGTGAGGGAGACCCAGGTTCAATCCCGGGTTCAATCTCCAGGAAGAGCCCCTGGAGAAGGAAATGGCAACCCACTCCAGTACTCTTGCCTGCAAAATTCCATGGATGGAGGAGCCTGGTGGGCTACAGTCTGTGGGGTTGCAAAGAGTGGGACACGACTGAGCGGCTTCACTTTCACTTTCAACCAAGAATTAGAAAAGTTGCCAGATGTCACAGGGTTAGGAAATGGCAAGCTGTAACTCAATATCCGCCTCTGATACATCACCCATAGAGCTTGCTCCTTGGCCACAGTGGCCTCTCTAATAGAAAAGTTTTCTAGATCTCCATGACAATGTTTTTCTTTCTTTTAAAATATAAAGAAAAAATTTCCCAAACATATTCAAACACTTATATATTTCTATCTCAAGGCTTACTATTGGAATCAAATTATGTAGAGTCTACCTGATTAGGAAAGTTTCAGATGACGCTAGAAGAAGTGAATGTGGAGAAGATAAGGGAAATTTAGGAAGTGGAGTCTATAGAATTTAGTAATGGCCTTAATGTGTGGAGGTGAAGGAAAAGTCAAAGATTACACAGGTTACTAGCCTGAACAACTAGATAAAAATACTGTAATTACTGAGAGAGCAAGCACAGATGGTATGGAAGGCAGAATAATGTCTCCCCCAGAGATGTCCACGCCCTAATCCCCAAAACCTGTGTAGCTTACCTTACATAGCAAAGGGGACTTGGAAGATTTGGTAAGTTAAAAACCTTGAGATGGGGAGACTATCCTGGCTTATATAGGTGGGCCCAACTTAATCACAAAGGTCTTTAGAAGAAGGAATCAGGAGGGTAAGAGAGAAGAAACAGTGATGACCGGAGCAGAACTCAGGAAGAGAGCAAGGCGTTTGAAGATGAGTCAGTGCTGGCCCTTGAGGATGGAAGAAGGGGTCAGGAGTCAAGGAATTCTAGTACCCTCTAGAAGCTGAAGAGCACGGAAACATTTTCTCTTAGAGCCTCTAGAACCTGATGGCATCTTGATTTAAGGACTTCTGACCTTCACAACTTTAAGATAACTAATGTGTGTTGTTCTAGGCCCCTGAATTTATGGCCATTTGTTACAGTATCAATAGGAAGTTAATACAGTTGATAAAGCAGGTCTGGAATCAGGGGAAGAATGCAGAGTTAACTTTGGTTATGTTGAGTTTGAGACACCTAAACAATGTCCTGTTTGATATGTCTGATATGAAATTGGATATAAAGTAGGGACTTTTATACAGATATAGATTTCATGATTATGGGCATGTGGTTAGGTAGCAGCTAGGAAATGAGATGTCAACAGAGAAGAAAGGGAAGAGAGTCTTCTCCTTTGGGCTCTGGCATACACTATCCCTAAGGAATGGACAGAGGAGGAAAAGTTTGGGAAAAGCTAAGAAGGAATAATTCAAGGGGAAAGGAGAAACATGAGAGAATGGTATCATCAAAACCCATACTTGAGGTAGTTTCTAGGTGGAATTGGTGGTCAGCAGAGTCAAGCAAAAGCAGTTCTGAAGTGTGTGCATGCTTGGCCGTTACTGCATGTGAAGGATGTTGGTGGCCTTGGTGAGCCTGTTTCAGGAGCCCGATGGCAATAAAAAGTCAGTCAGATCGAGGAGTGAATGAGAGGTCAATATGGGGAGATGATGAGTGTAGATTACTCTTTCATGAGCACCTGCTGTGACTCCATAGTGACAGAGGTGTCCAAGACTTGGAGAGGCTGGAATTTGCAGGGATGGAGTTGCAACCGAGCGGCAGGAAGTTCCCTTACAGAGATGAAGGACTTACAGGATCTGTCAGTAATCTCAGAAAAGAAGAAAGCTCATGCTTTGAAAGAAAGAAAGTTTGGCTGCTTTCATCTGTTGCAGCTTCCTCACATTTATTTTTTTTTTATTTTTTTATTTTTTTCCTCACATTTATTTTTTATGACCACCATTGCTGTCCTCGTGTAACTGGCCACATTAAAGCAATACAACATTTCACTTTCTGCTTTAATTCAAAATTCACCTGTTCATTTTGCCTCTGTACCTTGTGTCTGTCTATAACTCTTTTGAGTATATTTCTAGTTCTTAGCCTGACATCTCTATTTAGGTGTCCCAGGAATACACAACCAGGTAGTAACAAGAAGTCAGGAGCCTATGACTGTTTACTATTGACATGTCATCTCACTGAATCTCCATTCACTGCATATGAAAGATGAGGATAATACTGAGCTCTGGATTTTTTAAATGAGGATTAAATATAATTATATTTAAAACTTCCTTAGTGTATAGTGTCCAGCATATGATATGGCTCCTTTTACCCTTCTGACCTTCAATATCCTCATCTACCAATGAGGATATGAATGCCAATTTCATAGAGTTGTTTAAATGATTGAACAAATCACATACAGAGTGATTAAAACAAATAACATGCAAAAGTATTACAACATAGAGGCTGACAAAAAGATAGTAATCGGCAGTATCTCTTTCAGTCATTTATCCATTCATTCAATATTATATAATTGGACCATTTTACTTACCCAAAGGCAGGTAAATTCTACTTTTGCCTTCTGGAAAAAAAAATCTTGCCTTCTAAGTTCCATGTAGCCTGGCATGATTGACGTGGGACTGAGCAATCCTGTTCACCCCTCTCTGCTCTTCATAAATATCTTCAGAGCAACTCAACCTAGTTCAGGTTCTCAGCACCCTCAGCCTGTTTATATTTTCCCTCTCTTCCCACAGCTGATGTTCTGAGCCTTCTCTTCTCCATTTTTGCAGCCTGGAAACAGTAACTCAGTTTTCAAAGGACAGTTTGTCCCTCATCACAAACAGTTCTCCCTTATTCTGTTCTTAATCCAAAGAACTTACTAGCACAGGACTTGTTTAATTCTCGTCAGAATATTTGGACAAGGGTTCAGGGCTATGACATTCTCTCTAGATTTAAAAAAAGAAAGAAAAAAAGAGGTAAAGAAGATATATTCATCTTTGATAACCCAAATGAGCAGCAGACCTTGCTAGCTTTTTGGCTCTGAAAGGCTGGTACAGCATTGATTCCGTGATTCAAACCCAGAACAATGGCTCTTAGTCTGAGGTTTCTGAGCCCCTAAGGGCTGACCTTCAGAATGAATGCCCAATATTGTGTGCTTTCCCATGATTAGGAGGAGAGTTTATCAACTCAGGAGTTCTGAGTTTTCTGTTCGTCATTAGTTAATAAGAGGAAGAAACATTTTTACAGGTTCTATTTTTCTTGGTAGATGAAATTATTCAAAGCATTACATTGGTATAGGGACAAGTGGAACCAATTCTTGGGATTGAGGAACCATTGATGCAGGGGGAAGAATCACGCCCTGGGAAGCAGTGGAGTCTTGCACATGGTAGATGATTGGTACATGTTCATTAAATGAATGAATGTGACATTTTTTCTGAATCCTTGTCCACTCTTAAATACTTGATTATAGACAAGTCTCCTGCACCTGGAATTCAATATCCTCCTCAATAAACTGCAGGATAATAGCAGAAGCAGCACATCCAAATATGCACAGTGTCAGATGGGTGACAGATGAGACAGGATGGCTTCCCTGGTAGCTCAGGAGGTAAAGAAACTGCCTGCAATATGGGAGACCTGGGTTCGATCCCTGGGTAGGGAAGATACCCTGGAGAAGGAAATGGTTACCCACTCTGGTATTCTTGCCTGGAGAATTCCATGGACAGAGGAGCCTGGCAGGCTACAGTCCATGGGGCTACAAAGAGTCTGACACGACTGAGCAACTAACACAGATGGGTAACAGATGAGACAGGATGCAAAATAGTTGTCAACAAGGTGGCTTCAATAAAATGTTGCATGTAAAGTAACATAGTCACAGGTTCTGGCAATTGGGGCATAAGCATATTGGTGGGGAATTGGGGGAGTGGGCATTATTCTCCTGGCACCCCTGGGCAGCTAATATTTGGACAGTTCAGGCAAGTGCTGAGTTCTCAGCTCACTGAAGGCAGGGACTCTGTTCATATTAATTTTTCTTACCTGTATGTGGTTGATGTTCACTTAATGTTGATTTTTGAATTACTGTAAATATAGGATGTCACTACAACAATGACCTTAGCTATCTCGTTGTTGTTTAGTCTCTAAGTCATGTCCAACTCCTTTGCAACTCCTTGGACGGTAGCCCACCAGACTCCACTGTCCATTGGATTTCCCAGGCAAGAATATTGCAGTGTGTTGCTATTTCCTTATCCAGGGGATCTCCCTGACTCGGGTCAAACCTACGTCTCCTGCATTGCAGGCAGATTCTTTATGCTGAGCCATCAGAGAAGCCCTAGCTATCTAGTACACTGCACTTACTGTACAGATGAGAAGACAGAGGTCTAGGGAGGAGGAGGTTTTTGAATAATCTGGATTCTCAGTCTATGGCCCACTTTTCTATATCTAGGTTTTCTTAGACCATTAGCAACTGTAGCAGTGTGCCTATGTAATGAGAAAACAATCAATTGTGGTCATGTTTGGAAAAAAGATGGAAAATAGCATCAGCAGGATACAGGGCAATAGTGAGGTGCCCTGAATGAAGTGGGAAAGAAGTGAGGCTCCTAGAAAGTTGAACTTTAAAATAAATATGCAGCATACTAGAATACAGCAGAGGTTGACAAATATTTTCTGTAAAGAGCCAGATAGTAAATATTTTAAACTTTGCAAGCCATATGGTCTCTGTTGCAGCTACTCAGCTGTGATATTGTGGTGCAAGAAAAGCCATAGACAATGTATAACTTAATGAGTATGGCTGAGTTCCAATAATACTTTATTTATGAACATTGAAATTTGAATTTCATAAAACTTTCATATGTCATGAAATGCTATTCTTCTTTTGACTTTTAAGCCATTTTTTAAAAGTAAGTACTATTCTTCATGGTCTGTACAAAACAAATAACCAAAGTTATAGTTTGCCAACCCCTGGAATAGAGGCACAGTCACCAGGAAAAGATAAAATGTCTCTCAGGCAGCTGTGGTACATATACACCAGGCAATGTTACTCAGCCATTAAAAAGAATTCATTTGAATCAGTTCTAATGAGATGGATGAAACTGGAGCCCATTATACAGAGTGAAGTAAGCCAGAAAGATAAAGAACATTACAGCATACTAACACATATATATGGAATTTAGAAAGATGGTAATGATAACCCTATATGCAAAACAGAAAAAGAGACTCAGAAGTACAGAACAGACTTTTGAACTCTGTGGGAGAAGGTGAGGGTGGGATGTTTCGAAAGAACAGCATGTATATTATCTATGGTGAAACAGATCACCAGCCCGGGTGGGATGCATGAGACAAGTGCTCGGGCCTGGTGCACTGGGAAGACCCAGAGGAATCGGGTGGAGAGGGAGGTGGGAGGGGGGATCGGGATGGGGAATACGTGTAAATCTATGGCTGATTCATATCAATGTATGACAAAACCCACTGAAATGTTGTGAAGTAATTAGCCTCCAACTAATAAAAAAAAAATTTATAATGATCTAATTGAAGACATCGCCACTTCTGGAAACTGAATTTACCAATATGAAAGGAATCCTGTTAACCAATGAAACCACAGAAGAAAAGTCAAGGGGGAAGTCATGGGGCAGTCAGGGATAGTGCCCATTTTTAAGTGCAGGAAAAGGAGATCTTAGTCAATGGAGATCACGTATTAAAACTCAATTTTTTAAAGTTCGTTTTGTGAACTTTTTTCAAATAATGTTAGTTGATGCTCCCTTTTTAAATTAAAACTATATATGTGTGTATATATCATTATATATATGTGCATACGTACACATATATATGTATGTATGTATATATATCCATGTACATGTATGGGTGTGTCAGTTCAGCTCAGTTGCTCAGTTGTGTCTGACTCTTTGCAACCCCATGGACTGCAGCATAGCAGGCTTCCCTGTCCATCACCAACTCTCGGAGCTTGCTCAGACTCATGCTCATCAAGCCGGTAATGCTATTAAGCCAGTGATGATGCCATCGAGTCAATATGTGTGCACAGATGTGTGTGTATGTATATATATATATATATATGTTATTATCTGGTTGATTCTTAGCCACTTTTTAGCTCTATCATCTTGGTTAAATTCCTTTACTGTGCTTTCTTCTCATCCGTGAAGTGGAGAGATAACAGTGCCCATGTCAATGGGTTATTTTGAGAAGTAAGATAATGCATGTGAAATATCTAGCATATAGGAAGTCCTTCCCATAAAAAGTGCTGTATAATAACTATTATTATTTTTGATATCTATGTTATATAAAAATATAATACTTTCATAAATATACATAAATGATATATAGTGTGTGTGTGTATATATATATATATCATGTATCTGCACATACACACACACTAAGGAAAATATATTTCACACTAAGGGCCCTTCTATACATGCTGTTTTGAAATTTGCATTTTTCTTTTAATATGTCATTACTAGCCAAGAGATAATATAGTGGTGGAGTTAAGAGCCTGGTATCCTCTAATCTGACTGCTTGGGTATGAGTCCTGGTTCCATATCGTGAGAACTTAGTTATTTCTGTTTTCTAGCCCATGGTGTTTCTTGTACGATGATGGTAAGAATAGTACCTACCATACACAGAGATGTTGTGAGTATTAAATAAGAAAATATACATATAATTTTTAACACACCTGACATCCAAATAAATAAAGTTATTAACACAAAGCTAACTTATAGTAATTATTGTAACTATATATTATTCTTTAAAAAATAAAAGTTTAGTATTTAAGAAAATGTTATAATGACCTGGAATATGTATTTAGCTCTCTCAAAAATTCTTAGCATGGCAACAATAGAAGACATGTGGGAAAAATCAGTTTGAGGGAAAAAAATAATGATTAAATTTGCTTCCTGCAGCAAGGACAATATAACATCCACAAAATGAAGCTGTCAGGATAATGTTTTGCATTTATGCAGCATGATAAAGTAGTTTTCAGAAGTAGCACTTTTTCAAAGGCATTGCTACCGAGCATGAGCCTGAGTCATCTCCAGATTACTGTGATAATTAGGTGATGAATACATTTTTAAAAGGCGACTCAAAATCTATTTTAACCATAAATTATTCACTTTGAAAACAATCTTTCTGATACATGGAAGTTTCTTCAAGATAAGTCTCTAACTTTCTAGGTGATTTATGGAATCATCCTTGAAGTATGAGATTTGGTGGGTTGATTTATTGCAGTTTTCAATTTTACTGTAGTTTAACTTGTGCATAGAGCAATATGAGTTAATTCCAGAAAATGTGTGTGTCTAGAGGTGCAATGAGAGGAAATGTGTCAATGTCACCTAAAAGATTTGTCGAAAAGTAAAAATTTGAATCACACTTTTTATATGTGTCTGCAACAGTGGGGAGTGATTGCTGTCAGATTTGTCTAAATAAATTAAACAGCTAATGCGACAGAGATACTAAATGAGGTGACAGGCAACTTCCTCAGTGTGGATGCTGGATTAATGTAGCAGGTTGTTTCCCAGTTACTGAGAGTTTGCCATGTGCCAGAGCTTCCAGTTGCTGGCTTGTTTAATTGAAACCTATACAACCCTGTGAGTGTAGCGGAATCATCATTTTACAAATAAGGGCATTGAAACTCACAAGAGTTTCATTCAGAGATAACACGAACTGAAATGGATTAGTTGAGTTCTGCTCTTTTCTTCATGAGTCATCTTCCTTCTTATTTTTTTTTAAACTTTTTCTCCCTCTCACCCTTCCTATCTGTTCCTTCCCTTTTCCTCCTTCCCTCTTTCTTCTCTCTGTCCCTCTTTCTTCCCCTTTTCCTCCCTCGCTCCCTCCCTCCTTTTTCCCCTCATCCCTCCTTTCTCTCTTTTCTTCTTTCCTTCCTCCCTCCTTCCTTGCCTTCCTTCCTTCTTTCCTTCAGCAACTGAACCATGCTGCTATGGATAAAATGCAAATTTGGTTTTTTAACATTGTAGTGTATGCTGGAGAATTCCATAGGCAGATGAGCCTGGTGGGCCAATCCATGGGGTTGCAAAGAGTTGGACACGACTGAAGCGTCTTAGCACATACATGTACTGTGTTCGTGCTTTTGTATGGAGGTATGTGTTCTTTCTCAGTGAAAACACCAAACCTATAATAAGACTGATGAGTGAATTAATCTTTATTAAAAGTATTTTGAAACACTCATCTTCTTCAAAGAGAAATTATGAGAGGGAATTACATGTAAACTTCATAAGTGCCATGTTTATTATATCAAAGATGTTTTCCAAATTGTAATGACCATTAGAGTCTGCCATAGTTACTTATTCATGCATCTTTCCTTGAACAAGGAGTGAGCTCCTAAATGCCAAAAACCCTCCCTAAATCCCTTTGTACCAATTTCAGTGTTAAGTTGAAATGAAAGGAACTTTGAAAATATGATAAGCTTATTGATAATTCACTAAGTTCCAACACCAACTAATACATTAGTTTTGCATTTCTCTGCAGGTGTATAGTTTTCTCAGCCTTACTAAGATTGCAGAAAACACTGAGATGGTGGAAAACACGCTTCTTCCATGAGAAGGTAGTGTGAACATATGGGGTGGAAATTGTTGAGGGAGAAAGGCTATTTACATGAAATAGCGAATAATTTCTCATAAGTTTGAGGCAACAGAAAGCACTATTCTGAAGCTAGGAGCACTAGGTCTAAGATCAATTCTATTGCTAATTAGTCATTAGAACTTTAGACTAATCAGTTAACCTTGCTGGGTTTTGATATTATTATTTGTGAAACAAAGTACTGAGTTCCCATACCGTAGCTGACTGCATCTGATTACTCAGACATCAAGATTCAGAATATGTAGTCTTTTCTCTACCTTCCTAATCACCAGGGGGAAGATAACCAAAGAAAACGTAGTCCATTATTAACAGATTAGTAACAAATCAAATAAATGTTAACATCACAGACTCTTTAAAAAAATGGCCAAATGAGAGCTAAGATATTTTATAAGAATAAACATAAAAGGGACAAAATTCCCTCTTAAGTAACACAGATTTTTCAGATTGGATCCCCCCTTCTCAACTAAAGCTTTTGATATTTAAAAGAAACACAACTAAATCAAATAATGCAGATCAATAAAGATTAAAAGATGAGTAAAGATAATAGCAGGAAAATAAAATTAAAAGGAAAGCATGAATTGTAATAGCAACAGAGAGAAAGCCCAACATTTAGAAAAAAATGAACTCAAGGAGAAGTGGATAAATAGATCAATAATCAGGAAAGAAATTTTTAAAAGTTGTGAAGTTATTAGACTAAAATCTTCTCTTGTAGACATTTTATGTAAGTGATTTCAAACTCTTAATAAATTTTATGAAACCTGTTCTGAAACCTAGAGAAAGATAAAACTTTATAAGCTAGCATAATTATAATATTGAAACCCTGACAAAAATTTAGACCTATCTCATATATAGTGAGCTTTTAAAAAACACTTTATATGACATGAGTAAAATAAATTTCTTTTTGTTGTTCAGTCACTTAGTCACGTCCAACTCTTTGTGATCCCATGAACTGCAGCACACCAGAATTCCCTTTCCTTCACCATCTCATAGAGTTTTCTCAAACTCATGTCCATTGATGCCATCCGACCATCTCATCCTCTGCCAACCCCTTCTCCTCCTGCCCTCAATCTTTTCCAGCATCAGGGTCTTTTCCAATGAGTTGGCTCTTCACATCAGGTGGCCAAGGTATTGGAGCTTCAGCTTCAACATCAGTTCTTCCGATGAACATTCAGGGCTGATTTCCTTTAGGATGGACTGATTTGATCTCCTTGCTGTCCAAGGGACTCCCAGGAGTCTTCTCCAACACCACAGTTCAAAACCATAAATTCTTCGGTGTCCAGCCTTCTTTATGATCCAGCTCTCACTTCTGTACATGACTACTGGAAAAACCATAGCTTTGACTATGTGGACCTTTGTTGGCAAAGTGATGTCTCTGTTTTTTAATATGTTGTGTGGGTTGATCATAGATTTTCTTCCAAGGAGCAAGCATCTTTTAATTTCATGGCTGCACTCTCTATCCTCACACTTATTTTGGAGCCCAAGAAAATAAAGTCTGTCACTATTTCCACATTTTCCTCATCTATTTGCCATGAAGTGATGCGACCAGATGTTGTGATCATCGTTGTTTTTTGAATGTTGAGTTTTAAGCCAGCTTTTTCACTCTTCTTTCATCCTCATCAAGAGGCTCTTTATTTCCTTTTTGCTTTCTGCCATTAGGGTGGTGTCATCTGCATGTATCAGGTTATGGATATTTTTCCCGGCAATCTTGATTTCAGCTTGTGCATCATCCAGCCTGGCATTTCACATGATGTACTCTGCATATAACTTAAATAAACAGGGTAACAATATACAGCCTTGATGTACTCCTTTCAGAATTCGGCACCAGTCCATTGTTCTATGTCCAGTTCTAACTGTTGCTTCTCCTTCTAACAGGCTTCTCAGGAAGTAGGTAAGGTGTTCTGGTACTCCCAACTCTTTCAGGATGTTCCAGTTTGTTGTGATCCACACAAAGGTGTTAGCATAGTAAATGAAGCAGAAGTAGATTTTTTCTGGATTTCTTTGCTTTTTCTATGGTCCAGCAGATGTTGGCAATTTGATCTCTGGTTCCTCTGTCTTAGCAGAATATTAAAGGAACCCTACTTTATGTCTAAGTTGAATTTTTGAAAGGAGTATAGTAATAGTTTCATATTAGGGAAACTGTTGCTACTAAATATTACAGGACTTCACTGGTGACCCAGTGATTAAGAATCTGCTTTGCAATGCAGGGGATGTGGGTTCAATCCCTGATAGGGCAGCTAAGCCTCAGAGTTGCATCTACTGAAGCTGGTGAACTCTGGGGCCTGTGTACCACAACTGGAGTCCATGTGCCACAATGAAAAATCCTGCATGATGCAGTGAGAATCCCACGTGTGGCAACTACTACCCAATGGAGCCAAATAAATAAATCCCATCCTGCAACCAAAGGGAGAAACAGACATGCCATTGTCAGGACCTTCATATGTCCCCAGAATTCACATGTTGGAATCCTACAACCCTATGCCCTACCAACACCCTGATTTTAGACATTCAGCCTCCAGAATGGTGAGAGAATGAATGTCAATTGTTTTAAGTCACTCAGTTTGTGATCCTTTGCTACGGCAACCCTAGGAATTGTGATTTATAAACTTTAAACCTACTTTTATAACATTTATCCAAAGAAATATTTTAATAGAAACCTAATTAAAGTTGGCTTAAAACTCAACATTCAGAAAACAATGATCATGGCATCTGGTCCAATCACTTCATGGCAGATAGATGGGGAAACAATGGAAATAGTGACATATTTTATTTTGGGGGGCTCCAAAATCACTGAAGATGGTGATTGCAGCCATGAAATTAAAAGACGCTTACTCCTTGGAAAGAAAGTTATGACCAACCTAGATAGCATATTAAAAAGCAGAGACATTACTTTGCCAAC
This sequence comes from Cervus canadensis, assembly GCF_019320065.1. Taxonomy (NCBI): domain Eukaryota; kingdom Metazoa; phylum Chordata; class Mammalia; order Artiodactyla; family Cervidae; genus Cervus; species Cervus canadensis. The sequence continues at coordinate 30,197,114 of NC_057415.1, read as the reverse complement.
AAAGTTCAACAAAGTTCATGTCTAGTCAAGGCTATGGTTTTTCCAGTGGTCATGTATGGTTGTGAGAGTTGGACTGTGAAGAAAGCTAAGCGCCAAAGAATTGATGCTTTTGAACTGTGGTGTTGAAGAAGACTCTTGAGAGTCCCTTGGACTACAAGGAGATCCAACCAGTCAGTCCTAAAGAAGATCAGTCCTGAATGTTCATTGGAAGCAATGATGCCGAAGCTGAAACTTCAATACTTTGACTACCTGATGTGAAGAACTGACTCGTTTGAAAAGAACCTGATGCTGGGAAAGATTGAAGGTGGGAGGAGAGGGGGACAATAGGGGATGAGATGGTTGGATGGACATGAGTTTGAGTAGGCTCTGGGAGTTGGTGATGGACAGGGAAGCCTGGCGTGCTGCAGTCCTTGGGGTCACAAAGAGTCAGACATAACTGAGTGACTGAACTGACTGACTGAATTTTAAATATTTTTTTCAAAAAAGTATCAATCCATAAGTCATTTTCCGCTTTAGGGAAATATTTGTTGCAAAAGCAAGCCTTGGAAGGATACTGTATGCTAAAAAGGTGGGGAACCATAGTTAATTGCTTTAAACATTCTGAAAATTGACTCTGAGTCCTAGTAGCAGTACATAATATAACAATATACACATCTAATAATAGTATGTGTTTAAATTTTTTTTTTATTTTTTCATAGACCAAATAAACAATTTTCTGAGCTTTTATTAAGTTCTTGGCACCTAATTAGAACCAGGCAAAGATCCTGTTTTGGAGGATCTTTTAGGGAAGTAAAGATATTCAGCTGAAAGCTATTTTGTATGATACAGAAAAGGAAGAGGAGCACGGGATAATGTTCATCGCAGCACTGTTTACAATAGCCAGGACATGCAAGCAGGCTACATGTCCATCAGCAGACGAATGGATGAGGAAGCAATGGTACATACACACAATAGAATAGTACTCAGCCATTAAAAACAATACATTTGAATCAGTTCTAATGAGGTGGATGAAACTGGAGCCTATTATACAGAGTGAAGTAAGCAGAAAGATAAACACCAATACAGTATATTAACGCATATATATGGAATTTAGAAAGATGGTAATGACAACCCTATATGCGAGACAGCAAAAGAGACACAGATGTATAGAACAGTCTTTTGGACTCTGTGGGAGGTGGTGAGGGTGGGATGATCTGAGAGAATAGCATTGAAACATGTATATTATCAAGTGTGAAACAGATCGCCAGTCCAGGTTGGATGCATTAGACAAGTGCTCAGGGCTGGTGCACTGGGATGACCCAGAGGGATGGGATGGGGAGGGAGGCGGGAGGGGGGTTCAGGATGGGGAACACATGTAAATCCATGGCTGATTCATGTCAATGTATGGCAAAAACCACTACTATATTGTAAAGTAATTAGCCTCTGACTAAAATAAATAAATTAAAAAAAAAAAGACAACCTCAAAAAAAAAAAAAAGGAAATTTAAATGAAAGAAGTCATTTTCAACAGGACTGAGCGTGGACGGCATGGCAGAAAAGTAAGCTGGTCCTTGAGAAACTTGGACACAAGAGGAAGACCATCCCAGTTCAAGATACCCATAAGCTAAAAGACAGAATTGGTGAGCATAGTGATTACATGAAGAACAGCAAGTAGGACTGTTCATAAAATGTTTGCAGCTACTCTGTTCCGTTAACATTCATTACAACCAAGCAAAAATCGGTGAATTCGCTAGAAAGCTCAGACAGAGTAAAACAGTCATCCAGAATTAGATAATGTGAACAAATGAATAAGCTATTGGCTAAGATTAGGGTGGGCTCTTTTTTTTTTTTTTCGGTTTTCTGAGTTTTTATTTATTTATTTGGTTTGTTTTTTGCTTTATCCTACTTACTGAAATGAAAAAAAATCAGCAACAATCTAAGTGGAAGGTTAGGAGAGGGTCCTTTTTATTTATTTATTTTTTGACCTCTTGGGCAATAAGCAAGCAAATGAAACCTTGGAAGTCAAAGATGAAGAAGCACGAAGGTGTAGCTTGCAAATTGCAATTCTGATTAGTTATTTTCATGAGTGAACTTTTGTAGTATTCTATTTCCTAAAACAATGGATTTGCTTTCTTAAAATGATCAGATAATTAGTCAGCCTATAGATATAAGTATGACATAATTCAGTCTATTTTACTATTTTTTGCATCACTTAGTCTTTGCAACTAGGCAAAAACTGACCCACAAAAAGAGATTTTGAAAGAAAGATTCCTTGTTACTATTCATGACTTGAGAAGCAGGGATAACACCGATTTTAGCCAATACTCTTTTTAAATGAAAAAACATAAATCATTCTGCATCTACCATTGTTTCAAAATATAAGATAAAACTTGGAACAAAATTTAAAGACATGCCAACAGGTTCAAATCGAAACTCTTTCACTAAGTTTAACCGCTGTAAGAAAGCATTTGGGATTTTCTTTTACCTCTGGGGACACTTGCAACTCCCAGTGTTTCTGAGTGTGTGAAAATCAGAGGACCATAGTAGCAGTGTTCTCCTTCATAAACTATTTGCGGTTTGGCATAGAGAATCCTCACAATTGTGCCTGTGTTACTTTAGCATTCTCCACAGTCTGGCTTCCTTATGCTAGTATTCAGCTCTGGTTAGTTAGCTTGTCCCACTGCTGCCTACATTTGTGCACACGTGAACGTTTGTATGCATTTAGGACAGGAGGTGGGAGTGTGTGTGTTAGTCACTCAATCGTGTCCGACTCTGTGCTACCCCATGGACTGCAGCCCACCAGGCTCCTCTGTCCATGGGGTTCTCCAGGCTCCTCTGTCCATGGGATTCTCCAGGCAGGAATACTGGAGTGGGTTGCTGTTTCCTTCTCCAGGAGGTGGGAGGGGGCAAGGCAAAAAGTTGTCTTGTATATTATATTACTTAATTAATAGAAGAATCAGACTGAGTTTTGAATTTTTGATTTTTTCTAGTCTGTATACTATAGGCCTAGAAAATGTTAATTTTTAATAAAGGAAAAGTTACCTTTAAGAATTAAACTCCTTGGTCATTTTACTTTGTCATAAAAAACTAATGGCCTCTTTACTAAGTCTTGCGTGCATGTGTGTGCTCAGTCTTGTTCAACTCTTTGTGACCCCGTGGACTATAGCCCACTAGGCTCCTCTGTCCCTAGCATTTTCCAGGCAAGATACTGGAGTGGGTTGCCATTTCCTTCTCCAGGGGATCTTCCTGACCCAGGGATCAACCTTACATTTCTTGTTATCTCCTGCATTAGCAGGTGGGTTCTTTACCACTGCGCCTCCTTACGAAGTATTACTGTTGAATAAATGACTCTGGCAGATCAAGCTATTTCTTAAAGGCATGACTTTTTTAGTTTTTTCCTTTCATTTTTTAAAAAATTTTTTTTTTCTATTTCTTACTCTTTTTTTTTTTGCCAGACCTCATGGCTTGTAGAATCTCAGTTCCCCATCCGGGGATTGACCTGGGATTCTGGCAGTAAAAGCCCAGCATCCTAACCACTGGGCCACCAGGGAACACCTCTCGTTTCTTTGAAGCCTCGGGTATTAGATACATGCATGGCCAGAGTGCCAGCACTATGATCACAGACTGTGACCATCAGACCTTAAGAGTGGATCATCCTACTCTTTACTCTCTGAGCCTGCATCCAGTCTCACACCTATCTGAGCAAGAAACTCTAGAAAGTCACTAATGACTGATCAATATTAAATGCAATTTGTAAAGTTTTCTATCCCTGCTTTAATTTTTGTCAATATTTGAAGCTAGTTTTTCGATTTGCGGATTCTTTTCCTCTGTTTTTGCTGACACCTTTCATTTTGAAGTTTTCCTTCCCAGGCTATTAGAATTGTTAAGGAAAACCAGATTTTGGTAATACCTACTGGTATAATCAGTGTAGGTGGACTTTAAATGCCACAGAGCTAAATTTTGCTCATTTCCTTTAATGGATGATTGTTGAGCATGTGTTACAAAGCAGCTTATTCTTTATACAGAAAGTAAAAGACAGAGTTCCTGCCTTCAAAAACTGTATATTTTAAACAGGGAAAGATCTTGTAAGGAACCATCCATCCTGTTTCCAAGAGGATCATTTGGGCTGTCACAGTGCTTTCACAAACTCTTCTGGATAAGCAACAGTCTCAGATACAAACTCTATGCAGCATTCTCCTGAAACAATCCAGCTAGTTGACAGTATCTGTGATCAGCCCCAACTGCTCTGAATTTTTTGGAGAAAGGCATGAGCCTGTGTATGCTGTGTATGATACAGGAATGCCACCGAAATCCAACTTAATCCATTAGCTCATAAAACAGAGTCAATGTTTGTTTAGCACTTGGCAATACATTTTCTCCAATTTCAAAACTCATTGGAAATCCCACCCACGTTTGAACATATTTTTTCCTTCTTAAATTCTTCAAAGTAATCTTTGCAGAATGGGAATACCAGAACGATCATGTAAGTAGGATTGAAATTCCTGTCATCACCTGACAACTTGGCACAGTGGAAAGAACATGGTCTTTGAAGTCTAGAAAGACCTTCCAGTCCTTTTCATGTGAGCCTTGGCGAATTAGGGGACATCTCTGAAACATTTCTTCATCTCTTGAGTAGGGATACTATCTACCTGCCAGGACCATTATAAGGATTCAAGGAACAATGCATATTAAAATCTTGACACATACTAGGCAGCTAATAAAAATTAGCTGTTGCTATCATTGTTATTATCAGTAGTAATACTGTAAAGAATCTCAATTGAGCTTATGTTTATCACTTATTTATTCATTTACTAGTGAAGAACTGATTCATTGGAAAAGACCCAACACTGGGAAAGTTTGAAGGCAGGAGGAGAAGGGAACAACAGACAATGAGATGGTTGGATGGCATCACCAAATCGATGGACATGAGTTGAGCAAACTCCGGGAGTTGGTGATGGACAGGGAAGCCTGGTGTGCTGCAGTCCATGGGGTCACAAAGAGTCAGACACTACTGAGCAACTGAACTGACTGACTAAACAATGTCTATTGTACATAGGGCCCTGTTTTGGGTGCTATGCGGCAGTGGTCCCCAACCATTTTGGCTCAAGGACCAGTTTCATGGAAGATGTTTTTTCCACAGAGCTGGGGGAGAGAGAGTTGGTCTTGGGATGATTCAAGTGCATTCCATTTATTGTGCATTTTATTTCTACTATTTGAGTTGTGATATATAATGATGTGATTATACAACTCACCACAATGCAGAATCAAATCATCAGGCATTAGACTCTCATAAGGACTGGGCCACCTAGATCCCTCACAGGCACAATTTAAAAGTAAGGTTGGGACTCCTGTGAGAATCCAATGCTGCTGCTGCTCTGACAGGAGGTGTTTAGGCTGGAATGTGAGGGATGGGGAGCGGCTATAAATACAGACGACTCTTCGCTTGCTTGTGCTCCGCTCATCCCCTGTTGTGTGGCTCGGGTCCTAACAGACCATGGACCCACTGGTATCGGCCCATGGCCCGGGGTTTGGGGAACCCTGGTAGAGAGTATGGGTGGGCATAATACAAACACATACATTTGCCTTCAGTAGTCTTATTTTCTAGTTGGAAAATAAGGTGTAATGAGAAGAGGAAGTTGCCAGGAGAGGCACACTCTATGGTGCAATGATCAGCAGGAGGTAAGAGTCTTATTTGATTAGAAACTGAGGTGGGAGAGGAAATAGGGAAAGGCTTCCTGGAGCAAATACAACTCTGTTCTCCCTCTGCCCTGGGTAAACGGGTCCTTCCAGGTCAATGAGTTCACAGCAGAACTACCCCCACCTCCTCTGAAGTCTCTGACATTCTTTTTTATGTTTCCAGTTGCTGTTAGCAGTCTCTTCTAGAGATCTCGCATTGTCCTAGCAGATCTGAAAGGGACGTTAAAGATCAACTCCTTCATTCCCTTGAAGGATCTCATTAAAAAACAAACGAACCAAAAAACCCCTCTATTTTAAAAAGTCACTGTTTTCTTTTTTTGTGAGGTATGAGGAAGCTGTGGGGCCTTCCTGGTGGCTCAGGGGTAAAGAATCCACCTGTCAGTGCAGAGGACGCGGGTTCAGTCCCTGGGTCAGGAAGATCCTCTGGAGAAGGAAATGGCAGCTCACTTTAGTATTCTTGCCAGGGAAATCCCGTGGACAGAGGCACCTGGTGGGTTACAGTCCATGGGGTCACAAGAGACTTAGTGACTAAGCAACAGCAACAAATGAAGCAATGTATACCCATCCCTTATCTGCCTATGGACACCTTTAGTTTAGTTTCATACTTGGGCAATGAGGTTCCAGGTTTTCCACGCAATTACCTGATCTTTGTTCAATTTCACGGCAGTTATTTTGCTCTTCTTAAGCAGTTTGTAGTCATCATTCATTTTTTAAAAATACACTGAAGTTGTTTTTATAGTATATGGCTGAACTTGAGATTTTGGAGATGTGTCTTTACAGAATCAAACATTTGTCCTTCCCTGTTAAAGGCAATGGATACAATATAACTAACATGATTCCCCCATTTTTATTAAGAAACTCCCTGTAAAATGCAAAACCTAGCTGTAAGAATTACTTTTTGTAAGTACCGTAATGGATATTAAAATAAAACAACTTTTATTGATTGTTCCTTGTTAAAAGTCTAGGAGGAACAGATTTAAGATGCTATTTTTCATATAATAAACATACATTTGCATACTCATTCACATGCACACATACAAACACACATTTCACACACAATGCCATTTCTTTAAAATCAGACACAAGCCAAGCACATCTGTTATCCCCATTATTACTTAACACTGTTTTTTGGAAAAATCAGCCATGCAAATAATTAAGAAAATAAAGATATATAAATACAGAAAAAAATTCAAATTTCCAACTTCATAAAAAGTCAAGAAACCAAGTAAAAACTCATAGATATATAAAGAGAAGCCAGTCAGCTGGCAGGTTAAAAATTGAATATATAGAACTCAAAAAGTTCTTATCTAACAAGAAGGGATCAGGTAAGAAATACAATGGTAAACATTCTGATACAAAATATAGCCTAATATGTGAAAATATAAGATTAAACAAAAAATAAAAGTTCAGCACTTATCTGAAGAAAACTATAAAACTATCAAAAATCACAGAAAAGGAAGGATGAATAAAGAGCTACAGTTGTTCTTGCATGAATACTCACTCTAGTTATGCCATTATTCACTGAACAGACCTTTGTATGTAACACAATCTTGATAATTTTTTATTAAATTACTTTAAAGTTCATCTAAAAATAAAAATTAGTACAGTAAAAAAATTTCTGAAGAGAAAGCAACTGAGGAAGACACTGAGATGCCAAATATTCAAATACAATAAATGCAGGATGGCCAATAAACATTTGAATAGGTGCAGACCACACCACACAATCAAAGTCATTATCATGAATATTAATAATCAAAGAAATAAAAATTAAAATTAAAATGGAGTTTCGTATTTGCTATTTTGGCAAATGTTAAAAATAATAAAGATATCCAGGGCTCATAAATATAGGCATCAGGTATGTAAGTGGGTACAATTTTCCTGAGAGAGATTTGGCAATGTATTTCAAATTTTTTTTTTTTTTGTATTTCAAATTTTTAAATGTGCACACTCTTAAGGTTGTGCACCGAAGTATGTAGGCATGAATGATGTAATGAATCAGCTTTTTCACCTGGGAATTTTTCCTATGTAAATCAGTAGATGAGTGCCTCAAGATATATGAACAAGGATATTGGTTATAGCTTTATTTATAAGCAAAAAGGATACAGATAAATAAAAAGAAGAAACAGACAAAGACTTTATTTATGAAGAATTGATATGATCATTTATGTGATCATCTACTTAGTGCAAGAGCAAGAATCTTAAACTTTAGCTGAAAAAGCAGGCTATAGCACAGAAGTATGATGTACCATGTTAAAATGTATATGAACACATATATATATACATGCATATGTATATATACATACATATATATACACACACAGTTGGCTCTCCTTATCCAGGAGTTCCCCATCCATGGATTCAACCAAACTGCAGATCAAAAGTATTTTTTAAAAATTCATAAATTTTCAACAAGTAAAGCTTGGATTTGCCATGTGCCTGCAGCTATTTACATAGCATTTACATTGTATTATGTGTAACAGCATAAACAAAAAAATCTATTTTTGCTTCATGGTCTACTCTAAAGTTTTTGATTGTGTGGATCACAAGAACTGTGGGAAATTCTTAAAGAGATGGAAATACCAGACCACCTTACTCGTCTTCTGAGAAACCTGTATGCAAGTCAAGAAAACAACAGTTAGAACTGGATATAGAACAATGGACTGGCTCAAAATTGGGAAAGGAATACGTCAAGGCTATATATTGTCACCCTGCTTATTTAACTTCTATGCAGAGTACATCATGCAAAATGCCAGCTGGATCAATCACAAGCTGGAATCAAAACTGCTGGGAGAAATATCAACAACCTCAGATACGCAGGTGATACCACCCGAATGGCAGAAAGCAAAGAGGAACTAAAGCCTCTTGATTAGGGTCAAGGAAGAGAGTGAAAAAGCTGGCTTAAAACTCAACATTCCAAAAACTAAGCTCATGGCATCTGGGCTCATCACTTTATGGCAAATAGATGGGGAAAAATTGGAAATAGTGGTAGACTTTATTTTCTAAGGCTTCAAAATCACTACAAATGGTGACTGCAGCCATGAAATGAAAAGACACTTGCTCCTTGGAAGGAAAGCCATGACAGACCTCGACAGCATGTTAAAAAGCAGAGACATCACTTTGCCTACAAAGGTCCATATAGTCAAAGCTATGTTTTTTTCAGTAGTCATGTATGGATGTGAGAGTTGGACCATAAAGAAGGGTGAGTGCAGAAGAACTGATGCTTTCAAATTGTGGTGTTGGGGAAGACTCTTGAGAGTCCCTTGAATAGCAAGGAGATCCAACCAGTCAATTCTAAAGAAAATCAACCATGAATATTCATCAGAAAGGCTGATGCTGAAGCTGAAGCTCAGTACTTTGGCCACCTGATATGAAGAGCTGACTCACTGGAAAGACCCTGATGATGGGAAAGACTGAGGGCAAGAGGAGAAGGGGGCAACAGAGGGTGAGATGGTTGGATGGCATCAGTGACTCAATGGACATGAGTTTGAGCAGACTCTGGGAGTTGGTGAAGGATGGGGATGCCTGGCATGCTGCAGTCCATGGGTCACAAAGGGTCAGACATGACTTAGCGACTGAACAACAAGATATTACATAAACAACACCAGAGATGATTTAGAGTATACAGGAGGATATGCATAGGTTATATGCAAGTACTATGCCCTTTTAAATGAGGGACTTGAGCAACCACAGATTTTGGTATCCATGAGGGTCCTGGAATCAATTCCCCACAGAGACTGAGGGATGACTGCACACATATAAATAGAACACACAAGTGAGCATACATTTGGTGGAGTATTCACCAAAATGTTAATAATTTTAATCTCTGGGTGGAATGATTTTTAATAACCTTTGTTATTTTCTTTCTTTGAATCTGGATATTTAAAAATAAATGCTTAAACTTTCAGTTCTCTGTGACTCGCTGTAACTGTTGTTATTCAGCCTCCTTTTGTGTGAACCTTGAGCAGACATCTCTGCTCTCTCAGGCCAACAACCATCTTCTTTCTTCTTATCAGTAGATTCGCATTACCTCTGGCCTTCCTTGATGACTATGAAGCCAAAAGAAGGAATTGCTTTTTCATCACAAGGGCTGGAATCCTCTCTGAGAATGCTGAGATCTGAGTAGTTATCTGATGTTTCCAAAGCTGCTGCTATGGTGGGGATGGATTCTCTGGAGTCTATTAACTATTCACCAGACTGATTCTTTTCCTTTGTGAATACTTGGCAGTACTCAATTTCCACAGCAGTCTTTTATGTTCTTTCCTTCGTCTGGCTGGGTGTTCATACCTGAGATGACCTTGAAAACCATGTTGAAGGTGACAGAGCATGACTCTTTGAATGACTTGTGATCAGAGTCACTCTGGCAACCTAGAATTGCTGTGGACTATTTCTGAGTGTGCACTGCACACACACACACACACAAACAAAACACAAACAAAGCCAAAAGCAAACAAACAACAAAAAAAGTTATGTGCTTGAGCCATTATACTTTTTTTAGTCTATTTGTTATTGCAGGTAATTGACTCTAACTAATTCCCAAACTGTCATTTTGTAATGCAAGTACTAGGCCAGTGTCCTGTCTCCCACTCTGCCTTACATTTCATGCCCTGGCCAGCCCAGCTTGTACCCATGTATCAGAGTCCTTTATGAGTACAGCTCCTTCAGATGGTGCCCCAGTCTCATCCTCCACATGGCTCCCCTGTGAGTTTGTGTGGCCCAGCAGGCAACATTCTTAGATACCTTCATTGTAGTATTCTTCCTTCCTCTTCTGCCTTCTCCTTAGGTGTGCATATTGAACTTTCTTTTAGCTGAAACTATCATGGGGCTTGATTCATAGAGAAGACTCTTAATGCTTGTTCTTCCCAGTTGATTATCTGTGCTGAGATAATCTGCTTGAGGCGAAGCAAGGACTCCCATTATACCTGCAAGAAACTGTCTTTTTTCATGGGATGTTTGTAAGCTGCTAAGTCTAAACTAAATGAACTAAAAACCTCAGGTATCATGGTCATAAATGAGGAAGTGGGGTTTAGTGGGGAACACATCAGAGGGACCTGGACTTGAGTCCTGAATCTTGCCTATCAAGATGACATCCTCTCTGACTCTCAATTTCCTCAGCAGCCAAATGGAGGGCCGGGGTTGGGGGTGGGGGGAAGAATTTCTACATGATAAGTGCATTCTGAAATATAAATGGGATGGTCTTTATAATTTGCTTGGCACTTAATGTCACAATACCTGACAGGTAAATTTGATAAGAAGGAGAATAATGACAACGATAGAAAAAAATGACCAAAAAGCCCATTGGGTTGAAAATCTATAGGAGGAAGGGAGAGGGATTGAAAGAAAGAGAGAAACTTGAATACTCAAAGGGTAGACACCGACCCTGAAAAAATTAAATTACAGCCAATGGTATTTTAATACTCTTCGTGACTCACAGTTATTAAATACAGCTTCAGAGCTCGCATGGCAGCTTAGTCTGCCATGTCTGTGGTGCTCATTCCTTCACCTCCTCAAAATTTTCATTATTCTCTTCTGACATATTTTATGTGAATGGAGATATTTTCAGCAGGTTATTATGTCCCATTGCAATATTAGCACCTTCTAGAGTACTTCATGATTTCATCTCCTTAGTATGTATTCCCATGGAAACAGAATATAGTATAACACAACTGAGAAGGGGCCCCATATGCCTTTCCTGTGTATGTCTTCAAGAACGACATTAACTAGGGGAATGAGGCTGGCAATATGGGGTTTATTGTGAATTTTCATAGTGATTCCCTTTGCATCTCTCAAAGAGTTCTGTTTTTAATAAACTTTACTAGAAATGTAACATTACCAAAAAGTATAATCAAATGCATTGTATATGTATGAATCATAATAAATGGGGATTAGATAATGTTTTTGCTTACATAAATAGGCTGTTTTACAGTTGATATTTATTTTTTAGTGGGAAAATTTGTTTGGGTGAAGCAAGAGAAAGGCTGTAGAATAGGGTTGACTTATATTCAAGTAAAATTTATGAATACACATGAAGTCAACCACAACATTCTCTCTACCCAGTGCTTTGCTGAAGCATGGGCTCAATTGGTGAGTTCTGTGGGCTCTAAGGAATGCAGTCATCTGAATTCTCATAAGGGATTAACTTCGTGATATTTCTTAAATTTGTTACCTTGAACACCTAATTTCTCTTAGTCCTGATTTTTCTCATTTGTAAAACATAGCTACTAAAAGTGGTGAGCCTAGCACATGTGACAGATGAAAGCATATCATTTTGAGCACCCCCCTCCTCTAAGTGACAAAATAATTTTCAGTAAGAATAACAATAAGATGAATGAACAATAATAGTGGCAAGGAAAAAATACAGACAGTAAAATTTTTCAATGAATGTATGTATAGTCATGCCAATAGAAAATTACATCATAAAAAAGAAAAAATGGAAGGATTAATGTTTTTAATTACATTAATGTATTTTAGGAGGCAAAAGAGCTTACACATACTTTTACATAATAGTATTATAGTTTCTGATTTTTTACTTTGTGCAGATGGGTCAATGTTGTCAAATTTGGTCTTCTTTGCCTATTTATGTTCAATAAATAGTATAGCCAGACTTGTTAGTCTATCTTCCCTTATAGTTGATAAAAGTCATTGGCTTCAATTAATTAAGTAATATTCTAGTTTGAGAGATATAATTGGCATACAACACTATATAAATTTAAGGTATACAGCATAATGGTTTGACATATATATCATGAAATGATTATTATAATAAGTTAGTAAATATCCATCATGTCATATAAATACAAAATAAAAGAAATAGGAAAAAAATTTTCCTCATGATTAAAACTCTTAGGATTTACTCTTAACAACTGTCATATACAACATGCAGTAGTTTTAATTATATTTATCGTGCTGTACATTACATCCCTAGTATTATTTATCATGTAAGTGAAAGTTCAAACCTTTTGACTGCCTTCATCTAATCTCCCCTCCCTTCGCTGCCTGCCCCTGGTAAACACAAATCTGATCTCTGTTTCTATGAATTTGTTTGTTTTTCAAGTATAATTGACCTATCTTCTCTCATAGTTGATTACAAACTCTTTCATTTTGTTAATTTTAATTAAAAGTTTTTATTTTGCAAGAATTGATTGACACGCACATAGTTAAGAAAAATATTATACATAGAATAAGTTTGGTGAATTCATAAAACCCTACTTAACAATAAATGCCAGAAATTATTATATAGGCTATGTATTTTTCTTTGAGATTAATTCTACTGCTTTCAAATGTCTTTGAAATTTAAAAAACTAACTAAAATAACTTTATCAGAAAATTTATCAAAATGTTTCATTTTTTTTTTAATGTTTTGCAAAAATCAAGGAAAAGACTATATGACAAAAATACTAACATTATTTGATCAATTGCTTTAGAACAAGTGTCCAGTTTCTTGAAAAAATGATTGAGGGAGTTCACCATTCTTTTGTACTTTTGTTTTCTAACGATATAAGGCAAGCATCTTTTGTTGCTTCTTCTTCATTCTTTTAATCTTTTTTCCTAGACAAAATATCCATTTTCTTACATCATGTTGTTGTACAGTTAATGACCTTTTGCACAATTTCTAAATGCTGTCAGAAAATATAGTATTTCAAGGTACATTGATTAAGCTGATTCTGGGTTTTTGTAAGTAGTGCTTTCATATAAAAATTCACAGTATAAAAATTCAAGTTCACTTATGAGCTAAAATTTGCACTTAGCCAGTGAGGAACATAATACCTTGTACCTTTGCTTTTTTAAGTTTTAGATGCAAACCAGTTCTCCAAGAGGTCACTCAGAATGTCAAAAATGAAATCTCTGGTTCTGTTTCTTCACCTTTTTCAATTGCTGTGTTGTTGATGTTCATTCAGAATCACCCAATTAAATATGGCAATGGGTAAGACCACAAATGCTAGGGATGTGAACTTACACTTAGTACAAGCTGCAATAGTTCCAAGGAGAAGGCAATGGCACCCCACTCTAGTACTCATCCCTGGAAAATCCCATGGACGGAGGAGCCTGGTAGGCTGTAGTCCATGGGGTGGCAAAGAGTCGGACGTGACTGAGCGACTTCACTCTCACTTTTCACTGTCATGCATTGGAGAAGGAAATGGCAACCCACTCCAGTGTTCTTGCCTGGAGAATCCCAGGGATGGCAGAGCCTGGTGGGCTGCCGTCTATGGGGTCGCACAGAGTCGACAAGACTGAAGTGACTTAGCAGCAGCAATGGTGCTAAGGTTTATAAGGTTTATTAAAGATTAAATAGCAAAAAAGGATGAATTTAAAGTTCACATATATATTATCAAAACTCAGTGGTAACCACAAAAATTGCTTAGAATTTAGACAGAAAATTTTTCTCAGGAGGAATAGTTATCACAGGTGTTGTTTAGAATTTCTGGCTCAAGGTGATAACGAAGAGCAGAATAACTTTTCAGTCCATTTTCAGTATTGCTTTATAAGCCTTTTGGATAATAGACCCCTCACTGCCTGCACCCATCATGACACGTGATGATGTAACCAATCACATCATTCTGCCTTTAATACCACACTAGTTTGAGAAATTCACTAGGACAAGGGCTTGTTGGTGTTAGGTTCTCTACAAAGACTAATTTTCAAGTTTAGTCACATCCACCCCAGACTTTACTCTGCGAGGTATTTGTCTACAGAAGTGTACAGGTAAAAGATAACTTTAAAAATAATTTTTATAATTATTATTTATTTAGCTGCACCATGGCATGTGGGATCTTCGTTAGCCAACCAGGAATTGAGCCTGCACCCCATGCAGTGGAAGCGTGGTGTCTTAACCACTGAACCACCAGCAAAGTCCCTCAAATATGCCTTATACATTTTCTGAACATCCGTACAATATCAGACACTGACCTGACCCTTGGAAATACAAGAATGAAAGGCCTGGCAGTCTCTGCATTTGAGGAACATACTAACCCATTAATGAATAAATTATTTTTCAAAGTCTCAGCCATTATTGGAAATTTTCTTTATGTATCTTCAAAATAAGGACGGCTGCAAGTCACAGTATGAATGGCTTAAACTGTAAGGTCATTTGCTATTGGATTCACCTTCTGTCTGGAAGTGAAGAATGGACAAGACAAAGATCTCCATGGAGCTGTATCTATCTTCTCAAGGAGAAAGTTTGCTACAAGTCATGTTCAAAGGACATGTCAAGATATATCCTCTTAAGTACCTAAGGACACTTCAAGGTACTTGAGAGGTGAGTTTTGCTCAAAAGATATGAGTGATTCTTAGCATTGATCTGTTCTTATAGGTTTTCCTAATACAATATAGCAGAGAAAAAAAAAATAGAATTGAACATTCCTGGTTTAAATGCTCCCTTTCATTATTTACTATCTGTGTTTTCATAGGCATGGTATTAAACCCTCTTCAAGGCTCTGTCCTGAATCTCTGAGATGGCTGACTCTATCTCCCAAAATGAAAGCATAGCATCAAGATACAAGGAATGTAATTGGGAGGACTAAGACTGCCATTAACTGTGTGGTCTTAGTGAAGTCCCTTCCCCTGTCTGAATTTAAGGTCCATATATGTACAATGAGGAACTGCACCCAGATCAGGTATTTTGTAACTCAATGTAGCAGTTATTATATAAGTGATCACAAGAGAAGGCCACCTATCAAAGAAGAAAGGAATCAAAGAAAGCCTAAGGATGAAGCTGCACTAAGCCAGTTTTAGGGACTATTAGGAAAGTCATCACTTCATGGCAAATAGATGGGGAAACAGTGGAAAGAGTGTCAGACTTTATTTTGGGGGGCTCCAGAATCACTGCAGATGGTGACTGCAGCCATGAAATTAAAAGATGCTTACTCCTTGGAAGGGAAGTTCTGACCAACCTAGATAGCATGTTAAAAAGCAGAGACATTACTTTGCCAACAAAGGTCCATCTAGTCAAGGCTATAGTTTTTCCAGTGGTCATGTATGGATGTGAGAGTTGGACTGTGAAGAAAGCTGAGTGCCGAAATATTGATGCTTTTGAACTGTGGTGTTGGCGAAGACTCTTGAGAGTCCCTTGGACTGCAAGGAGATCCAACCAGTCCATCCTAAAGGAGATCAGTCCTGGGTGTTCATTGGAAAGACTGATGCTGAAGCTGAAACTCCAATACTTTGGCCACCTCATGCGAAGGGCTGACTCATTTGAAAAGACCCTGATGCTGGGAGGGATTGGGGGCAGGAGGAGAAGGGGACGACAGAGGATGAGATGGCTGGATGGCATCACCAACTCGATGGGCATGAGTTTGAGTAAACTCTGGGAGTTGGTGATGGACAGGGAGGCCTGGCATGGTGCAATTCATGGGGTCATGAAGACGACTGAGTGACTAAACTGAACTGAACTGAGGAGAGTCAGTGAGGGTGTCCAAGGACAAAACAGTGGAGTGGAATGACCTGAGCTTACTCCCTCTCAAGAAAACACCAAAATGGCAACTAACTGCTGAACAACTATCAACAAAAAAGACTAGAATCAACAATAACAACAACAACAAAAAAGTATTTCACTTGCAATGACAAAGAAGCCAAAATGAGAGGGTAAGAAGGGCACATTGATGATACAACCAAATCCCACATCTACCAGGTGAGTTACCCACAAACTGGAAAATAATTATATCACAGAGGTTCTCCTAAGAGAATGAGAGCTCTGAGCCCCACGTCAGATTCCTCAGTGCGGTTGTCTTGCATTAGGGGAGGAACTCCCAGAGCATTTGGCTTTGAAGGCCAGTGGGACTTGATCACAGAAACTCCACTCTTGGAGTGTTTGAATGCACTCTTGGAGGGTGCATTCAAGGTCTTGTGAGCACTTGGGCAAGGGGGGAAAGCAGTGACTTCATAGGAGCCTGGGACAGACCTACCTGCTGGTCTTGGAGGGTCTTGGGGAGAGGTGGGGGGCAGCTGTGGCTCACTGCAAAGATAAGGACACCGGTGGCAGAGGTACTGGGGAGAATGCATTGGCGTGAGCTGTCCTAGGGGCTGCCATTTTGATGTCAAGACCTGCTCCACCCTGATGCTGTACATCTGAAACTAACACAACAAAAAAGTAAAAAAAAAAAATTAATATTCATTATTCCATGACAGTTTTAGGACAACTGTCGGACAGATTTGGAACCATCAAGAGCATAAATTATTCCATCTTGACTTTTCAGTTTTTGAAGATTCCCTTTAATCATCACCAAATAGGTCCTAAAGTCAGTCAGTGATCTCACTGCACAACATGAGTGACTACATGGCAGCAACTTTAACGGTCATCTTCTTTATATCTTCACCACACTTTCCATCACAAAAGTAGGAAGACAAAGGGATGTAGAGTGATAGAGGGTGGCTTCTAGAATTCTGTGGTTGAATTCTGCTTGCTTCCTGCATCCTGCTTCAACATGCTGCCTGTAGAGTGAAGAGGAAGTTTCCCAAGAGACACTGTCTTTCCTAGACACTCATGCCTTCATGCTGACTCCCTCCTTTGCTACCTGCTCAACTGTCCTCTCTGATTTCCCAGAGTATACCAACCAGTCTGGCTTTACATGGCAGTCAAAGCAATGGGGACAAAACTCTGGTTCTCACCATTGTGGAGCATTCCCAAGTCATTTTTCGTATGGCACATTAGGAAAAATATTTACTTCTTTATTGACCTGATGCATTCCATTATCTCTTCATTAGGTTTTCTTATACCTTTGTCATTGACCCTCTGTCCTGTTGCCCCTAATTTTATACGTATCTCTGTCACAGTGCGTCCTAATGATCTGTTTACTGGTCTTTACCTCAACAGACTTTGCGTTCTTTGATAGCAAGACCTGTGTCTGACCATCCTTACTGCCTGGTGCCTGGTATAGGACATGGTAGAAAGAGAAAGTGTTGGACTCAGTGACAGCTGAATGGATATGTAGTCTGTGAGTCTGACCCCACTTGTTGACTGATGCTGAGCCAAGCTCTTTGACAGCTGAAGAATTCTGCACTCTCCACAGGCCCCAGTTTTGGAACTCTGGTCAAGTTTGTGAGGAAACACTTTCCCCATTAGATAGAAATCCCCATCTGGACCACATTCCATTGCCTCAAAGGTCAATAAATAATTCAGGAGGCAATAAGCTAACTTTTTGGACATGGGCTCAAGTTGAGGAATCTCAAAGCAAATAGAAGATGAGATACGGTTTCAAGCTGTAGTGTCAACACACATAGAACCATATCCATCCAAATTCAAATCTCAGTGAAGCAATCCATAGAGTGCCACCAAAAGAACAAAGGTCCATCTAGTCAAAGCTATGGTTTTTCCAGCTAGTCATGTATGGATGTGAGAGCTGGACTATAAAGAAAGCTGAGCACCAAAGAATTGATGCTTTTGAACTGTGGTGTTGGAGAAGACTTGAGAGTCCCTGGGCTGCAAGGAGATTCAACCAGTCAATCCTAAATGAAATCAGTTCTAAAGGAAATCAGTCCTGAATATTTATTGGAAGGACTAATGCTGAAACTGAAACTCTATTACTTTGGCCACTTGATGTGAAGAACTGACTCATTTGAAAAGAGCCTGATGCTGGGAAAGATTGAGGGTGGGAGGAGAAGGGGACGACAGAGGATGAGATGGCTGGATGGCATCACCAACTCGATGGACATGATAGACACGTAAGCTCCTAGAGTTGGTGATGGACAGGGAAGTCTGGAGTGCTGCAGTCCATGGGGTTGCAAAGAGTCGGGCATGACTGAGTGTCTGAACTGAACTGAACTAATTGATGGGACAGGAAGCTGACTCTTAGGCAAAGGAAGACCTAGCAAGTTTCATGGGTTAGAGGAGGAAAAAGACATTCCTTCACATTCCTTGTGGTTCTAAAAATTGAAGTGATTCAGCCTCATAGCACAAGAGGTTAGACTTAAGATGAATTGATAAGTTAACTGAACCCCCAAACACTACTCAATAAATACCCATTCTGCCTTCATTTCTGAGGTTTTTGAAATGAAAAAGAGCTTATGGTATTGGGAGGGACAGCTAGTTAGAGTACTGGATGGTGAGAGCTGTAATAAAGAGAAGTTCATGGCATCTTATGGGAGATCTAACACTGTCTGGAGAGTAAGGGAAAAAAGAGGTATGGTATGGGCTGAATGTTGAGGAATGAACAAGTGATAATCAGATGAAGTGGGGTGGAAAGAGCTCTGTGTGGGAGGTCAGCTTAGATAAAGATGTGGAGACCAGAAAGTCCAGCAAATTGGAAGAATGGTAAATTATTCTGTATGGCAGAGAGAGACAGAAGATAGAAAAAATGGTAGGCAAGGAGACCAATCATGGCAGAAGGTAAGGAGGGAGATTTGGGTAGGAGCCAAATTATAAAATGTCTTGGAAATCATGATAAGTAACTTTCAGTCCTTCCTCCTGGAAGGCCCTAAGGAGCCACAGGGAAGTTCTTTTGGTATGATGTCATTTGTCTGGATGGCAGAGGCATATTTGTTAATGTTACTTCTCTTCCAGGGCAGCTCAGGGCAACGAAGGGGCAGATGGACCTATACCGTCCAAGGCAAGTGTCAACTAGACAAATGGTTTATAGAAGGAACTCAGGCCTCACAGTTACATATTGTATTTTGTATCAGAGAATTAGGAGAAAAGCAGCCAAGTACTGGGATTAAAACATCCCTTTACACCCACCATCCCCTATTCATCTGTAGGTCAGTAGAAACTGAATCGCCAAAGGGAGAACTGCAGAGTTTGAAAGGCATAAGAAGAGATCATAGGAATTAGGTCCACTTCATCACATTCTAAGGGAAGGGGGTCGGAAGAAGCAGCATATATAGAAGATTATGAAGGGCAAGAATGAAGTCAGAGGGAAGAGGGGAAGTAAAGACAAGAGAGAACCCTTGTGGAATACCCTGTCATGGCCCACACAGCAAGGACTTTCTCTTATGAGGTATAGGAGGTCAGTTGAAGTAACTCAGTCATTACTCAGTAATTTAACTTAAGCACGGCTTTTGGCTACTTATTAGAATCATTTAATAAATAACTGGTCAGGACTTCCCTGGTGCTTCAGTGGTTAAGAATACACCTGCCAACCCAGGGGACACAAGCTCGATCTCTGGTTCAGGAAGATTCCACATGCCATGGAGTAACTAAGTCTGTGCACCTCAGCAACTGGGCAACTTGGGCCTACATGGCCCTCGAGCCTGTGCTCTGCAACAAGAAGGGTCACGGCAATGAGAAGCCCGTGTCCACAGCTAGAGAGCAGCTCCCACTCACTGCAATCGGAGAAAGCCCATGCATAGCAACGAAGACTCAGGGCAGCACCTCCCGCCCTGCCTCCGATTATCACTCATTGATTCCTCAACATTCAGCCCATTCCTTATCTCTTTTTCCCCTGACTCTCCAGCCAGTGTTAAAGCTCCCATATTATGCCATATATATATATATATAACTGGTCAAACTTCTCTTGGTTTAGAATGGTGAAGGGAGGTCAGTGGTTTCTGATAGTGACAGGTACATACCCCATGTGGAGTACAAAACAATTGAGAATATTAATCAGTAGAAACTACAAACTGGAGAGCCAGAGACTCACTCTGCTAACTTTTCTCTCTTTTGATCATATCTAGAGATATTTTCTGAAGGGTAAAAAGGATGAGATTGGATTCAGGAATCTGCCATAGGGATTACTTACTGTTTATTGCAGACATATGTGTCAGGGGCTGAGCTAACTGCTTTATGTATATGATTTCATTTAATTCCTACAGCACTCCTGTGTTACGTGTACCGTTTATCTCTATCTTCCTTTTAGAGATGAGTATAAAGAAACTTGTAAACTATGTTAAGAGTCAGTATGGTAAGTTGGATATCCTTATGCTACAAAATCCATGGAACTTGGGGGTAAAATGTTGAAGGAAGCAGGTGAACATTCCTTTAAGTTGGTGAATTAGTATTTTTTAAACTTCAGGCCCTGTCCTACTGATGTGTGGGAAAAACAGTTTAATGAGTTGTGACTTGCATTTAGAAAATGAAATGGAATGGAGTGGAATGGAATAGAATGGAATGGAATGGAGTAGAGTGGAGTGGAATGGAGTAGAGTAGAGAAGAAAAGGAAAAATAAAATATCAGTGTGTAGTGTGGATAGTAAGGGTAAATTTTGTTCCATGAATGATAAGTTTTTGTGTATGCTGGGTTACAATGCAAAATATGTATCATATGTGAGTCACTAACAGAATTTGAAATCCATATAGCAGAGTCAGTTAGAAAATCAGGCAAATCTTTAGAAGACCAAACAGAGCAAGATCCCCAACTCTAGAGGTGTGACGTGGATTTGCTGGGTAAAACACTGGCTGAAAGAATGCATCCTTTTAAATTGAAGTTTTAAATATAATGGTAATTTTTGCTGTGGTTGAAAAATGTGAACAAGCAAGCAGAAAGTGCATATAAGCTAGAATTTTTATAGGAAATAAATGGCTACCAGTGGATGTTAGAACATTCTTTTTTATCCAACATTCTTTAAAGAGTTACTTTTACCATTAAAATACTTGAGTACATGTATTAGGGCATTGGGATGCAATAATTGGTAAATTATAGAGGAAGATTTCATTTCAAAGTTAGTTTTGCTTTTTCTCTCTTTTCTCTTTCTCTAAAGTTAGTTTTGCAAAAATATATTATCAGAATGATCCTCGCAAACCGATGAAGAGAAGAACTCCAGTGTTAGATTTTCCTCTTGAGACAACTTCTGAGGAGCAGCATTTCCTCGTCTCTAGTTCCATAGAAGGTATCGCTCTCATTTCTGTGATTCCATCTAACATCTCGGAACAACGCACCGAGGTTCCATGCTGAGTAGTTGGCAGTCAGGCTTAGCATCTCAGGGAGGAAATTGATTACCATTTCAGGACTTCATACAACCGCTGTCCAAATCACAGTGAACATGATAAACCCTAACTTAAACTGACCTCCTGCTGATATGCCTGGAACACCATCAAAATCCTATTTCCAAATATCATGGAAGGGACTGTGTGGAATCCTCTGACTTCAGGAGCATTCAGTTGAATGGGGAACCTGTTTTTTATTATGGTTGGGATAAAAAAATAATGTTTAACTATTGCATGACTCTAATGGAACACAGATTTGGTTTGTCTTGGAAATGACTGTTGGGCATCATAATTACAATTTTCTTTCTGCCTCAGTGAAGGCACACAGTGGAGTTGGCTTCCAAATCACAGAGGCAAAGAAGTGAGGGCTTAAGCACTAAGATACGTGTGTGCATACACATGTGTGCACACACACGTGTGTACATATACATCACTTGCTGTTTCATTTGCAATTCATGAAACTTTGAATTGAGAGGATTTTTTTAAAAGGCATATCCGTTTGCTGACAAACTCATAAATCATTTTATTTCTCTGCTATAAAGCAAAAATCATTTTTAAACCATTGAAATCTTTGAGTGTCTGTTCATTTGGCAAATGTACCTCGTACTGAAATAGACCTGCTGTCAAGCTTGACTGGAAGCTCACATTCCCTGGATGTGTGCATTTTGCAGTGTTCATCTAGAGGCCCACCAGTTTGGATTTTGCTCTCATTGAAGTTGCCGCGCCAGAGTGCTGCTCTCAGCATTTACGTTCATCTTTTGGGGGCCTTGCCAGGGTAGCCCTTTCTCTACTTTTGAGGGCTTTTACATTTTACCCAAAGTTTAAGTGTGATAGTAGAGTCTGGAAAGAATCCAAATGGGGCAGGAGAATGAAGCAGATTGAAACTAATAAGATTCCGCGAGCATCGTGTGTTAATTCTGGGGCTTTCACTGCTTTTCCCTAGAAACTATAACCCTAGGCTGAGTTAATGTTAGAGGAGGGATGGAGCTAATGGCTGTTAACTATTCAGTGTCCCATGTTTCATCAGTTATGCCTTTGTGCTTACTATTCTCTCTCCCTGAAATGTGCATTCTCTGTCTTTGCATGGCCAACTCCTCATCCTTTAGGTCTTGGTTCATTTAATTCTGTTAATTATTCATTGAGTTCAGTGTTACTATCACCTCTTGAAAGATAAAGAAACTGGGGCTCCGAGTTTAGGTAGTTCATCAATGGACTTAATACCTATAGAGACAGAGATTAATACCTATAGGACTTAATACCTATAGAGACAGAGATTCCATCTCCATTGTTCTGAATTCAGAGACCATTTTCTTAAAGATTGTAGTATGCTGCTTAGTTCTCTGCTCTAAAAAGGCTCTCAGATTAGTATGGAGGGAAATTTAATTTTTTTTTTTTTTCAGGGGAAAGCGCGAACACAGTCCCCCACTACCACAAATTATGCAGTCGAGTTTCCCACATTTGGGGAAATCGCAGGGGTCAGCACATCCGGAGTGCAATGGATAAGCCTCGCCCTGGGAAAACCACCTTCGTGATCATGGTATCTCCCCTGCCAGGTAAGTATGGAAAGTTAATTTTTACTAACCAGTTCCATAATGAAGGTGCTTGTGTGATGCTGGGGGTTCATTGAAGAATTCCTGAAGGAAGAGTTGAATCTTGGAGGACTTGAAGAGGAAAAGATGTTTTATGTAGAGGAACATCAGACAAAATGGAAGACAGTATGGAGATTCCTTAAAATCTAGGAAGAAAACCGCCATATGACCCAGCAATCCCAATCCTAGGCATATACCCTGAGAAAACCAAAATTGAAAAAGACACATGTATCCCACTGTTCATTGCAGCATTGTTTACAATAGCTAGAACATGGAAGAAACCTAGATGTCCACTGACAGATGAATGGATAAAGAAGGTGTGGTACATATACACAATGGAATATTACTTAGCCATAAAAAGAAACACATTTGAGCCAGTTCTAATGAGGTGGATGAACCTAAAGCCTATTATACAGAGTGAAGGAAGTCAGAAAGAGAAAGAGAAATATCATATACTAACACATATATACAGAATCTAGAAAGATGGTACTGAAGAATTTATTTGCAGGGCAGTAATGGAGAAACAGACATAGAGAGCAGACTTATGGACATGAGGAGAGGGGAGGGGAGGATGAGATATATGGAGAGAGTAACATGGAAACTTACATCACCATATGTAAAATAGATAGCCAATGGGAATTTACTATGTCTCAGGAAACTCATACAGGGACTCTGTATCAACCTAGAGGGATGGGATGGGGAGGGAGATGGGAGAGAGATGGGAGGGAGGTTCAAGAGGGAGGTGATATTGTATACCTATGGCTGATTCATGTTGAGGTTTGCCAGAAAGCAATAAAATTTTATAAAGCAATTATATTTCAATTAAAAAATAAGTAAGTTAAAGAAAAGAAGATACCTGGCATACTAAAGTACAGAATAGTAAAGTGATGTATAATGTTGATATCATGATGATAATTGTAATATAGATCATGTATCATTCTTCTTGGATATAATTTTCCATGTACCATATATTTTAGTGAAATAAAGAGGAAATGGATACGTGGTAAATACATATATATATAGGAAAGTGTGTTAGAGAGAGTATAGTTCTTAGACAGACCCACATGGTACAACCATGTTTATGGAGTCTCTAGAACAAAAGGAACTCACAGGAGAGGCTTGTAGTCTGAATGAGGCAGGTTCCAAGAGAACTTCTTCACCTCTGTAGCCTGTGGCTGCCTTGTCTTTATAAAATAAGGAACAATTTCTCTTTGGGGATGAAAAATAGTATTCAGAAGGACCTGCAAAATTATTGTAAACCTGCCATTTGTCTGAGTGTGCTGAGGCTAGGTGATCCTAAATGGAGGGCAGAAAAGTATTCTGGAAGTTAAAATTGCTCTTGAAGGAGTGTACATTTTTAATATCCTTTTATTAGCAAATTCCAGGAATTGGGGTTTAAATACATGAACATTTTGAATGTTCTGTTTATTATTATTTTTTAATAAATCCAGCTCTACATTTTTATGGCAGTCACTTTCACAAAGCTTTGGCCCTTAATTGTGACAGTATGCTCAATGTTAAACAGAAAATGGGGTAGGAGGGAAAAGAATGATTTTCATTATTAATCATTCAAAAGTTTGATTTATGTAATTATTTTCTAATTAGACTTCATTTGCGGCCAGCCATTCCCATTCTTATTGAGATTTAACAAACTTTTAATGCATCCCCGCTATCTGCCTGGAGCTATGCTAGGCACTTTGATGTGCTTAAACCTCACAACAAGGCCAGAGTGAGGTCAGAATGATTTTGTCCATTTTACAGATGATGAAATTGAGGCTCTAAGAAGTAAAGTGATTTGTTAAAGTTTGTTCAACCAATTAGGGGAGGCCAGGGATTTGAATGTGTGCGTGTATACACACACACAAACACCACAGATACTTTAAATTTTAAGTGTAGCGTTTTCCTTTTTCCCCTTTAATATAACTGCTGTTTCTAATTCTAAAATGTGGTTCACATCTTGCTGATCTTTCTAACTGAATAAATTTTTTCCTCTCTTTCTTTAACTCTTGAGCACCCTAGTCCCGCTGAACAAATGTATAAAAGCAGGGAGAATAAGTAAATCTGTGACCTTTATAAGATAACCATTCCTGTATCATCTCTCTAAACTGTTTTGGTCTACATATTTGATAATTTTGATTACTGGTCTAAAGGAAGTCAATGGGTAGTGTATACAATTCAGTATCAATGATTTTCCCATCAACTTCTCTGAAACTAGAGGATTAGGTGATTCATATAAACTCATAGGGCTGTTTGGTGTCAGATTAACTACATGACATATACATATTTAAATATATCCAAATTTCCTTTCTTTAAAAACAAGCATGCCTTCAGAGAGGTAGTCCTTTATGGCTGCAGAAAAGAATCTGTGCTAGCAGTCTTGAGTAGGTTCAGTTTCTAAGTAAACTCCCCCACATAGGTCAACAAAATATACATACCCGCTGTTACTGCGGTTTGGTTTTTTGTTTTCTTTTATTTCATTTCATAGGAAACTGAGTGGATACTGACTCTGTGTTTGAGATGGAAATTCTTCTATTTTTCAACCAATAGATTTGTCAGGATGTAACAGCAGACCATGGGGGGAACAGAGGAAGTGAAATTGCTGCATGCATCTAGTACATCAACAAATTCTATACATGAAGATTTTTCATGAACACAATGAATTTTAGAAAATCAAATGACGATTGTCCAGGAAGGATCAAAAGCCACTCTGTTTGTTCCGTTCGTTCATAAATTCAGCAAATGTTCATTGAGTACCTCCCCTAAGCTGGGACCTCTGCTAGACACCGGGGGCACGAATGGATATGGTTTCTGCTCTTACTCTCCAAGGTCTTAAGTGGGTCACTGTGAAAGCCTACTATGTTCCATATATATGGAGGCATCGGAGGTGGCTATAGATATTTGCAACAGCCCAGATATCTGATGATTAATCTCTCAGAAGATTCCCCGAGGAAGAAATTGAACACTTAATTTAGATGGAGGCTTTCTCTGTTTTTGTTGCTCTTTTTGGGCGTAACTATTAGTGGAGAAGCCCTGCTATGAGATCTGATAAATAGAGAAGGAAAAAGAGGTTGAAATGGAGAATCAAAGTGTGTATATTTGAATTTACCTGATACTTTCAAGGAGTAGAAAGGAACTGCAAAATATGATGAGAGTTCCTAAAAAGGCCTCAGTCTAGAAACTTCCTTTTCACCTGTGCCAAGTCCCTAAAATGCCATCATTGTTAGCAAAAATATTTAATACTAACTAGAAAGATAATGTAAAATTTGCTAGAATCTATTGAGTGTCTATTGTTTGCTAGGTCTTGTGCCAGTTATTCCACACACATGATCTCATTTTATCCTCAGAACATTCCTTGGGGGGTGGTGGGGTGTGTGCATTATTATCATTGCACCCGTGAACAGCATATCATAGATGTGAAATGACTGCACCCAGGTTATGTAACTGTTGTGCTTCCCACATTTGTGCTTCCCTTGATTGTTGTTCAGTTGCTTAGTCGTGTCTGACTCTTTGTGACCCCACAGACTGCAGCAAGCCAGGCTTCCCTGCCCTTCACTATCTCCCAGAGTTTGCTCAAACTCATATCCATTGAGTCGGTGATGCCATCCAACCCTCTCATCCTTTCTCCTCCTGCCCTCAGTCTTTCCCAGCATCAGGATCTTTTCCAGTGAGTCAGCTCTTTGCATCAGGTGGCCAAAGTATTGGAGTTTCAGCTTCAGCATCACTCCTTCCAACGAATATTCAGGGTTGACTTCCTTTAGGATTGATTAGTTTGAACTCCATGCAGTCCAAGGGACTCTCAAGAGTCTAATTCCCTTGATGCCAACATGTAAAATCTATATTGTAAGTACTTTATTATTCAAGTTCCCCACCATCACATACTGCCTGACACTGGTAAGACATTCTCCTGTGGTAACATTTCACTTGTTTCTCTTTTTTCATATTTTAACTGACAGATAAGCCAAAGCATTTATTATCTCTATACATGTGGTGTGGACATCATCACTATTTTATTCATATACTGAAAGAATTTCAGAGAGTCTGGGTAATTTGCCCAGGGTCATGTGGCTTTTAAGGAATCATTTAACCAAGAAGAAGAAACTTGTTCTTTGGAGTGATTTCCTACCCTCATCTCTGTTTCTTATCACCTGTGTTAGTTATCTATTGTGTGTAACAAGTTCCCTCAAAGCTTAATAGCTTGAAATAACACATTTATTAGCTCACAGTTTCTATGGGTCAGGAATCTGGGCTGGGTTTAGCTGGGTCTTCTGGCTCAGGGGGTGTCACAAGGTAACAACCAAGGGTATCACCAGACAGTAGCCATCTTGAGGTTCAGTTAGGGTGAGACCCACTTCCAACCTCACACAGTGGTTGTTGGCAGGATTTAGTTCCTTATGGAATGTGAGATTGTGGATCTGGTTGTTGGCCAGAAGCGACCCTCAGTTCCTTACCATGTAAGTCTCTCCATAGTACCATTTACAACATGGCAACTGGCTCCACCAAAATGAAAAAGTGAAGGAGAGGGAACAAACAAGAGAAGGCAAGTCTCTTAAAATTTAATTGTGGAAGTGGCAGTCCATGCTGTATTTTATTTACTAGTGGAAAATCACTAGAGCTAACCCACACATATGGGACAAAATTACATAAGGATGTGTGTACTAGTAGGCATGGGTCATTGAGAGTCATTTTGTAAGTTGCCTACCACACTACCTGTCTGAGTTGGTTAAGTTTACTTAGCCATTTAACCTTGGTTTCCCCATGTTTAGAATAAGAATAATATTCACTGTTGATACGAGAATTAAATGAAATAGGCTATATAAGGTCCCTGCCCAGAATAGTTGCTCAGTAAATTATACTGATTATTATTATTTTGTTGATATTGTAAGTAGCCAAGCCAGAATTTGAACTGAAGTATGTGTGATTCTAGTCCGTGCTGTCTCCTCATCACCTCCCACACAAGTTGGCTTTTAACTTGAGGTCATTTATTCTAAGATAGGTCCTCCTTTTCTAAGATAACTTGCTTAAAATAGTTTAAGAAGAGCCATCTATCCCAGGATCATGTGCAAAGGGAGAGGTAAGGTGGATTTTTTTTTTCCTTTAACAACTATAAAATATGAGGATGCCTAAGAGAGATTTTCTTTGCTTGAGTCTTTAGCTAGTCTCATAAGGCATTTTAATGTTAATAGGGTTCCCAGAGGGATAATATAATTGATACAATACGCTTCCAAAACTATCTAAACTTTGCAGTCATTGGAGTACAGTAATATATCTTCTCAATGTCAGAAATGCTGAGTGGTTACTGAATTCCAACATGCTCGACTCTGGGATGGTTTCTTTGAAAAAGAATCTTATTGGGGAGGCTCTCTTTGGAGCCATGGGAGCAAGCCTGATGATTGTTCTGGAAGTGCTGCAGTGGCCTTTCAAATGCCTGAATGTCACTGAAGGAAATACGCATGCTAAAGAGAATTAATGTGATAAGCAAGTGCTGTTGGTGAAGCATCTAAAGATCACAGACTGGATTTTATCAAAAGCACATAATATGGAGGAAAGATCATGGGCTTTAGAGTCATCCTGACAGAGCTGGGTTTGAGTTCAAATTTTGCCCTTTCTAGCTGGAATAAATAATTTAACATCTTTAACACTCTCAGCTGCTTACCCTCAAAGTTGGGTAACAATATCTATCACAAGGTTGCATGGGTATCAAGGACCACACTAAAGGTTATAGATAAGTTTCAGCTCTCATCTTCCTCTAAAAGCTTGTGTGAATCCAGTAGAGGTAATACTTTAACAGTGGGCTCTCAAGGGGTAGGAGCCAAGCCCTGATCTGTAGCATTTGCCTATATCTGTGGTGAAAAAGTTCTACCATGTCAACATCTAGTTACTAAGCTGGTCACTGAGCATGGAGTTAAGAAGAGATATGCGAAGTTGATTCTTAGGAGTTTCTGTCCCTCTGCCTCTGTCCAGTTTTCACTCTCTTTTATCCTGACTTATGCCTTTTGTTGGGGCTATGACCCATTTTTGCAAAATTAAAAAGAAGATGGCTCTGTCTTCTTCTATCCCCTCCAAGTAGACCAACCCTCACTGAGTAGACCACACCCCATCAAGGATAAGGCTTGGTTAGCAGATGGCACCTTTGTCCAAAGAAAAAGGCACCCCCTTCCCCCTTTCGCTGGAAGTATATAACCCTAAATCAAGGCATATGGCTTTGTAAGAAGAACGTGGACTGGATTTCACTGTCCTCTCACTCCCTTGGCTGAGTACCCTTGTACAGGATACAACCTCTCCAGTTTATCAGGTGGTCTTGCTTTTTGTGGTTTCCATTTGTAAAGTCCAATCCCTCCCCTTCCCTGCTGACAAAGTAACTGCTCACCAATAGGCTATGACTACCATGATAAACAAATAAACTTTCGTCCCCCATTTTTGATTCCTTTCTGAACAAGAAAGAAAGAGAATCATGGTTGTCTCTCAATACCTGGTTCTGTGCAGAAATAAGTGTGTAGATATGAGCATGTGTAGGACTCAAAAGATTGGAGGAGGGAAATCAAAAAAGATGTATGTGAAATTTTCCTAGTTATTAAAATGTTTCCTTGGGAATCAGCTATTTGCTTAATCACTGAGATTCCTTTTAGATCATAGAAAATGCTCACTTAATAAATAGAAACGTTATCTCATTTGGAACTCATCTTGTGAGGTCAGTAGTATAATTATCCTATTTATTGGATGAGCAGACTAAGAGAAGTTTATGTCATAGAATGCTAAAAGTGGGCCTCAAACCAAGGTTTTCTGGCTGTGGGTTTCTGGCTTTCTTGACTGCATTATCTCTGTTCCCTGTTATCAACTCATCCTTCTAGGCAGTCTTTCTTGATTGGGATTTCCCTTCTGAACCAAGGAATACAGAAAATGATCAGAATGGCCATTATCCGAATTCTCCCAAGGATGCATCTAGTGCATCCTAGATGAACAGGCAGAAGTTCAGTCACTATGGACAATGGATGCCTTAGAGCAATAGGATTTAGTCCTCTTGCCCAGAAACATATAATCCATAACTAAATGCTTCAGGACGCCACATCACCAACAAAACCTGCAGTGACCCATTCAGGGCTATACTCAGAGACGTTTTCTGTCCAGTTCCACTGCTACATTTCACTTCCTGCTAGCCAACATCCAACTCCCTTCTAGGACAAATGAGATATTTCAAAACAAAATAAAACACAACTGTGCTCTTAGAAAATGTCCTGGGTTATACATGCAAAACTGGTCACCTGGCCCTCCATGTTATATTAGCAGATCACCACATCTCTGGGCCTAGGCTTTTCATCTGTCTAAAAACTTCTACTTAAATCCACAGTCAGAAGATAGCATGAGCAACACCACCAAGCAAGGCATGTTGGCATTTGTCTACTGTGCAACAGGACGAGAATTTAGAGACAAAGCATGCTCTCAGCCTAGTAAAGAAACTGGAATGTAAACAACTGTGATAAAAGAGGGAACCCAGAGGGCAAGCCTGGGGGAAGGGGAGGGGAGTGAGGATTGGATGAGACTTAACAAAGAGAGAGATTTTTGAATTAAGTGCTCAAGTAGGTGTAAGGGTTTACCAGGGAAGGATAAGACATGGGGAGCAGAGGATGGATCAATAGACTCAATGAGTAAATGATATGCCACAACCCAGGGTGAATGCTCTGACCCAGCAGGAAAAGAGGCTGAGAGTGTTGGCTAAGGTCACTTTGTAAAAAGACTTGAATGCAATTTTGAGTAGCTTGAACTTTATCTCGAAGACTAGGAGCTCTCAAGACAGAGGAGGAAGAGTAGAGGAGAGTTTATCCTGCAGCAGATTCATTTAGAGCTTTGTATTCAAATGTTTGCCAAGTTTATGTAGTTAAATATATTAGTCTTTGCCAGAATAATTTGTGCTTTTGGTATTATGCTTTTAAAAGCCCCATTTGTGGGATTATTTGCTACATCTTTTTTCTGGTACTTTGTTATTTGTGTTTTTTAAATGTTTAAAGATAAAATCCATCTGGAATTTATTTGCCATATGGTATTAGATAAGACTAATTTCCCCCTAAATTGTGAATCAATTACTAAAGCTCAATTTGTCGAATAATACATCTTTTCCTTACTTTTATTATAGAGCTTTTAATCAGTTTCTTACCTGTTATTCTCTCGGATTCACCTAATTGGTATTAATGCTACATTGTTTTAATTGTTGTTACTCTTTTTTTTTTCTGGCATACTTAACATCAGTGAAAGTTCCTCTTTGCTATTTTTAAGTTTTTAATGTATTTTGGCAAGATTTCTAAATTTTAGAATAAATGTGTCAAGTTACAGTAAAATCTTTCAATTTTAATTGGCAGGTTATTAGATTTTTATATTATTTTGGGAAGGATTGACATATTTCCAGTATTGCATCTTCCCATCCAAAAGCAAGAGTTCTCTTCATTTAACCCAGCATTCTTTTATTATTCTCACTAAAGTGTTACTTTTAATTTAAGTAATGCATATTTTCTTGGGCTCCAAAATCACTGAGGACGGTGACTGCAGCCATGAAATTAAAGGACACTTGCTCCTTGGAAGAAAAGATGTGACAAACCTAGACAGCATATTAAAAAGCAGAGATGCCACTTTGCCAAAAAAGTTCAAAGCTATGGTTTTCCAGTAGTTATGTATGGATGTGAGGATTGGATCATAAAGAAGGCTGAGCACCAAAGAATTGATGTTTTAGAATTGTGTTGCTGGAGAAGACTCTTAAGAGTCCCTTGGACAGCAAGGAGATCAAACATGTCAAACCTAAAGGAAATCAACCTTGAACATTCTTTGCAAGGACTGATGCTGAAGCTGAAGATCCAATACTTTGGCCACCTGATGTGAAAAGCTGACTCATTATTAGAAAAGATCCTGATGCTGGGAAAGATCGAAGGCACAAGGAGCAGTAGGCAACAGATGGGATGTTTGGATGGCATCAGTGACTCAGTGGACACAAGCTTGAGCACACTCTGGGAGATGGTGAAGGACAGGGAAGGCTGGTGGTCCATAGGGACACATATCTGACTGAGTGACTGAACAGCAACTGCATATTTATTATTATTTCTAAGTATTTTATTTTTTGCACTATTAATTGAATTATTTCCTATTACACATTATATATGTATATATAATATGAATGTACATGTATTCTGTATGAATACTTAGTATTGACGTAATAGGTATATATTTATGAGCTATATATGTGTGTAAATATAGTTGCATTCAAGAAAGCCATCAGTTCAATCAGTTCAGTTGCTCAGTCACGTCCAACTCTTTGCAACCCCATGGAATGCAACACACTGAGCTTCCCTGTCCATCACCATCTCCAGGAGTTTGCTCAAACTCATGTCCATCTAGTCAGTGATGCCATCCAACCATCTAGTTCTCTGTCATCCCCTTCTCCTCCTGCCTTCAGTCTTTCCCAGCATCAGGGTCTTTTCCAATGAGTCAGTGCTTCGCATTAGGAAGCCAAAGTATTGGAGCTTCAGCTTCAACATAAGTCCTTCCAATGAATATTCAGGACTGATTTTCTTTAGGATTGACTGGTTGGATCTCTCTGTAGTCCAATGGACTCTCAAGAGTCTTCTCTAACATCACAGTTCAAAAGCATCAATTCTTTGGCACGCAGCTTTCTTTATGGTCCAACTCTCACATCCATCCATGACCACTGAAAAAAACATAATTTTGACTATGCGGACCTTTGTCGGCAAGAAAGTTATAGTCTGTTTAACTAAAACTCAGTCCTGGGCTTCTCTGGTAGTCTAGTGGTTGCGAATCCATCTGCCAAGGCAGGGGGCACGAGTTTGATCCCTGATCAGGGAAAGTCCCACATGCTGGGGAGCAACTAAGTTCATGTGCCACAACTCCCGAGCCCATGGGTTAGAGCCTGTGCTCTACAACAAGAGAAGCCACCATATTCAGAAGCCTGGGCACTGCAGTGAAGAGTGGTCCCTGTTCTCTGCAACTAGAGAAAGTGCTCACACAGCAACAGAGACTCAGCAGAGCCACAAAAATAAATCAATAACTTAGTCCTTTTTTTTTTCTTGCTAGAATCTATCAGTTGATTTGGAGTAAGGGTTTTAGGTAGACAATAAGAATAATTTTCTTTCCTTCTCAAAATTTAAAAGTCTCAAATCTTTACTTTGTCTTATTTCTTCCATTGGCTAGGTCTTTCACAATAAGGTTAAACCGCAGGTAAATAACAACTGAGATATCATCCTTTGAAACACTCTGCTCATGCGTAGTCGTTCAGTCATATCTGACTCTTTGCGACCCCACGGACGGTAGCCCACCAGGCTCCTCTGTCCATGGACTTCTCCAAGCAAGAATACTGGAGTGGGTTGCCGTCTCTTCCTCCAGGGGATCTTTCTGACCCAGGGATTGAACCTACATCTGTGTCTCCTGCATTGGAAACAGATCCCACTGAGTCATTGCACAAGCCGCTCTGAAACTGACTGCTGTGGGCTAAATGGTAACCCCCACCCCTCCAAATTCATACGCCTAACTCCCATTTTGTTAATATTTGCAGATAGGCCTTCAGGAGATAATCAGGTTTGGGTGAGGTCATGAAGGTAGGGCCGTCATGGTGAAATTAGTGCCCTTACAGGAAAAGATAGCAGAGAGCTCGCTAGCTCTCTCTCTTCCCAACCATGTGAGGGCACAGAAGGAAGGTGGATGTCTACAGGCCATCCTGTAGAAAGCTCTCATCAGAAATTGATCGTGCTCACACCTTGATCTTAGATGTCTAGTCTCCAGGACAGCTTGAAAATACATTTCTGTTGTTTAAGCCACACGGCCTGTGACATTTTGTTATGGTAGCCTGAGCTGAGTGAGATACTGGCAAAAATAAAAAACTGGATAATACCAACTGGAGCAGAAACGTTCGATTTCAGGCTATGTCATGAAGAAATGTATTGGCAGCCCGACTAGGGTGCAGTCTGGCACTACTCATTTAAATGACGTATGACCCAGGAGTTTCTCCTCTTAGTATATCTCCCAAAGACAATGACACATGTAAAAGGATGATGGTTGCTTCATTAGGTGTAGTGGCATCAAGTTGAAGGCTACCAGGGTCTATATCTCTGAGGAAGAATATAGGCAAATAGCGATGAATACACATCATGGAGTATTATGCAGTGCTTCAAAGTTATGGTTTAGATGTTCAGTATCAGAGTAAATCGATCTTAAAACATGTTTCTGAATTCAAAATAAAAACATTTACATCATTTGAAATAAGTAACAGTAAAGGACAGTGAACATTTTATAAGAATTATTAGAATCAAAAATGTATACATTAAATGTATTTGAAATGTATGCTTCTGCCTGTGATAGAAAAACAGGAACTCTGGTTACTTTCCAGCCCTAAATAGTTAGAAAAGTAAACAAAATATATGAAAGAATAGTTTTAAGACATTGAACAGTGACTAATAGGCAGCCTAGAACAGTGACTCCTGAGAGAAGGACAGTAAGTTCCAGAACATTTATGGGAGGAGGTTGAGGTCATAGGATAGGGGGAAGGATCCTAATCACAGCCCACTGGACTCCCTTCAGTTCAAGAGGAAGACTTCAGAACTTAGGGAGGCTGAGAGAACTAGAATTTTCAGAACAGAAAATCTAAGAGGAAAAACTGCATGCAGAGAGAACTCTGAATGTCTATGGAGGGCTCCCTTTGAATCCTCAGTCAAGTATTGGTCTATTCATGTCTGTGAGAAATGATCTGATGCTGGGAAAAGAGTCACCAGAACCGAGTAGATGGAACAGAGTAGATGACCCACACAGGGCTAGAAATAGTTAATTTCTCACCTGCTAGAACAGGAAGAAATTCTTATGTGTAAGGCACAAAGAACTCCATGCTCTCTTGTATTGGAAGGAAAATGGATCGGCATCTAGCAGTGTAAGATCTAGGCACATTTGCCCTTTGACTTGTTTTATGAGATTATACTTCATAGTATCCTGAGAGCTGCCCCTTGTTCAGATGCAGACAGTTTAGAAAGTTGGATGGGGGTTTCTGTTGACAGTCCTAACTTGGCGTTAGATGCCTCATTACATATCCAAGCATTGGAAGATGATTTTATGACTAACATTTGGGTTAAATCTGTAAACAGTGTTTATCTTTGACATTATTTCCTTTAAAAAGGCAATAACAGCAACATTTTTCCCTCCTGTCATTTTGGCCTGCATGAGGGTTAGGAAGGCAATGATGACAAGAGGTTGAGATGCTATCCCTCCTTATATCTTCCAGTTTTGCTGGTAGAGTTGAAAAATGTTGACATGACATGGAAGGTCTTGCCTCAGGGAGTCCCATGAGTGAAAATTGATGGATGCTCACTACCAAATCCCTTTCTGCATGGGATGTTATCATGTCACATTTCTGAAAATACAGAATGCACCCTGGATAATATTTTCACATATGCTGATAAATGCAGCTGCCAAGAAAAGCATGCTTTAAAAAATCCAAGAGAAGTGAAGGGTTGTGACTGTCCTTGAAGAGAATTTATACTTTCGAGGTCTTTCTCAATTCTCTCAGTGATATTGTAAGGTTTATCTGTTCCCCTCACTGCTTATTCCCACCTTAACCTTGTCCAGAAAGAAAGAATTGGAAATAATTAAAGCTCGATTCTTAGTTTTCCAATAATAAATGATGATGGAGATAATAAACTTGCCCCATTTTGGGTGAAAAAGAACACACACACACACACCACACACACAGAGAGCCAAACCAAGCCAAAATGAAAGACAATTTTAAAAATGTGAAACAAAATTATCCTTAACTTACACATAATTAAACATATTTTGATTTTTATTTTCTAATCTTCAGTTTATATATTTTGCATCAATGCAATCATTTTGAGTTCAACCCTCCAAGTTTCATGAAGGAAATTGAGCCAATTTGGCAAAGTCATGATTATCATTTTTTATGTCTCCAGAGTAAGCAAATAGAAAAGATATTCTATACTGTAACTAGCTACTTCCCCTTTTTTGCATAAGTGGGTTGTTTTCAATTTAACTGTAGATAGAATTGCAATGACCATCTTTGTTCCTTGGCCTTTGTTGTAGTTTTGATTGAATCATTTTCTTAAGAAGAAATTTAAGAATTTTGAATATAGTTAACCTTTTTTTTTTTTTTTAACCACTTTTGCCAAATTATTTTCCAAAAAAGATTTGCCAAGAGTTTCTGTGGATACCACTCCCCATATCCTTAATTTCAGATAGCAGGACAGCTTTCCATAGGCATTAGGGCTTTTCTAAAATGTTCAGAGACACAATGAGCAGGTGTGGAAATTCAGGTGGTCAGGAGATGGGAAAAGGAAACAAAGATCCCTGATTATTTCAATTTAGGATCAATGGATGACACTTTGAACAACAAGAAATTGCTTTGCAGTGTCTCCTGTGAATAACACATAGTCTATACTAATCAGAGTATAGAATTATATATTAGTTCATAGAATAATCTTACCTCTGGCATCATTTTATTTTTTTGTCCTTATATTTACACAATCCCAGTTTCTTTCTTTATTTTTTTATCCATCTTTTTCCAGTTATCACCATAAAGTCATCTTTTGGACAAGGTCTAAATAATTTTAAGAAAGAATTCTATTAGGAAAATGCTCTGATGTAATATAGTCATTGAATAACTGCTGGGTGAGTAAGTGAATGCACTGTTCAGGAAGATCTTGAATGGTAAAAGAGCATTTGTTAACGCTCATTTTCATAAAACAAAACTAGGCAATATAAATCCCGACCTAATAATTTTTTAAATTAATTATTTACTTATTTTTGGCAGTGCCGGGTCTTCACTGTTGCGCAGGCTTTTCTCTGGTTGCGATGAGCAGGGGCTAACCTCCGGTTGTGGTGTTCAGGGCTTCTCATTGCCGTGGCTTCTCTTGCTGCAAAGCACAGGCTCTAGGGTGCATGGGCTTCAGCAGTTGTGGTTCCCAGGCCCTAAAGCACAGGCTCAGTAGTTGTGATGCCTGGGCTTAGTAGCTCCATGGCATATGGGAATCCTCCCAGACCAGGGATCAAACCCGGGTCTGCTATATTGGTAGGCGAATGCTTTACTACCAAGTCGCCAGGGAAGTCCCTGGCCTACTAAGTTAGATTCTTGCTAATTTAAAAGTTTATAGTTTAAAAAGTAAGTTTATGTCCATTATCTTTTTCAATCCTCACAACAAGCTTATGAGTCAGAGAAGACTGACATTGCGTGCTCCATTTCTCAGAAAAGTCAACAGAAGCCAAGAAAGGCTTTGAGGCCTTACTGCAGATCGTGCCCATGCCAAGGGCTTTACTGTGTTATACTGTGGCAGGTATTGTTATCCTGATTTTACCTATATAAAATGGAATTTCATTGAGATTCAGTAGCTTGCCTAGGAGCAGGGAGAGCACCCAGACCAGCTGGCTTTCAGGCCTCATGCTACACTTTTTACATCACTTATCCCGTTGGTCACTGCAGCCATCATTTTACAGGGTTATAACTGTTCTTATTCTACAGCTGAGGGAACAGGCTCAGAAAGGGTTGTAACTTGCCTAGGCTCATGCAGCTCATAAGAGGAGCATCCCAGTGTACAGCATGGTCTTTGTCAAAGAAATCTGTGCTATACTCACTACTTCAGTGGAAATGCAGAATACAAACATCAGAAGTTATCTTTGAGGTCATCTTGTATAATGACAAAAGCAACTGAAACAGCTAATATATTAAGTATGTATTCTGAGTCAAGCGTCGTAGTAAGTATTACATACATACACTCACATGCAGAGTTCTCACAAGAACCCTAAGAGGAAGGTACTGTTATTAATCATCCTTTCCCTTTTTAAAAAACAAAAATGAGACCCAGAGCTGTTAAGTATTTGCCCATTGTCACAAAGGTAGTAAGGGCGGAACAGATCTTGTGCCCGGTGTGTGAATTACTTTGCACGGCTCAACAAGCAGTCTCTGAGCCCTTGTCAGAGACAAAGGTTCTCATCTGATAAGGCAGTCTATCGACTGCTGGAAAAGTCGTTTTGACATTTGCCTAAGTGACCCCACTCAGGGGTTTAGAAGAATGCCTGGCACATATTTAGCAGTGTATAATGTTTGTGAAATAAATGCATGTATGTCTTTCAACGTCTTACTATGTACATCAGTCTGCTTTTCCTTGCTGAGACCTTTCTGAGACTGGAGTACTAAGATTTTAAAAAAAATTTTTCTAAGTTATCTCTTCTCCAGAACACATATCTTCATCTCATTTTTCCCAACTATTTCCCACCTGTCGTGTTTTTCAATGTCTTTATTATTTTTCTTCCAGAACCTTCAGTGTAGAATGAGTCCTGGAAGGCTAATGCTATTTTCTACTAAATTACAGAAAACCATCCTGTCTGGAAAATACATGTTCTCAGTTAAGTAACAAACATAGATACATCTCCTATTTCATAGCACCCCCCCTCCCCGCCCCATTTCCATTCTTAAACCCCTGGAATAAGGGGCTAAAGGGAATCATCACAATAAAGGAAAGCCACTGGCTTCATGGTAAAATAGGCATAGTGACTTCATAAATTCTTTTCTTTTTGTGATACATCTCCAAATTAAGCTTGGGTCATCTGTCTGTTGAAACTTTTTACTATATTTCTCCTCATTAGACTAAAATGCTTTTTATTATTAAAGATACTCCATTTGTTATAGTAAAACATTTTCCATAACTATCAAAGTTAAAGATATGCACAGCCACTTGTCCAGCAATCTGTTCTAAGTGTATACCATAAAGAAATGTGTGCACATATGTACCAGGAAGTTACAACACAGATATTTATATTATTCTTGGTCCAAATAGCCCCAAATTGGAAACAATGTAAACATTCATCAACTGCAGAATGGATCAATATGTCATAGAAAATTTATATAATGAGATATTATAGAGCAGTAAAAACAAATCAATTACAGATACATGCAACACCACCAATGAATCTTAAAAACATAATGTTGTGCAAAAGATGTCAGACTCAAAAGAATACATCCAGCTTGAGTTAATTTATACAAAGTTTTAAAACAGACAAAGAGTGTATTGTTACAGGAGGTAGAGAAAAATGGTTGAACAATGAATATAAACAAATTCATTACCATAAAAGTTTAGAGGGTAGAACCTTTCTAGTTGGGAGGGGCCAGCATCCTAAAATTAGGAAGGGCAACTTCTAGGATGTTGGTGACTGTCTCTTGAGTGGGGAGTGGTAAATAGGTATCCAAGAACATTTCACAAACTCTTAGCCTACAGGTTTAAGCCTCTTTGTTTATGTGCATGCACCCTATTTTCCATTTTAAAATGTCTAAGGAAAAGAATAGCAGTTAGGAGAAAAAATTGCCACATGCCTGCTGCTCAAATCTGCCATTAAACACATCTCAGTGTATTTCCTTGCAATTAAGAAAGTACACTTCTAGCCCTTCATCCACTTCACTCATGGATTCTGTGAAAGTACAGCAGAGTGGGTGAGGAGAAGAGTGAAGATCCCTTTGTTTGGTTGCCTTTTAGATTTTCCCCTGTGTTAGAATGAACCAGAGTGAATAAGCAATGAGTTGATGGAGAAATATTGTTTAATTCAGACACATATTTGCTTCTCAAATGCATTTCAGGTCCCTAACATTTACCATGTCAAAGATAATGAAATATTATATTGGCCATGTTCTGCCCACAGGTGAGACCGGATTCTATGAGATGGCATGCCGACTGCCAGGCTGTGGAATCTACTAGAAGCAGTAAGTAGTGGGAGCAGTAGTAAGCAGTGCCAGAGTGATCCATGCCGAGGCCTGTCAACCTTTCTGCCCTCTGAGGGGGAGTCAAGGGGCTCACTCCCACTGTGTTACACACATAAGATGAGAAATGGAATCATGATGGGCTGCACACAGCTCTCAACTCTCTTCTTGTCAAATCTTCCAAGACATCTAGCTTCTCCTCAAAACAATTCCCCAAATAGGCATTTGGTATGTACCCTTAGGGGTTTCCTAGATAGCTCAGTGTTAAAGAATTTGCCTGCCAGTGCAGGAGCCACAGGAGACACGGATTCGATCCCTGGATTGGACGATCCCCTGGAGGAGGAAATGGCACCCCACTTCAGTATTCTTACTGGGAAAACCCCATGGACGGAGGAGCCTGGCAGGTTATATAGGCCATGGGGTCCCAAGGAGTCGGACCGAACCGAGCATGCGTATGTACACATGTGCTCTATATGCTCTGCCGCTGGCCCTCATATACATCACAAAACATTTTTGCTTTATTTGAATGGCATCATTGCCTAAATACTTATCCTTATTTTTCAAATCATGCTTGGAAACTGGATCAGGATAAATATGAAGCAAACCAGGCTTAATTCATCCAGATCACTCATGTGAATGAATAGTGAATCCTCGTATTCACTCAGATGTAGGGCTCATTTTGGGTCCTTCCCATGGTGACTGGGAGTGGCGCTCAAAACATCAACAGCTGCAAGGTCATGCATCTCCATGAGGTGGTTTTACCAAGGCAGGGACGTATCTTGGCGTTTGGGGAGATTAACGGGCTGGCAGGGTATGTCTGTCTTCCAGATCATCTGATGTGCTCCTTTGAATTAGACAATGACTTCAGTAGGACAAATGCATTTTTGCCTGATAGAATTTGTTCAGGGATACATTTATATGCATCCACTATGTGCCAAGCCCTAAGCTCTTATCCTGGAGCTCGGAAGGAAATTAAACTTCACAATTGACATGGAAACAAATACATCTTAATCAAGTGAGAGAAATGCCATGTTGTGGTGTTTATGGGGAATCAAGAAAGAAACGATTAATGATTAATATTGAGGAGGGCAAGGCAAGGACAGATAAAATGTCCAAGACACTGACATTTCCATGAAGGAAGGAAAATTCATTATAGCACTGACAAAGCAATTTGGAAAAAGATGGTAAAACTAAACCATCCGTGGGCAAAATGAGGAACCTAATTGCTTAATGCCCCAAAGAACACTGCTAGTGGAGAAATGAAGAGCATTAGGAAGCTAGAAGTTCAATTCTATTATCCCATCAAGGTGAGGGAAAACAAAACAAAACAATACAAGCATCTTCCAAGATTTTCCAAAATGGAAATACAGCATAGTAAATATTCTTCTGTGACTTATTCACTGTTGTATTCTCAGTACCCAGGATGCTTCCGTAAATGCATACCAAAGGAATGAACAACATGAAAAAATATGTACATATACATGTATAAAGTGTGGGGGCAGATATCATGTATATGATATGTGGAAACAAATATACTTGCAGAAAAGGCTGGTTCTAAGTGCCCTATCTGTTGAAAGCGTGGTGCTCATAAGAGCTTGGTTTCCACACAGTCTCTTGTGTAACCTGGAGAGTCTATTCAAGCTGCCCAGCCATATGCGGTAGACTTTCTTTCATCATTCTTTAAAAGGAGACTGGGTGAGAGAAAAGAGACACATAGATATACTTCTGTTCACTTTCTTCCAAAATGGTCAGATGCATTAAGAGAAAAACTTTCAAAGAGAAAATCAAAGCCAGGCTTTCAGTTTCTGAACCATCCTTCAATAGCCCATTTCTGTCTTCCTTTGGCCACCTTCACCCACCCTTCAGAATATTCTGACTAAATGTATTCTAAATGGCTTGGTGACCACCTCAGGGTAATCTGTTATATTTGAGCACCCACTCATTGGTATGGGGGAGAAGGATGATTGACATAATTTACTTGTCTCTGTTCAGGTTCATGCCACTGTCTCCAGTCTTGCTGTATGTAGATTCTGTTGCTGTTGAAAATGGAGAAGGCTTTAGCTGGCCTTAAGACTATGTTTTATACTGACTAATGGTGTGTTAATGGGCAGCTAACTTCCCATATCTGGACTTTAGTCACAGTCTACAGAGTGAGGTTTGAAAATAATGGTCCTTCCAGTTATTATAGTCTATTAAATGTTTTAACTGTATTCTCAGAGATGTAGTTTGGAAGAAAAAAAAAGAATTTGGAAGAAAAGTTCAGAAGCAAAACAAACTCTCAGTCCT
Source organism: Cervus canadensis (assembly GCF_019320065.1). Classification (NCBI taxonomy): domain Eukaryota; kingdom Metazoa; phylum Chordata; class Mammalia; order Artiodactyla; family Cervidae; genus Cervus; species Cervus canadensis. The sequence continues at coordinate 30,154,977 of NC_057415.1, read as the reverse complement.
CTCATTTAGCAGGAAAAAAAAAAATCCAGACACGAATCCCAAATTGTCTATTACAGTGACTTCCCTTAATATATTCTTTCAATAAAATTCAAATGACTTAGCAACAAGGCCCCCTGCATGAAGGGATTGATGATTTCACTGTTCCAGCTTCTTAATGACACATCCTCTCAAAGACTGTATATTTACTTCCTTACCCCTTTCTTGAAAGCAACTTAAATTTGTAAATACAATGTCTCAGTTCAGATGAGTGAAATGGGGAACACTTCACTCCCTCTTAAGATTTATGAAGGGCATCTTTATGACAAATTCCACAGTTGCTTTTAGGCCCAACTCCTGTGGTTGGTTATTAGATATCCCACAAGCTTAGCATGTGTAATACTGAATCCCTTAATCCTGCCAAACCATCCTTCAGTTTTCATTGTCAGTTAATAATAATTACACTTTATATTTTAAAAGAAACTTACAGCTCAGAAAACATTTTCACATGCATGCTTCCTTTGATTTTCAGTTTAAATTATCCTCAGCAATGGCAACCCACTCCAGTACTCTTGCCTGGAAAATCCCATGGATGGAGGAGCCTGGTAGGCTGCAGTCCATGGGGTCGCTGGGAGTCAGACATGACTGAGTGACTTCAATTTCACTTTTCACTTTCATGCATTGGAGAAAGAAATGGCAACCCACTCCAGTGTTCTTGCCTGGAGAATCCCAGGGATGGGGGAGCCTGATGAGCTGCCGTCTATGGGGTCGCACAGAGTCGGACACGACTGAAATGACTTAGCAGCAGCAGCAGCAGCAATTTTCAGGTAAAACAATTGATGCCTGGAACAGTTAAATGCCCCGTAACTAGGAAGACAGGTTGTTTTCAGAATATCAGAGATGCTTTACCTGACCTTATTTATCTGTTAAAAGTCCGTTTCTGACTTTCTATCACTTGTAGAATAAAGTTCGGTCTCCTTAGCCTGGAATTCAAAGACCCCGTCAGACGCACACCTCTTCCATATTATTTCTGTCAATTGAGACATTCTTCTCTCAGATGAGGCCAGACAGATCACCATTAGTGATCTACTTGCTGCATTTCCTTTGTACATTCTGTTCCTTCGGACACATTTCTGTCTACTGGGACCTTATCCATCTTTGTGTGTGTGCTCCGCATTGTCCAACTCTGAGACCCGGGGGACTGTAGCCCGTCAGGCTCCTCTGCCCATGGGATTCTTCAGGCAAGAACACTGGAGTGGGTTGCCATTTCCTCCTCCAGGGGATCTTCCCGACCCAGGGACCAAACCAGCGTCTCCTGCGTCTGCTGCTTTGGCAGGCAGATTCTTTTATGGCTGAGCCACCAGGGAAGCCTCAAATGGGTGCTAATGAGTTAATACTTTATCTTTAAAGGTCATGAGCAGAGGACAGAGCACTCACTGCATTGTGGACAAGGAAAGTAGAGGAGGCAGCTGTCTTCAGAATGCTCTCATTATAATCAAAGGGTGAGGTCGACACTGAGGAAGAGAAAGCTCTAGCATTTCTTCACCCATGACAGCACTTATCCTAGATTGTCCCATGTTCAGTTTAATTTTACAAGTAATCTTTCAGGCAGGGATCATTCATTCAGGACATTTTGTTAATGGACTGGGACCTATTCTAAGCCCTGGGGACACTGCTGGGCTTAGATACAAGCCAAGGCAGACCCTTCTCATGGAGGTATTTATTCAAAGGGTGTGGCAATAGGAGGAGGTCAAACAAAATATAGGCAAAGCAGCAAGCTAAATTCCAATAGTGAGAGGTAGGTGTTGTCAGGAAAGTAAAATAGAGTTATGTGATGGAGTGAGTGGAAGGGATGCTCTGAGAGAGGAAGTGATTCTGACTGAGACCTGAATGATGAGAAGGTGTTAGCCATGCAAAGGGCTAGGGAAAGAGTGCTCTAGGGAGAAGAAACAGTGATTGCAGAAATCCTGGTGTGAGAACTGAGCCAGCTTGAGTGATTAAGGCAGAGAGAACTTCCAGTGCAGAGAAAGCTTAAAGGGATAGGATAGTTGTGTCAGAAGTGGGACAGGGACAGGCGGGCAGTGACTGGGTCAGGTGGGGTTTTTTGCCAATGGTAAGGAGCTTGGATTTTATTCCAAGTAACTTGGGAAGTCATCGGAAGATGTTAACCAAGTGAGTGTTATAATGTGGTTTAGATTTTACAGAATTCGCTTAGCTGCTGTGCAGAAGAGGGACTGAAGGATGACGAGGGTGGAATTAGGAGATGTCAAGGCCTACTGCAAGGATCCATGTAAGTGGGAATTGACCAGGGTGCGGCAGTGAGATCGAGAGACCGTACGAGATCATGGCTCTATGTTGGACCTGTCTGTGGAATGTTTGTATGTGTGCTAGTGAAAAAGAAAGAAATCAAGGGTATTGCGGTCACCTCAAGACTTGGCACATAAGTAGTCCTAAAAAGTGTTTGATGCATGGAAAGCATGTGTTTCTCTATTTAAAATTATCATCTCGCTAAATGATGATATAACTACACAGCCTATATATCATGTGAGCTTCCTGAAAGTGTCCTAAGAGACCAAATTGCATTTAGAAGTAAATATTTACTTGAGTACAACTCATTTGTGAAATTAAGTCATCTTTATGAGGCATACTCAGTTGTTTTTGTAACTAGTGAGCAGTATTATATCTATGGAATTACACAATGTAAAACCTTTCTAATTATCTCACCTGGAAAGCATAAACCCAGACTTTGATTTTAAATGCATTTACAGACAAAACAAATTTCTTAGCACCTCAAAAACATCGAGCAAGTGTGTGTGCAGTGCCTGAATAGGTACAAGTAGAAATCCAGAGAAGTGGGAAGCCGTGACTTCCTCTGTGCTTTTTCCCAGTTATAAAGCAAATTACAGGATGCGGGAATAAAATTCAATTGTGCATCTAGTCTATTGTGTCTGTGTACAGCACTTTCCAGACTAACTGGGGACGTCAAGAGGAATGATCTCTGCCCTGGAGGAGTTCCTCTGGGTTAGTGAGGAGAAAGGGGGAGAGAGAGAGGATGGGGGACAAGTCACTGATAGTTGGGTTTGCTAAGTGCAAAAGTAGATGCAAACTCAGAGTGCTGCTCTGGGAGCCCGGAAGAGCAGCCAGCTCATGGAGGAGTGGGTGAGGGATAGAGTCAAGGGTCAGAGGGATGGCCTCCTTTAGGGTGGGAGGTGTGATTAGAATTTTGAAGGATGAGCAGGAGATATGCAGATGAAGTGTTAGTCACTCAGTTGTGTCCGGCACTTTGCAACCCCATGGACTGAGGCTCACCAGACTCTTTTGTCCATAGGATTTTCCAGGCAAGAATACTGGAGCGGGTTGCCATTTCCTTCTCCACGCAGATGAAGGGAGAGGGGAAACACAGAGAGAGAAATCCAGGCAAGGGTTGGGAGTGAGAAAGCTAGTGGAGGAGTTGTCATAAGGCAAGGAGGGTCACAGCATCTTCTGAGGTATGAGCCCGCTGAGTGACAGAGGGTCTTGTCTGCCTTGCTAAGGGCCTCATTCTGAAGATCTTGAAGGGTCCCTGAAAGGGACCCCAGCAAGAGAAACAAGCAGATTGACCTTTTACAAAGATTTATCTGTTATCAGTGTGGCAGGTGGATTGAAGGTCAGGAAGAAAATGTAGGAGGTTGCTTGACATCCAGGCATGCAAACTGAGGCTCTGGGCTTGGGAGGGAGACTCAGAAAGTAGAATAAACAATGGGAATGTGAAAGGAGGGTACGAAAGAGGAGACAAGGCTGGCTTAGATTTAGGCTAAACTCAGATTACTTTATATTTTAATAACAACAAAAAAAGCAAGCAAGCATGTCGGACAACAACATCATACTTCCAGTCTTCTTTTTTCCTATTTTTGTATGTTTGAAGATACTTTATTCTTTTTAAAAAAATGGAATTTGGGTTGCCTCCTAAGCATTTTGCCTTAGCAAGGCCTTGAACTAGACTCCTAAGATCTGACTTTGTTGTCTGTGAGCAGAGGGGCGTGGTGAAGGAGCTTGGTATTAGAAGCATCTGTGGATTGAGCTCATAGCCTCTACTGAGGTAAACAAAAGTGCTTTCCTCTCACTGGGCTGTCATTTGCTTATCTGTAAAAGGGGGGTTACAAAAGTTATCTTGATACGCTTTGAGTTATATAGTGATGTTCATTAATTCAAGATGTGTATTTGAACTTATTTTATATATTTTAACTTACTTTAATTCTCAGTACACAGCTAGGAGGTAGATGGTCTATTTTTAGTGCCCTTTTATGGAGAGGGTCAGTAACTGCCCATGGTTACACTGCAAGCAAGTAGAAAATGTAGGATTTGAAGCAGGCATTCTGGCCTCAGGGCCTTTGCCATTAACCACTTCACTCTATAGGCTTCCCTCATAGCTTAGTTAGTAAAGAATCTGTCTGCAGTGCAGGAGACCCCAGTTCGATTCCTGGGTCGGGAAGATCTGCTGAAGAAGGGATAGGCTACCGACTCCAGTATTCTTGGGCTTCCCTTGTGGCTCAGCGGGTAAAGAACCTGCCTGCAATGCAGGAGACTGGGTTCTCTCCCTGGGTTGGGAAGCTCCCCTGGAGAAGGGAAAGGCTACCCACTCCAGTATTCTGGGCTGGAGAATTCCAGGGACTGTCTGGGCCATGGAGTTGCAAAGAGCTGGACACGACTTAGTGACTTTGACTTCACTTCACTCTGTAGCTTTGTGTATGGTTTATGTTCCATTCTGCTCTAGAAGAATATTTAAGTTTATCTCTTTTATTTTTGCAAAAGTCAACACAGCTTCAGTAAATACAGCTCCATGGAACTCCCTGTTTTCACTTGTAAGTATCTCCCACAAGTTAAATTAATTAAACAAGGAGGTCATTAGACTGAGGTAACTCTAATGCCTTCGTAGCTTACATAAGCAAACCAAAACCTAAGCCTAAAATTTCTTGAGTTTGAGAAATCAAAACCCAAAGATAACCAATCACAAATGGGCAACTAAGCTTTTCCTGATAAGGCAACCCTTGAACTGTAATATAACGAATCACATGATTTACCTGCTTTGCTTACACATCTTTTCTGTAGAAGTCTTTCCCCTTGCTTTGAATTGCTTCAGTTCTGGCTACCTGATTCAAATCAATTTTTGCTCAAATAAACTCTTAAAATTTTTAATATGATTCAGTTTATCTTTTAACACATGAATGTATTGCTGAGTCACTCTCCAGAACACTGCACCCTGGTTTCTGCCTCCATCATATCATCCAGACTGCTCCTTTAGAATCACTGGACCCTGGTTTGGCTGACCTCATTCAGCACATATCACAAAGTCTAGCCTGCAGAAGGTGGTCTGTGGATAGCAGGGTCACAGGGAGCATGGGCTGGTCTAATAGCAGTTAGCTTTGCCATTTACCAGCCTTTGATATGGGAAAATCACTGCTCTCCTTGAGTCTCAGTTTGAAGCATGGAGAAGAATCACTCTCTTGTCCACTTGAGTCATTTGCTATTCAAGTAGGATGATGGATCAGAACGTACTATGTGTACCACAGGGCATGACATAAATACTAATAAAACTGCTAGCATTTTCCAGTAATTACCAGCTTAACCCAACTGTAAATCAGTTCTATTCTTTTTACAGATCAGAAAAATGGTTCAGGGAGCTTAAACCATTTGCCTTAGACCCCAGAGGTGCCAACTTGCAGGCAGAGAGTAACCAGATGCTAGCATAGCCTAACTCTTCTCCTGCCTATCCTCCTCCTTCCCTGTCTTTTCTCCTCCCTTCTTCTTTTTTGGCTCCCTATTGTCTCAACTCCCACCCCTGTCTCTTCACTTAATTACTTTTTAACACCAATAATCCTTGCTTGACCTCATCCTCAAAACTTTTATTCACTAAGGGACCATTTCCTACAACTTACTGCTACAGGAAACTATTTAATAGTGCCCAGTGTGGTGCTGAGATCCAAAGCCACTCCCTAAACTGATGATTGGAAACCAGAGACCCGGGGGATCCGTCTGGCCCCTTACTCTCCTCATACACTGGAAGAGCAAGGAGTGATAAAGCAGCAGAGGGCTTGATTCCCGAACGTGATTGGCTTTAAGATCCAGAGGTAGTTTTGATGGGGAGAGGAGGCATGAAAACAACATTCATTCTATAGACACTTAGCATTTACTAAATAAGAGCTGGCATTTATAGCAGCACTTTATCAAGTTCTACCCTCGTTTTCCTATCTGATTTGAACAGCTGCTCCATGAATCCCATTTTACCCAGGGGGGAAAAAACTCAGAAATGCTCTGTAAATGTGTCCAGGTCACATAGCTGGGAGGTGGGGTCGATGTGCCTGGAGAGTCTTAAGCCAAATCCTGATTTTTTTTTTCCCCCTGTCGCAGCAAGCTACGAAATACTGAGAAAGTTAGCAAGGGGAATAAAAAATTCAGAAGGGGATTTTTTAATTGTTCCTTCTGCCTGGAATGCTCCCACCACCACTGCCCAATCTTTCTGGTGACCACCACACCTTAGAAGAGCTCTGCTTCTTCTGAGAACTGTCTGCTTCATCCAGGCTGAGTCCCCCACTCCTTCCTCTGTGCTCCCTCCTTAATGCTCCTGCTTTCACTCCATGTCCCTTCTCCCTTCCCTTCCTGGAAGGTTTTTATGTGAGTACGGGCCTTCTGCCTGGCTGGAAGCTGTGGATTCAATCATGTATCACCCAGAACTCTCCCTTGTCTCCCATTCTGGCTCCTTGGGTCAGTTCTCTGAATTTCATGTAATCAACTGGAAATTAGCCAAGGGGTGGATGCCACTCTCCTTCGACCTGTCTCTTCCTAAAGCCCTGATTGCCTAGTTGGATCCATTCCAACCCAAGTTGCTAGATTTTGCTAGAGATATACATATACAAAAATTTATTTATTGTTTAGGGTCTGGGCACCCTGTTTTGGTTTCAGTCAAATCTGGCAACTATATATAATCCCACCTCTTCCCTTCCCAGGGGCCCAGGCAGTGGAAAGGAGCAGGGGTGAGAGATTGTGTAGGGGGGCCTCAGAAAGCTGCTCTTTTCCGAGTTCTCCTCTATGCTCTCGCTGAAGCCCTAGTAGAATATTCATCCTTCACAGTGACTCAGTTTCCATCTGTGGACAGTGGGAAGTTAAATCAGGTAGTCTCTGAGGATGTTCCGGGCTCTAGTCTGTGACGTAAGAGAGGGGTCCTCTATTTTCTATGCTCCTACCACCTTGCTCAGATGGTAATGGGGGCAGTTATTTAATTATGGAACATAGTCCCACTAGATAGAAACTCCTAAAGAAGTTCACAGATTGGTTTGTGTTCACAGGCAGTTTGGTACTGTAGGGGGAAAAGACATTGACATCCTGAGTTGAAGACCTGGCCACACTATTTTCTGCTCTGCTATGCTCAGTCATGTCCAACTCTGTGACTCCATGGACTTGAGCCTGCCAGGCTCCTCTGTCCTTGGAATTTTCCAGGCAAGAATACTGCAGTGGGTTCCCATTCTTTCTCCAGTAATTCATCCTGACCCAGGGATTAAACCCATGTCTCTTGCGTTAGTAGGCAGATTCTTTACCACTGTGCCACCTGGGGAGCCCAGCAACACTATTTACAGGTTACTGAACCTGTGCAAGCCTCAGTTTCTACCTCTTTTTACAATGAGTGGATAGAGGTAAGCTCCTAGCACGCTGTCTGGCACATAGCAGCAGTTAATTGCAGTAGCTATGACCTCTGGGTTTGGATTTCCAAGCATGGCAGGTGTTCTGACCCAGAATCGGTACTCTTAAGTATTAAATGGAAAAAACAAACAAAAAACATGATGGGATAATTAGAGACCTAACCTTAAAGGTTCACTGGCCATTTGCACCAAGCGGTGCCTGGAATCTTCTTCTTTGTAGAGAGGATTCCCATAGGCCTGCATCTACTGGGCTTCATGAGAAGTTCATTGTCTTAGAGCCTGTGAGCACTCAGCTCACGGGGATGAGTGTCATCTGAGGCCCTCTTCCAGGCTTGGCCAATCAGCTCCGAGTAATGAATCTTCACAAAGGAAACTCCTCCCAACTGTCAGAACCTGGCTCCAGTGCATAACTCGAGGCCTAGGATGTCTGGCCACCTCCCAGACAGTTGGAGACATCCAGTGCATTCTTGGCCATAGCACATAATACGTAGATGAAGAAATGGGAAGCATGGTTTATTCTTTGTGCCAACTGGAGGCTTGATGAATGGGTGTATTTACCCAACTTTCTGATTAGAGTACCGATTGCAGAGGATAAAGATCTAATTCTGAAGGACCTGAGAGTCACAGCAAGTCCAAGGAGCAGAGTGGAGGAAGTTGAGGACAGCAGAAAGGCAGTGGAATTAATCCACTCAGAATAGAGCTGAGGCCCCTGGAAGGTACCATGTTGCTGTTAATAACAATAGCAATAGCTAACATTTACTGAGCACTTAACTATAGACCAGGCATTGTGCTGAGTACTTGACATGCCTGGATTATGGATTATGAAATATAATCATGATGACTGCTCGCTGAGGTATTTACCAATAGCAGGCCTCATATTGAGCTGGTATGACTGTGTGCTAAAACACTGAAATAATTCCAATCCGGTGAGTAGATAGCTCCTGACCTGATCTCCCTGAGTGGCCCCCCACCCTTCTGGAGGCCTCTGCCCTTCCCACGGGTAAGGAGAGCAGGGGGCTATTCTGAGGGATCCGTACCATGCTTCATGGGTTGATATGGATTTTTATATTGTTGCAATATACTGAATAATGGCTCCAAGGATATCTAGGTCCTAATCCCTGGAGTCTGTGGTGTTACCTGATATGTGTTAAAAGAGACTTTGCTGACGTGATTAAGGACTGTGAGACGGGGAGATTTTCCTGGATTATCCCTGTGGGCCCCAAGTGCAATCAGAAGTGTCTTTGGAAGAGCAGGCACCCAGGGAGATTCGACACAAAAGGCTAATGAGATGTGATGATTGAAGCAGAGGAAGATGCTGCTGGCTTTGAAGATGGACAGAATGACCACCATCCGAGGAGTGCAGCTCCAGAGCTGAAAAGGGACAGGGAATATGTTCTTCCCTAGAACCTCTGGAGGGACAAATTTTGGCCTCTAGAACTGTAAGCAAATAAATTTGAAGCCTTCTTGTTTGTGGTAATCTGTTAGAGCAGCCTTAGGGAACTATACAGTTGTCCTGACTAGTTCCCATCCGGCTGAAAAGACTGAAGTTTGATGGGGGAAGTGATTTGCTCCAGTTGTTGGTCTGCCTTTGAATTTAGGCTGTTGACTCTGGAACCCATGTTCACAACCACTAAACCGGCTTCCGGAAATGCTGAAAGGAAACTGTCATTAAACCCATTTCAACACGAGATCAGTCACAGAGGCTTAGAGAATCGCATGACTTTGTCTGAGATCAGAGCTTTGCCTAAAGGGCAGAGCTAGGATTCGGAGTGCTGGGGGATCTCGTTCTGATGACTTCTGCTTTACAAAGTCCTCCTGCCCTGTGGCCTGGGCTAAATGCTGGCTGCAACTTGGAGGTTGGTGGGTGTCTAGAATTCAGTCCTGGTCCCCAGCTGCTGGTCTCGAGGGGTGGCAGTCTCCCCCTAGTGCTGGAGGCAGGGCTGCAGGTATTCATCTTGGCCAAGTGGAAGGGCTTAGGAATGTAGGTGGAGAGCCGCCTGCACCAGCCAGGGGGGCTGCCTCAGGGAGCCGTGAACACAAGGGTGGGGGAGGAAGTGGGCCTGACTCAGGCAAGCCACACGCCGCTGCTCTTGAAGAGCCCGCTTTCTGGGTTCAGCAGCATCCAGAAAGATCAGTGGAAGGACACTCCTTGGCTGGCAGGCAGGCTGAGGCACACACCACAGAGGGACCCATGGGGCGTCTGTTAGCCAGGACTTTCCTGGCCAGCTACGGTGAGTGTGTGCCAGTGCCTCTGTTCAACCCTGGATTCTCTGAAAAGTTTCCTTGGGCCATCACTGTGAAGAGTTTCAGGTCTGGCCAAAGAAGGCACGCAGACACTCTATAGCCTGTGAGAAGCTGTGCAAGGCATAAAGTAGTACCTAGGGCCCGGAGGAGTACTTACTTCTCCCTGCACAACCCATTTCTCTTGGTGATTTTCTCCAAAATATCACATCTTATGAGGCAGGATAAGACAAGCACCAAAAGATGGAGAGACCAAATCCTGATAAGGTGGGGGGAGGGGGGTGCTCCATCTGGATGAGGCACCCAGATATATTCCCCAAGGATATTAGACTGAGACTTGCAAAATGAATAAGACCTGTGATAGGCTGAATTGTGTCTACCAAAAAACTATACTGAAGTCTTAATTCAGTACTGTGAATGTGATCTTTCTTGGTAGAGTCTTAAGAGTTGTGCATTTAAGTCGCTTCCGTCGTGTCCAACTCTTTGCGACCCTATGGACTGTAGCCCACCAGGCTCTTCTGTCCGTGGGATTCTCCAGGCAAGAATACTGGAGTGGGTTGCGGCGCCCTCTTCCAGGGGATCTTCTCGACCCAGGGATAGAACCTGCGTCTCTTATGTCTCCTGCATTATCAGGAGGGTTCTTTACCAGTAATGTCACCTGGAAAGCCCATTTACAGTTGTAACCAAGCTAAAATGAAGTCATTAGGGTGGGCCCTTAATCCAGTATGTCTGGAATCCTTATGAGAAGAGGAAAATGCCATGTGAAGACTCAGAGACATACAGATACACAGGAAAGACCACATGAAAACCACAGAGAGAGACTGCAGTGATGTAGCTGCAAGCCAGGGAACACCAAGGATTGTGGGCCCCCACCGGAAGATAGTGAGAGGCAAGGAAGGAGTCTGCTTCTTAGAGAAAGCAAAGTTCTTTGACTCCTTGATTGGAAGCTTTTGGGCTCCAGAACTGTAAGAGAATACATTTCTGTTGTTTTCAGTCACCCAGTTTGTTGTACCTTGTTCCAGTAGCCCTGGAAAACTAATACAGGATCAGAGGGTTCATGTCTTGAAGTAGCCTGTTCTTTTTCATGTCTCCTTCAGACCTGGTTCCAGACCTGTCACACAGGGGTTTCAACTAAGGCTGAAAGTTGAGGTGTGGGGAGATCCATATGTGCAAAGGCCTAGTGACTGAAAACTTTGGATCATGTTAGAAGTTAAAATGAGCTTGGCTACCCAACCACCAGCCTTGGTGAATGAATCTGGATAGGCACCCCAAGGCCAGATTGTGACCGGACTCATTCCCAAGCCAAATGTAGTATTCTCAGCTTTGGATTAACTCTTTCTCAAAGGGAGTAAACCATGTGGATATCATGTGAATTACCTGAAAAACAAAACATTGGAGTCAGCCTCTCCCTTCCCTACCCTTTACAAAGACACGCTGGGGTTTTGGCTGAGAAAACTTCCTGATTCCTTGTTCTAAAAAGTTAATAACTTCCTTCATTTGCCCCTATGTTTGGAACAAATTGAAGAGAAGATGCAAGAGTCAGCATGATGGATATCAAAAGATGTCTTTCAATATGATAAACCTTTGTTTGGATGCATGGTTTAAGATGAGAGTCAAAGGCACCCGGCTCTGGAAGAGTTAAACCGTAATAAAGCTGGAGTCTGCAGAGCAGACCCTCTGAACCATAATCATGGGATTGTTTTGGTTTGGGATAGAGGGGAGAAGTCGAGCAAATCCCTGGGATCGGGATTTTTGATGAAGATAACCACAGGGAGCTAGGGAGCAGGAGCTGTCTGCCCAGTCAGGACTGTACCTCCTGAGAGGGGAGTCAGGGCAGGGCATGAGGCCAGACTGCTCAGGGAAGCTCGGAGGTGTGGAGAATGAGCTTTGCATCCCTTGAAACTTTAATACTATGCCTGTGTGTGTCTACGTGACACCATCCTGGAAGGAGGGTGCCAGTGGAAGATGGGGGAAGGAAAGAGGAACAGCCTTCAGATCCACACGGAGATAGTGAGGGCTGGGGAACACTGGGGAGGAGCCAGGTGAGAGGAAATAACCAGATTAGTATCGGAAGACATGGGAAGGGAACTCAAACCTGGGCTCTGTAACAACCTAGAGGGGTGGGATGGGGAGGGAGGTGGGAGCGAGGCTCCAGAGGGAGGGGACATAAATATACCTCTAGCTGATTCATGTTGATGTTTGGTAGAAAGCAACACAATACTGCAAAGCAATTATCCTTCAGTTTAAAGTAAATATATTAAAACACACTGAAAAAAAAGAAAACAGGGGATATTTTTGGCTTTTCTATAAATTTGTTGACTCTTTTGCAAACTCCTTTTCTTTGGAGGCCTCAGTGTTTCAGTTGGACCAAAAAAAAGTGTTTGCGTATGTGTATCTTTTATTATCATTTGTATGGCATAATCATTTTTATGACATATATCATATGTATGGCAGTGGTGGTGGTTTAGTCACTAAGTCGTGTCCGACTCTTGTGACCCCATGGACTGGAGCCTGCCAGGCTCCTCTGGAATTTCCCAGGCGAGAATACTGGAGTAGTTTGCCATTTCCTTCTCCGGGGCATCTTCCCAACCCAGGGATCGAACCCAGATCTTCTCCATTGCAGGCAGATTCTTTACCAACTGAGCCACCAGGGAAGCCCTGTTATGTGTGTGTGTGTGTGTGTGTGTGTGTGTGTATGTTTGTGTATGTATATATATTCCTCTAAACCCAGAGCAAGGTCATCATCTTGGGGACAGGGGCCTGAGTCAAATGCCTCTGGGAGAAACTGTAGAGACAGTTACTTAACTGAACTTAATAGAACAAATGTCCACCGATGAGCCTTTGCCTAAAGGCAGACACAGTAAACGGGTCCCTCACTGCAGGCTTCTGGGCATCTCAAGGGGCAGTTTGTTTTTCACCCTGACATTTACCACCACTTTGAGCTGGTATGAGAACAATGCTGGGCTGGTCTATAGAGAAAAATGATTAGATTCCCACAGGCCTCTCAGGATGGGGCCATTCTAAGGTGAAATGATGGCGTGCCGAGAGTTGGGAGGCAGAGGAGGAATCCCCGCAGCCTGTAGCCCTACTCTCTCTTGGTGGGAGAAGGGGAAGGAAGCAGGGAACCAGGCCTCTGGGTAAGAGGTACCCTTTCCCCTGGCCCCTGGCTCCTCATGCCTTCTCTGCTCCCAGCTGACCTCTGTGGGCTTCCGAGAGCTCCATTAGTCCACAGCTCTTCTCTGCACGGGCTCCCGTCTACTGCTTAACCACCTCCTGTGACATGCTGAGGATTCCCAGGTCTGTGTCCCAGGCTTGGCTATCCTATTGCTTGGGTGACATCTCCATCTAGATGTCCCAGTGCATGTGTGAGTGCTAAGTTGCTTCTGTTGCTGCTGCTGCTAAGTCGCTTCAGTCGTGTCTGACTCTGTGCGACCCCTTAGATGGCAGCCCACCAGGCTCCCCCGCCCCTGGGATTCTCCAGGCAAGAGCACTGGAGTGGGTTGCCATTTCCTTCTCTAGTGCATGAAAGTGAAAGGTGAAAGTGAAGTCACTCAGTCGTGTCTGACTCTTCGTGACCCCGTGGACTGCAGCCCACCAGGCTCCTCCATCCATGGGATTTTCCAGGCAAGAGTACTGGAGTGGGGTGCCATTGCCTTCTCCATAAGTCACTTCAGTCGTGTCCAATTCTTTGCGACCTTATGGACTGTAGCCCACTAGGTTCCTCTGTCCATGGAATTCTCCAGATAAGAATACTGGAGTGGGTGGCTATGCCCTCCTCTAGGGGATCTTCCTGACCCACGGATTGAATCATGTCTCTTATGTCTCCTGCATTGGTACGCAGGTTCTTCACCATTAGCGCCACCTGGGAAGCCCTAGATGTCCCAGAGGATTCTCAAACTCAACACGTTGAAAATCAAAGTCAGCATCCTTGTCTTCAAACCAATTTTCCTTTCTCTGTGAATAATGCAACCTCTACTTGGTCACCCAAGAGAGAAACAGGATGTCATTCTGAGCATCCTTCCTCTGTCCCCCACGGAACACCGAGTCCTGACAATTCTACTCCTTTAACAACTCCTGTATCTGCCTGTCCTCTCCATCCTCACTCTACTGGCTCTTGGCAGACTCCTAGCTGGTGTCCCTGCCTCTGAACTCATTTTCTCCTCTCTCCTCCCTTAGACCAGGAATCCACATTTTTTTTGTCCATAAAGGGCCAGGTGGTAGACACTTTTGGCTTTATGGGCCCAAAGGTCTTCAGCACAACTACTCAACACTGTCATTACTGTGTGAAAGCAATGCAGATAATACACAAAAGAATGAGCGTGACTGTGTTCCAAACAAGCATCACTTACTCACAAAGACAGGTGGAGGGCCAGATTTGTCCCACAAGTCATAGTTTGCTGGCCCTGGCTCTACACTGGGATCAAAATGATCTTTCTCAAAGTCAAGTTCAACTGTATTTGCTGTCTTGCTTAAAGGCCTTTCCCGTCTCCCTGTCCAAGCTCTTCCCAAAGCCCAGTAGACAGGGACTCTTGCCAGCTCTCACACTGGAGAGTGCACTATGGCCCCTGCAGAAATTGTAGCATGATCTATCTTGTTTGCTAAACCGCTCCCCGCTGGCTCAAGTGATAAAGAATCCGCCTGCAATGCAGGAGACACAGAACACAGGAGTGCGATCCCCGAGTCGGGAAGGAGGAAATAGCAACCCACTCCAGTATTCTTGCCTGGAAAGTCCCACGGACCGAGGAACCTGGCAGACTATAGTCCTCGAGGCCACAAAGAGTCAGACACGACTGAGCCTGCATGCACTATATATATCTTGTTCGCAGTTCCCAGAACACATGGTTCTGTTTGTCGTTGCCATGCCTTTGCATACCTGTCCCCTGGGCCTGGAGGGCATTTCTCTTCCTACCAGCAAGTTCCTGGGGATGCTGTTCATCTTTGTAGACTCAACTCAGGTACCCTCCTTTCTTGTCTTCATTCCCTGGTTCCTTCATATGTATATTCATTTAGCATTTATTTATGAACCACTTGGGGACCAGTTACTATGCTCCAGGAAAGCCGCAGGACATCATAAAATAGGGGTGGAGCCTGAGAACTATTTGCCTTGGACCTCATGTCAGTAAATTGAAGCGTGAGGCATTTTCTTCAAGTGAGAATACTTACAGGATTAAGAGAAGTCACTTATACAATTTAAAATTTGTGTCCCATAACTGGAACATGTTGTCCAAGGTACACTATAATTCAGCTTTTAAAAAATACTTGAGTTATTCTGTGACTAACAGAATAACAGCATTCTGTTTATAGAATGTTCATTTATTACATGCAAACATTTTAAAAGCAGCATAAATTTTGTAATCTCTTTCTGGCATTGCGTCCTCTTAATTTTATTAGAAGTATAAAATAAATGAATACAGGCCTCTCTGGAGTTCTAAAATGCTATGGGCCCATGGCATCCCAAGGGGGTGGCGGAGGGAGGTATCTTGAGCTGCTTTCCTCATCTCTAACACCTCCCCATCGAAGCCATGCCAGACATACTTGCAACATAGGCCTTGTTTGAAAATAGAGTTTTAATTCTATTCCTGTTCCACACGGGTTGCTATCTCCGTCAGTTCCTGGGAGAAGTTCTGTAGGTGTCGCTGACCAGAGCTGAGCACTGTTCTAGATGCTGAACATACCATGGTGTCCCCAGGAGACCCAAGGTGTCCCTGCTCTCAGAGCTTTCATTACCATGTAAGTCACAGGTAAATAGACAAGATGGCCTGAGCTCTTAACAACGAAAGAAATTATACAGGTGATGTGATAGAGAGGGATAGATGGGAGTGGAAGAGAGATCAGACAGAGCCACCGAGCAGTTCCAGTGGCCACAGGGAGAGCTCCTGAGTTGTGCAGTCAGAGGCCGTGCTCCCACTAACCTTGACTAGCTTTGCGGTTAAGCCTGACGCTTTCCGTCTATTTGTTTGTTTGCTCCCCTTTCTCTCCCTGTTGATGCCAAGCTCTTCGTCAGCAGATACCACACTGAGTGTTTCTCCACTCTGTTCCAGGAACTGCTTTGTTAGAATTTGCTGAACAAATACATCTACTTGCTGCCTGCATTGTTGCCACTAACTGCAGTAAGTGATGCAGGGAGACCAAGGAGGCGTCAGGGGAAATCTTGAAGTTCAGTTCAGTGGCAAGCCGAGGAAAGGCCTACTTCAAAGGCCGATGGCTGAAGAAAGCTAGTAATGCGTGTGCCTTACATTTACCTTAGAAATTAAGATAAGACATGTTCTAAACAGGTGCCATGGGGGTCTCACCAATCATCTAAACATCTGAAAGATAGTCAAAGACGAACACACACAAAATGTGGCTGAGTTTAGCTGATTGTGGTGACACCTCTAAATAAAAAATAGTCACTCTAAAGCCTGATCCCTTGGTAAAGACAAAGTACTCTCAGTTCGGATAGGAGAAAATCCTAGATTTTAGACCCTACTTTTCAAACAGAAATAATTTTTTCAACATATTCTTCATTTCCCAATCATGAAAGGAATACTCACTCACTAGAGAACATTGGAAAAGCACTGAAAATTGCATGAAGTGCTCATTCTAGTCTCTGATCAGTATGACTCCTATGCTTACAACAGTTAGGAATAGGTGGGGAAATAACATCTGTTTCTCTTTTTTTAATTGAAGAAAAACACACATAACATAAAATGTACCATTTTAACTATTTTTAAGTGTGCAATTTAGTGGCGTTAAGTGCGTTCCCAATGTTGTTCAGCCGTCACTAATATCTGTTTCTAGAACTTTTCATCATCCCATACTGAAATAGTAGCAATTTATCTGCCCCTCCCTCAGCTTCTGACAACCTCTATCAATAGTTTTATCTCTATGAATTTGTCTTCTAGGTACCTCATATAAGTGGAATCACACAATGTTTGCCCTTTCTGTAGGACTTTTCATCCTTGTCGTATGTGTCAGAACGTCTTTCCTTCTTAGGAGTGCTAAATTGATTAAACAATGTGGCCATTAGACTGGATTGCCTCTAATGCCTGGATGGCCTTTGTAACCAAATCAAAACCCAAGCTCTAAATGTCTCAAGTTTAAGAAATTGAAACCTAAATACAATTGATCATAAACAGGCTTTCCCAAAAGAGGCAAAATGCTTAAGCTATAGCCAATCAAATCATTGCTTTGCTTCACACTGTCTCTTAAGTCTTTCCCTTGCTACTGCCTGCAGAGGACTCCTAATACCTCAGGTTTGGTGTTCCTCACTATGGATCAATTTTTGCTCAAATATACTCTTAAAAATTTTAATATTCCTCATTTTTTCTTTTAATCAGGGTGAGTAATGTTCCATTTTATGTTTATATCACAGTTTATCCATTTATGCATCGATGGGCATTAAGGTTTTTTTCCTACCTTTTGGGTATCATGAAAAATGCTGCTATGAACATGAGTGTGCAAGTAGCTATGTGAGCCTCTGTTTTCAGTTCTTTGGTGCATATGCCTAGGAGTGGAATCGATGGATCATATGGTGATTCTCTTTTTAACTTTTTTATGCAACTACCAAATGGTTTTCTATTTCCCTCAGCAATGCACAAGGATTCCAATTTCTCCATACCCTAATGAACATTTATTATTTTTTCATTTTTTTTCAAGAGAGTTTCTTAAATTTCATTACCATTTAATCATTAACATTGCTCTGCACAGTAATACCACCTTTGTAGGCATCAATGCATTATGATCCTGCATTTATTTTTTTAAAATATGAATTTATTTATTTTATTTGGAGGCTAATTACTTTACAATATTGTAGTGGTTTTGCCATACATTGACATGAATCCGCCACTGGTGTACATGCATGTGTTCCCCACCCTGAACCCCCCTCCCACCTCCCTCCCCATCCCATCCCTCTGGGTCATCACAGTGCTCCAGCCCCGAGCACCCTGTCTCGGAGCACACTCATGCATCGAACCTGGACTGGCGATCTGTTTCACATATGATAATATACATGTTTCAATGCCATTCTCCCAAATCATCCCACCCTCGCCCTCACCCACAGAGTCCAAAAGACTGTTCTATACATCTGTGTCTCTTTTGCTGTCTCACATATAGGGTTATCGTTACCATCTTTCTAAATTCCATATATATGCGTTAGTATAGTATATTGGAGTTTTTCTTTCTCGCTTACTTCACTCTGTATAATAGGCTCCAGTTTCATCCACCTCATTAGAACTGATTCAAATGTATTCTTTTTAATGGCTGAGTAATATTCCATTGTGTGTATGTACCACAGCTTTCTTATCCCTTCATCTGCTGATGGACATCTAGGTTGCTTCCATGTCCTGGCTATTATAAACAGTGCTGTGATGAACACTGGGGTACACGTGTCTCTTTTTTGATCCTAATGAGTGTGAATTGGTACCTTATTTTAGTTTTAATTTTAATTTGCATTTCCCAAATGCTTGTCTTTTTTTTTTTATGGAGGAGGAGACTAAGTTACAGCAAAAGTAACTTATTCAAATTCACACAGCTAATTTGTTGGTTATAGATGCTAATCTGTAGACATGAGATTCAATCCCAGTTTCCTCTGACTCTGTGATTTTAATTGCCTTGCTGGTTTGCCTCTTCTTAGATCAGAAATGCTTGAGGTGGCTAGTGGTATAGGTCAGGAATGGTTTTCAGCAAGAAGTCACCCATTAAGTGGGAGATTCCCTAGTTATACAGACCTACATCACAGCATTCATTTAATGACCACTGAAAGATGGTCTTTGCTTTCAAAGATCTCTCAAACTTAGAGACAGTATTTTCAGACTTGAAGAGGTTTTATTGCTTTAATTTTTAAGGATAATTTTATTTATTTTTGGCTGTGCTGGGTCTTTGCTGCTGTGCAAACGTTCCTCTAGTTGTGCACACAGGGCCTACTCTGTAGTTGCGGTGTGTAGGTCTCATGGCGGCAGCGTCTCTTGTTGGGGAGCACAGGCTCTAGGGCACGTAGGCTTCAGTAATCGCAGCACTTGGGCTCAGTACTTATGGCTCCCAGGCTCTAAGCACAGGCTCAATAGCTGTAGCACATGGGTTCAGTTGCTCCACCACCTGAGGGATCTTCCCGGACCAGGGATCGAACCTGTGTCTCCTGCATTGGCAGATGGATTCTTTACCACCTGAGCGACCTGTGAAGCCCTATTTCTTTAATTTTTCAATCCATTGTGTATGATGTTTTAATAAACCACATTAAAAATGAAATACTAGGAGAGAAGACATTCATAAAATAAAAACATAATAAAAGATGTACATAATATATACTATCTTGTTATTTGATTCACTGCAAAAAAAAGCTTGCTCTGTCAAATAACTGTAAAGATTTACTCACTTTCGGTTTCTGTACTCGTCTCATGGTGGATCAGTAAGAGGGCACGGAGATCACTGTCCACGACCTACATGCAGAGGGCAGAGCGCGATCCTCAGTGAGAAGACACACATGTTGAATTTAAAGGACAAATGTGAGTTGCGCCTTGTTAATATGGAATACACAGATCTCCATTGTTTCCATATATTTTCTTGAGGGACTAGAACTTGCAGCACAGAGCAAATTCCATGAGCCTTAAAATTTGGCTGCCAAGAATTGACGAGGTAAAAATTAAAATAGACTTTGGAGTCAGGCTGATCTAGGGTTAAATTCTAGAAACTGTGTGTTCCCATTTGGGTGGTCTAGAGCAAGTCAGTTCTTCTTTCTGAACCTTATTATCATCATCCTAAAAAAAAAAAACTGAGGCTAGAAAAATCCTGTCTTATAGGGATGCTGTTGAGATGGAATTGCACCAAGTATGTAGTTCACTTAGCATAGTGCCCAGTCTGTCATAGCTACCCGGCCAATAAATGGTAGTCCCTTCCCTTTTCTCTTGGCAGAGCTCTGACAGCTTTCAGAAGCTGCCAGCAGAGTAAGACCACAGCAGTCTAAAAATGCATCCTCTCTTAATGACTGTTTGGTTTGGATGGAGACTGACTCATCTTTAGCCTCAACAGCAGCAGCAGGTCCTGGGCAGGAGAGAGGCAGTCCTGGGTCACTGCCCTCACCCTGGAGCTCTGCCTCTCCCCAGCGTGCTCTGGGCTGCCGCCACACCAGGCCCATTCAGATTCAGCAAAGCAAAAATACTGGAAGCATTCCTTTTAATTTGAAAAAGGTGCGCTTTGAAAGAGCCCAATAAGGAGTCCTTACAAAGCAGATGCAGTGTTCCCCATTATCCTGGCTTTACGTCAAAAGAATCAAGTACTTTACAGAAGACTCTCACAGTATCTTTGAAAAATCTGTGAAATCCTGATATCCCCAAATCTTGGTGAATAATTGGTGTTCCCCATCCTCTCCTTTTTCCTTTTGGCAGGACGTTTTTGGACATAATGCCTGGTAGGTATTTGGTTTGGATCTAGGTTGAAGTTCTAAATCCACAATGCCAGTTGTGTGACCTTGGAAGAATCACATATAAAATGGGTTTATAATTCTCATTGTAATGCAAAAGTTCATTCCTTCGGAAAGGAAAATTTTCTCTCTCACTATTTCCTCTCCCTAAGTGGAAAAGGGCAGATGGGTTTAGGCACAACTGAATGTTTTGGGGCTCATGGCTTCGGAAACAGTATCAAGGATGTTCTGCTTCCGATCTAGAGCAGCAGGGTTACCTCTGGGCTGGTGGAGTATAAACTTTTACTGTGTAGAAGGCGTACATCAAAGACTAGTTGGGCTGCCTGCACACCTCATAGTTAGCTATTCTGAACTGTGAGCACAACTGCTGAGCAAAGAAATAATGGGTTATTCTTTAAAGGAGCTCTGAACTTAGACCAATAACAGGGAGCTGTGTTTATCTGGATTATTTCTCTAAAAAGTTGATAGCTCAGCACATGCCTAGAAAAAAGGGATGAGGAGTCATGGGGACCACATGGCCCAAGAACTTTCAGCTGACTTCACGCTCACAATATGTAGGACTGTGTTTTCCCTATTTCTTCAGTGGACTGGCCTTTCCACATGCCTTCAGGAGAGGCCAGGCATCAGCCTGCTCCTGGAGGGTGGCACCCAAGCAAAATGATAGACGTACTAGCGCTGGACCAGTGCTCTGAGAAGCCCAGCTAGGTGCCTTGATGATGACACCATCCTCATTAGCAGTTCACACCTTTCACACATCTTTGAATTCACTCCCTACCCTACTGTTTCCTCCTTGTCTTAACGCCCAAAGAGCTTTTGCTTTCTAGGTAAAAAAAAAACCTTGGTAACCTGGCCAAGCTGCCTTAGACTGCCTTGGGCAACATCTCCCCTACTTGACCTTGACCTTAGAATCCTTTCCACCACAGAGCTGTCTTACAAGCAGCCCTCTGCCTCGCTTTTACCCCATGTCCAGTATAACTTGTTCATCTTGAATATGTATTGGGCTGGTGGGATTGGAGGTAGACCACTTCTCTTGAAATTCAATCAGTGGATATATTAGGAAGCCTGAGTGTGGTAAGAGGATACAGATGGAAAAGAACAGTCCCTACTGTTTTTAAATCAACCAAAGGACTAACCATAAACATGTTTTGAGTTCTCCTCTCTTTGTATTGTGACTGATCTTTTAACTTATAAAGGAAAAGGGCCCCTGAAAACATGTTCTCTTAAAATAGTCAGGAGAGAGATAACTTTTCATTTTCTGTGCTAAAGGAGAGACAGAGGCATGGCAACCCAGAGGGACATATATCCCCCACATCCTTGATGTTTTTATTTTGAATTTGTTATCATAATTGTACAACTGGTAGAACATGTGCCACTGGAAAGATGCAAAATAGTCTGTGTGGGATGAAGGACTTTCATAACTGTTGTTAAAGATCTATAGGCAAATTTACTACCATAATTCATGTAGGTTTTGTGTTTTTTTTTTATCATCTTGGAACACGGCTGAACTAACAGCCCAAACTAAAATGGTTCTGTAGAAAAATGGACTTTGTGCTTAGAGGGTTTCACGATCAGGGGAAGAGAATAGACTTTGGATTTAACTTTTTTACATGAGACAGGACAAAAGAAAACACAAATTCTTTATTTAAAAGAACTATATTTATGGGGCTTCACTGGTCGCTCAGACAGTAAAGAATCTACCTGCAGTGTGGGAGACCTGGGTTCAGTCCCTGCATTGGGAAGATCCCCTGGAGGAGGGAATGGCAACCCACTCCAGTATTCTTGCCTGGAGAATCCCCATGAACAGAGGAGCCTCATGGGGTACAGCCCGTGGGTCACAGAGTCGCACACAGCTGTCTGTCTAAGCATAACACATACCTATTTATATATTTTAACAGTTCATCTTTGGAGTAATACTGCTGTTTTGTTATAAAAGCATTTTGATGAAGCTATGGGTTATTCAAATATAAAACCTTGGACCTAAAATGGAGGGGAGACTTAAGACAAAAGGAAGATAAATTATTCTGCTTATAAAGTAAAAGGAGTCTCTGTTAGGGAGAGAGGTTTTTGATTGTTAACTATGAAGGTAGAGAATCCAGACATACAGAGTCTGGGACTCTAAGAGACAGAGTGAAGAAAAGATTCAGGAGGAGGGATTAAGTATGATAGGAGTAGGTCCAGCAATATGGTGGCAGGTGGGTGATAGGAGAGGCAAGGGAGGTACTGAGGCATGACTGTTGCCCAGATATAGTTCCACACCAGTGCTGGAAAATTCTCCACTACCTCTCCATCTTTTTTCCAACTTAAATTACAGTGGAAGAGGAAGGAAAAATAAAAGGAGACAACCTTGAATTGACCAAATTTTAATCTTGAATTGGCCAAGTTTATGTAAAGAAGCTGTTAAATTTGCCATGACTTTAATTAAATTTCATTAAATTATAATTATAGCATCATCTTTCTTTGAGTCAATGCCTATGAAATAGACACCCACACTCATGAAATCTGCTGAGCTTTTATCCAGACTTTGTGATTTCAGTGGTCATTTTTTTTCTGGGAATTGATGACATGCTAGAATGATTTCCGGTTTCCATGCCACCTATTTCTTCCCCATCACAGCCCCTCCCACATGTCTGTCTGTCTGCTTACTTTTCTCTTCTTCTTGAGCTTCAAGAGGGCAGACACTCTGGAGACCACTGTCACATCTGTATCTTGATTCTTAAGCAGAGTGATCAGATTAGTGGGTACAAACAATTGTTTGTTGAATGAATGCCTGAAAAAAGGAGGGAAAGAATGCCCAGGAGAGGAGGAGCAGTCACAGTGGGAGCAAAGGAAGGGATGGTCAATAGGTTCTGGGGATGAAGTAGGCCTTTGGTTGGGTCATAAAACTGGGTGTCCAGAAGCCACCAGCATGGCTGCAGGGTATAAGGACGAGAAAATTCAAGGTGGGACAGAGATAGCACAGGGAAGTTGCTGTAATCCTATGTCAAGTATTCAGTGAGCTAGCAAGTGTCTGATTCCCCCTGAGAGTCTATCAGCCTGCTGAAATGTTGTCTGGTGGGGAGGGCAGGCTGGTTTGGTTCAAAGTATCAAAGTCTTTCAAATTCTCACTAAAGAACAGGTATGAGGCCAACTCTGTGACTCTGTGAATAGTACTCTCATCCTATCCCACTGCAGTCATTTACTTATCACTTTGAACTCCCCTTTAGGATGTTCTGCCGGTATGTGAAGCCAGAAGCTCAGAGAAAACCAAGACCCTCTGCCACAAGCCCTAAAACACCACCTGGATTATGTTATTCCCTCTTCTGGCACCTTCAATGGCTTCCTCTTGCCGTCAAGGGGAGGTGGGGCTTGTTTCACACAGTGGTTAGGAGGAGTATTTGATGCCTCTCCACTAGAGTAAACCTTCTTGAGTGGGAAGGTTGAGAATCCTCATTCCTTACAGATTCTGTTAGGTAAGGGGAATGGGAATGAGAATAGAAACACTGGGGAAAAATCCCTAGTGGATGGAAGAAAGTGCAAGATTGTTGCTGGGCAGAGACTTGAGAAGGCTGGGTGATGGTGAAAGGAGGTGGTGAGAGCTGACACCCCTAAGGGCAGCAAACTTCCCTTCCCTGTTTCCTCTTCTTCCCGCTCAGCCCCTCTGGATTCCTTATGTTGCTGTCTAACCCATTATGAGTTTTAATAGATAAAAATCCTTAGAGCTGAGGCTGACTCAGAGTTAGCCCTGAATAAATATTTGTTACTCTTGAGCTTATTCTATTGTATTTTTTCTGTTTCTCACTGCTCATGATTTTGCTACTTTTAAAAAAAGGCTTGAATCAATGTGCTGCACGTCAAGGTGAATGTGGGGTGAGAGTGGGATCCAGGAGGTTTGGTGAGGAGATCAATCCAAGTATGAGTCGGTAGGTAGGTCGGCAGAGAGTGGCTGGTAGGAAGGTCCAATGTGAGAATCAAATGAAAATGACGTACCTCTGCTGTGGGGCTTGGGTCAGAAGGCACCAGATAGCCGCCTCTTAAATTTTCACTGAACAACATGCAGGGTGGTATTTGACTGGGCTTGGAAGTGTGGCTAGAATTATCTGCTAATGAGAGAAAGAGATGTTCAAAGTGACAGTTTCTCTGTTGGAGAACTAAAGAGGAAGCAGCAAGAAGGAATTCTGTGACTATAATAATAAAAGAATGTGGGCCAAATGGGAAAAAAAAAGAGAGAGAGAGAGAGAACAGAAATGTAAGTAAAAGCATGGGAGAATTTTGCCTTCCAGATTTCTGAATAAGCTTTCCTCATGCCTTGGGACTTAGGAAGATCCCCATGGAAGTCAGATGTGTGTGCAATGACACCAGGCGGGTGGTCTTCCTGCCCAGAGACATCGTGCCCACCCACCAACATAAGGAGAAAACTGAGCATGGTTCCTGGGAATGCTATGAGTGAGTGCTGAGCCATCCACGTTTGCTCTGGAGCTGTGTTCTTAAACATAACATAAGAACATTTAAGAACATTTATGTCCTTAAACATAAGTTGGGCAGAATTCCTCTCTGCCCCACTGCCTGAAGGATAGGTCCTGCTATTTAGCTGACCAGGATATGTCCCTGGTGATTTCTCCAGCTTCATCTCCTGCATACCTCACCCATCTGCATCAGCTACGATTCTGGGTCATAGGGATGCTGGTGAGTGCCCAGACACACTGTCCTCTTTTCCAACTCCATGTCTATGTACATGTCTTCTCCCATCTGGATTTCTTTCCTCCCTTCATATGCTTGTCAAGCTTCTATCCATCCTTCAAAACCTAGATCAAATGGTCTTTCCTTTCAATAGCTTTCTCTGAAATACTGCCACCCAAGTTTAATATAATCTTTTGATAGCAATAAAATAACATGCACTTATTTGTATTCTCGTTGCCTGCAATGCAGGAGACCTGGGTTTGATCCCTGGATTGAACAAATCCTCTAGCGAAGGGAATGACAATCCGCTCCAGTGTTCTTGCCTGGAGAATCCCATGGACAGAGGAGCCTGGTGGGCTACTGTCCATGGGGTCACACAGTCTAACATGACTGAAAGACTAACACACTTTGATAGTAATAACATAGCATGTACGTATTTATATTCTCTTTTAAATGTGTCTTTCAAGAGCATTCTTTTATTCAGTAAATATTTATCTAGCACCTATTGTGTACCAGACCCTCAGGGTAAGGAATATATATTGCTCATCTTTGTTTTTCATTGCAATAAACAAGTGCTGTAGAGTAGAGAAAAAATGAATGAGTGAGTATATGAATGAATGAAATGAACTACCTCCCCTAGGCTCTTCAAGTTCCTACCAGAAATCTGGTGTGATGTGCCATGAAAATTTGAGTACTCTGAGCTCCTAGTGAAAATGCTGACTCTTTTCTCTGGGATTCTCTGGCTGCCTATAATTTTTTGTAAGCCAGAGAGCCCCATGCAGTTCTCCAGAGAAGAACTCTCTCTGATGATCATCCAGTCTCTACTTTTCTGAACTCACATGTTCCTGTGGTTCTGGAGGTTAAAATAAAGCAATGACATCATGAGTTACCATCCTCTTATCATGTCATGGATGGGCTTTTCAGCTTATATCCCACCAGGAGGGAGGCTGACCACCCAAACTTGCCTTGCTGCCTGTCCGTGTCTTGATGTCAAATTAAGACCAAGGCTGAAGCAATTAAGTTTGTTTTTGTTTGTTCTTTTTTTTTCCTCTAAAAGTACTCTGTACCAATTTCAAAGACAACTCTCAAAATGGGATTTGAGGAATAAATAGGCCTGCCATATAATCACATTCTTGTCTTCTTTGGGAAAGACATAATAGTCCCCTGTTTTGATTTGATGATGAATAGCTTGGTCTATGTGTTTCCAGGTTCTTAGCTGTAATTAGAATATTTCTATAAAGGGTGACTGAATCAATAGGACTGATTTCTTCTCACCAGTGCCTGAATATAGATATCAAATGATGGTTCAGCACCCTCCTGGAGAAGATGTACTAGAGATAGTACTTATTGGGAGTCAGAAGTACCAGGCATCAGCTCTCAACTCTACATCTACCAGAGGGTAACACTGGGTAAATCACTCACCTCCTCCTTTGTAAAAATGCAGATAATGCTAACTTTGCAGAGATGTCTTAAGTTTCAAATGAGGCAGTGTAGACAAAGATCCTAGCATACAGAAGATGGTAGTATGTGTGAATTTCCTGTTTCTTTGGAACCCATGTGTTCTTCATACTCATGTTGCCCTTGGAGCCTACCTTTGAAAATGACTAGCAGAGTCATATGTCAAGTGACAATATTACAGATACCATTTATTGATGGTCCTGGCACTTCTATCAGTCCCTGGGATTTGCTGGGAACCACTGGTGATTCATTCTCTGCTCTGCTGTCCCATTTCTCTTGGGGCCTGCATCTTTGAGAGGGGAGGACACTTGTCTGACCATGGACCCCCGTCCCATTGGTCCATGTAGAATGGAAGAAGAAAGAGACTCAATCCAACAATTTTGAGATGTTTGAGAGAACTACCTACATTATCTGAGATCAGTGACTGGCCTGCCAATAAGGTAATTTATCCCACCTTTATTAGGTGGGATGAGGGATAGAACAAGGGGCCAACAGGGTTCACAGTGGACCACATCCAAGAGGACACAACCTGTGACACTCAAGCCCTGACTAAAGCCAGGCTGTACCTGTCTCGGGGGTGGGGCCTTCCCCTCAGCCCCCCACCACTGCCAGGATCCAGTTACCGCAACATTCACCGCCAGTTCACACCCTTGCACAGAAAGGAGACAGATGAGCATACTGAAGGTGCTCATTCTGCCTGGAGTTGTCACTTGGACTTTTTCTTGTTCCTGGTTTCCTCCTGTCTGCCCAGCTGGTATTGTATTGGTGTTTTGATTGGCTCTTAATGAGGCTTCTGAATAGTTATTGTTCAGTTCAGTTCAGTCGCTCAGTCGTGTCCAACTCTTGGCGACCCCATGAACCGCAGCACGCCAGGCCTCCCTGTCCATCACCAACTCCCTGAGTCCACCCAAACCCATGTCCATCGAGTTGATGATGCCATCCAGCCATCTCATCCTCTGTCGTCCCCTTCTCCTCCTGCCCTCAGTCTTTCCCAGCATCAGGGTCTTTTCAAATGAGTCAGCTCTTCGCATCAGTTGGCCAAAGTATTGGAGTTTCAGCTTCAACATCAGTCCTTCCAATGAACACCCAGGACTGATCTCCTTTAGGATGTTCTTGTTATTACACTTTTATAGATGGGCTGTTCCCACTTCGCTTTTTCTCACAGCTGAGAGCTCCTACCTCCCCATGAGAGTCAAGAAGAGATCAGTGGATGAGCTGGCAGAGTTTCTACCAAGACTGTGGAAAGTCAGAGTCACCTGGCCTCACAGAGTGCCTGTCAGAGCCCTGGATCAGGAGACAGAAACTTCTTCCCAAGCTGTCAAGTCGGGCCTCAAAGCTACACTTTGCCCTTTGTTGGGAACTTCTGTGAAGACCAACCTTGGACTGATGACTTTTGTCCCTGTTTGAAACAGAAAAGGAAAAGATCATAAGTGCCTAGAGTGACTCAATGCTGAGTGGTGGAATTTCTTCTTCAGCTAATCAAAATGTTTTCCAGGAAGAAGAGTCAGTAATTAGAAAGACACTTTCTATAGTGTCTTAAGAACAAAACCCTGCATTTTATATTATTGAACTGTCAACATATGAATGAGGCTCTTTGTGTCTTCTTCAACCTCTATTTTAATCAGGTAGCAGGATATAATTAATTTCACAGTTCATGAAATTGTACAAGGTAGAATATAGCCTTTCACTGAAGCCTTGACTTGAAAGCATCATGTGTCCTTTATAGAGAAAAATGATGGAAAATGTAAGCAGAGAGAGTAGAGCATCTTAGAGATGGAGAAGGGCTGTACGTCCAACGATGAGCTCAGCTCCTGCTCCACCCTCTTTTACCCTTTAGGAAAATGAGCAAACCTGAGGGTGGCTGGCTTCTTGGTGTATATAGAAGGCAGAGTTCTGGACGCTGGAGTGGTGGAGTCCCACCCGGCATGGAAACAGCTGGTTTTCAAGGGGCCGCTTCGGGCTCAGTGAAGATTCATGATGAGCATGATAGACTGGGAATCAGAGCGCCCTCCTCTTTTGGAGGCCTCCCAGATTTTGATGTGGCTTTACGAAAGGAAGGGTCTACCCCTTGTAACTGAAATTGGGTTGATGCCACCCTGGTAGAATGACAACTCAGAGTCATGTTTAACTTGATTTAAAGAGAATATAGAAGTTTTTTATTTCTCATATGCCTGGAGATGCAAGCTGAGATTCATACTTTCATTTATAAAATAAGTTGAGACTCTATTGTTACCTACTTACAGAAGGGCCCTCAATAGGAACGTTATACATTGGTAATTTCATCCTTAAAAATAAAAGTTTGGTTTTTTATCTTGTTTTAGCTGAAATGCCAAGTTTTCTTTGAAACCCCATGGACTTGAGCCCACCAGGTTCCTCTGTCCATGGAATTCTCCAGGCAAGAATACTGGAGCTGGTAGGCATTCCCTTCTCCAGGGGATCTTTCTGACCCAGGGATTGAATCCAGGTCTCCTGCACTGCCGGCAGACTCTTTACTGTCTGAGCCGCCAGGTAAGCCCTTCTGCACTATGTCAATATACAATCCAGGTGAAAGTATAAATGTCCCAACTGGAGCTGGTGGGACCCAGAGCCCTCCTACTTGGCCTGTCTCTCACTCTGTCGGCTGTCAGTGAAGCCTGTGGAGTATGAGGGCTCTGACAGCCAGCTTGGAGTCATCCTGTGACTCACAGACGTGCTGAGATAAGTAAGTGGCTGAGATTTCGAATAGCTAACTTCTGGGTCATGCCAGCCTTCCTTAGCGTTTTCCTCAAGGTCCTTCCTCATGGGGCCCATTCCTCCCTGACAGCTCTATCCTTTGCTACTTGTATCCATCTTTGTATTCTGAGGGACAGCCCTGGTGCCCATCTCAGTGCCTGGTGCAGGTGCTAAATAAATGAAAATCAATGATGTAACACATATCATTTGAGAGACGTCATCTTGCAGCCCAGATTATTCAGGGAACTGGAATAAAATTTGGGGGATGACAGAGAGAGAGAGAAAAAAAAGTTAAGCTTTACTTTTTTTTTTTTAAACTCTTTTAGTTCAGGATAACATCTACACAGTTCTACCCACATTGGAATTTAATATACAAAAGCTATTTGCATCTTTTGCTCTATCTCTTCCAACCTCACAGGGCATGGCTACATGCATATGCACACACATTGAGTTTAAAATCAATTGAGGGATAGTGAAGTCAGAAAGAATGTGATCAAAATAACTATTGCTAGAGATGCTGGATCAGAGAATGTGTTTTGAGTAAGCTTCCTCCTCCTTCTTCTTAAATCTTGACTTTGGAAAGAGCTGCCTTGCTCAGTAATTGGGCTTATTTAACCAGCCAACTTAACCTCAAGGCTCCAAAATCACTGCAGATGGTGACTGTAGCCATGAAATTAAAAGACGCTTACTCCTTGGAAGGAAAGTTATGACCAACCTAGACAGCATATTAAAAAGCAGAGACATTACTTTGCCAACAAAGGTCCGTCTAGTCAAGGCTATGGTTTTTCCAGGAGTCATGTATGGATGTGAGAGTTGGACTGTAAAGAAAGCTGAGCACCAAAGAATTGATGCTTTTGAACTGTGGTGTTGGAGAAGACTCTTGAGAGTCTCTTGGACTGCAAGGAGATCCAGCCAGTCCATCCTGAAGGAGATCAGTCCTGAGTGTTCACTGGAAGGACTGATGTTGAAGCTAAAACTCCAATACTTTGGCCACCTGATGCGAAGAGCTGACTCATTTGAAAAGACCCTGGTGCTGGGAAAGATTGAGGGCAGGCAGAGAAGGGGACGACAGAGGATGAGATGGTTGGATGGCATCACTGACTCGATGGACATGAAACTGGGTGGACTCAGGGAGTTGGTGATGGACAGGGAGGCCTGGGGTGCTGCAATCCATGGGGTTGCAAAGAGTCAGACATGACTGAGCAACTGAACTGAACTGAGCTGAACCTCAAGGAATCATGGCCACAGCACACCTGGACCTCAGGGTAAAAACAGAAAGATTTGAGTCTTCAGAGCTGCCTCTGGGCTCCAGTCTAGATACACTTCCATTTAGAAGCTGATGCAAAATACAACACACACACACACACTCACACACACACAAAACACCCCCAAAATGAGAAAAGAGAGACTTCTCGGAGAAGTCTTTCCTACTCCTTGTAGTTGGGGGTGGGAAGTAGAGAGTTAAGGATGGGGGAACTACTTCCTAGTATTTATGGTGAGATAGTAGACCTCAGTCTATAGAACAGGGGAGAAAATTCAGAAGATATCCTTAAGAGTCAGGTCCCACTACATTTAACCCTGTGGAATTCATGAAAGGCCCCACGTGGATCTTCATGTCAATCAGACATCTTGAATTGTGGCTTGTATGTTTATTGACTTGGACAAGCCCTAAGCTCATTTCTGGCAAGGCGACCATACTTGGTGGGTACTGCACAATGGATGAATTCTACAAAAATGAAGCAAAACTAACGCAAAAGATATGAGGACTGTGTTTACAAATGTATAACGAAGCTGTACATTAAATGCCCTAAAAGAATTTGGCTTTAGCCCTAGTGTATACAGTTAAACCCTAGTATACACCAAACATGATATGTATGAGTAGAAATTAGGAACTGTAAACAGATGGGCACAGACGAAACACAGCTATGTGAGTGAAAAGACAGGGCCAAACAGCCTATTAGGTCTAGGAAAAGCGGTAACACAGTTAAAGATCAACATATAAAATTAATCATCCCGTTCAGCACCCCTGCTAAGTGAAGTCTTTTAACGCCAGCAGTTCTCAAGGGGAGAGGCCAATGGAGACTCTAGTCTGAGACCAGGTTGAGGGTAATATAAAAAGAACCTGGGTTGGGCAGGTTCCACAGAGGATGAAGACAAAGGTGTCAGTGACGGTTCACAGGGAGAAGAATGGTGTGCCAGCCAGACTCCTTGGATGCAAGCAGCATCCAACTCTCTTGGAATAACAGAGAATTTTTGTAATTCATGGAAGCTTGAAGAAGTAGATTTGGCAAACAGACAAGATTCAAAGCGCGTCTGGAAGCCAGGCTGCAATAGCAACCTGACCAGGATCATAAACCACCCTCGCTGGACTCGACTGCAACGGAGGCATGTGGCTTCCACTGCTCTTAGTGTTCTGCACTGCGGGTCATCACTGCCGGTACCAGGCACTGAGCTTAAATGCCATGGATCTGTGTGACACCATAATTAGTTCCACCATCACTTCTTTTTAGCATCTCTTGCTTCTGATTTCAATTTCCTAGTAAAAATGCGTCTTTGGCTCAATCTGGATTATATGCCTGTGCCTCTGATTGTCAAAGGGAGAGTAGACATTTCCCTTCATTTGCTATTAAGAAAACATGCTATGGAAATGTTCCCCACCTCCTACCCACCAATGGAAGGAGAACTGAATGATGGGCCACTCTCCTGCCCTAAACACATTCACATATAAAGCTAATGGAATGTTAATTGTCTCGAGTCGTTTAACATTCAAATGCCAAAATTAAATGTATATCTGAAAGTATTAGATGCCAGAAAACAAACAAGCAGGCAAACAAGCAAACAAAAAAATAGTTTTTCTAGTCACAAAAAGTAATCTTTAGTTAGTTTTATGATCACTTTTTAAAATTAAAAATCAAGTTATATGTCATCTTATATTGACAAATTACAAATTATCTTGCCTAGCCCACACCTTTTCTCTTGTTATTTCTTCTTTCCCTTTTCTACCTATTTGCCCTTGCAATTGTCAACATATATACATTATATGGAGAGTTAGGCAGTGGCCAATAGAAATTACTACGGAAAAAAAGAGAAAAATCAAAATGGAGCAATGACGCAGTTTACTTTTTTTTTGGACACATTTGTTGACTCATATGTTAACAGATAGATTGTACGAGTTATGCCCACTAAATAAAATATCTGAGATAATAATAAATAGTATTTATTGCATGCTACTGAGTCAGATGCTTTGCATATATTATCTTGTTCAACCATCATAGCAACTGGGTTGAAATTATGATTACCATTTTACAAAAGAAGAAACTGAGGCTTAGAGAACATAAGTGACTTTGGTGAAGGTTTTAAAACTGAGCAAAGGGCAGAACTGAGGTCTTAACCCCTTGCCTATGTAACCCAGAAAGTCCTTTCAGCCACGCCTCCTCTGAGTTTTAGCGCATCTGAATGGACCTGAGTTAGTGTTACTCTGATGGGTGTTGGCTTCCTGCACAGGCACATTTCTTCAAAGATAAAGGCATTGCCGCGCTCACAGGCCTGGTGCACCGGGAAGACCCAGAGGGATCGGGCGGAGAGGGAGGTGGGAGGGGGGATCGGGATGGGGAATACATGTAAATCCATGGCTGATTCATGTCAATGTATGACAAAAACCACTACAATATTGTAATTAGCCTCCAACTAATAAAAAAATAAGTGGGGAAAAAAAAATAAAAAAAATAAAGAACACTATTAAAAAAAAAAAAAAGATAAAGGCATTGCCGCTCTCACAGGTTTCTTGGCTGAGAGAATGGTAGTCTCAGCTGCAAACTGAAACTGAGGATTTGTTTCAGAAAGTGGGGGTTGGCAGAAAAGGGAAAAAGAGGGTCTTGAATTGCAAGATGCAAGCACTGGCTGAATAAGACTGCCTGGAAAAGCAGTGCTTTTTCTTGTAGGATGTCTTGGCCAGTGAAAATAATTTGGGCCAAAGATGCCTTCTTCACAGCAGATGGACACTCATGGTCTGCCCAGAATAATGTGACACAATTTGCCTTTATTTGATGGTTCTTTCCACCTGTGGGATGTTTTCCAGGTCCCCCCCCCCTTTTTTTTTTTAATACAAGCATTGATTCTATAATTGAAAGAGAAAAAAGTTGTTAAACATTTCATAAATCTTGACAATTTTGCCTTGGCGTTGGATTTAAAAAAATAATACCCAACTTCTATAAGTAAAAATAATCAGAGCACAGGCTTTAAATTGTCAAAGTGTGACGGGAAGACTTTGTCAGGTAATAGTCAACAGAGAGTTAAGGATCTGCCTTAGTGGTTTACTCAGTGCTGCTTCTTGCCATCATTTTGAAATTTTTTAACTGGCAGAGTTCAGAAAGCAAACCCAATGCCTTTTTGGGAGATGGAGCCATATTTTTGCTCTGGGCAGGGTCACCTCTGCAGGAAGGCAAAATACTTGTAGGTTTTGCCTCTTCATTTTGTCCTCACATTTAGAGTTACATTTGTTACAAAATTTTATATTTGGGATGCTTTTTCTGTAATTTTATCATTTGCTAAAAAAAAAAAAAAAAATGCCCCAGATGAATTGCAGCTAAACTGGAAGTACAAATAAATTCATAAACATCAATATGCATTTCTCAAATGCATTTAAAAACCCATAGGTCTATACCATATAACTACATGCTAATTCATGGAATGGGTGAATTTAACGCAGATGACCATTATATCTACTACTGGGCAAGAATCCCTTAGAATAAATGCAGTAGCCATCATAGTCAACAAAAGAGTCCCAAATGCAGTCCTTGGATTCAGTCTCAAAAATGACAGAATGATCTGTTTGTTTCCAAGGCAAACCATTCAATATTACAGTAATCCAAGTCTATGCCCCTACCTGTAATGTTGAAGAAATTAAAGTTGAATGGTTCTGTGAAGACCCACAAGACCTTCTAGAACTAACACCCAAAAAAGATGTCCTTTTCATTATAAGGGACTGGAATGCAAAAGTAAGAAGTCAAGAAATACCTGGGGTAACAGGCAAATTTGGCCTTGGAGTACAGAATGAAGCAGGGCAAAGGCTAATAGAGTTTTGCCAAGAGAATGCACTGGTCATAGCAAACACCCTCTTCCAACAACACAAGAGAAGACTCTACACATGGACATCACCAGATGGTCACTACCAAAATCAGATTGATTATATCCTTTGCAGCCAAAGATGGAGAAGCTCTATATAGTTAGCAAACACAAGAGCAGGAGCTGAATGTGGCTCAGATCATTAACTCCTTATTGCCAAATTCAGACTTAAATTGAAGAAAGTAGGGAAAGCCACTAGGCCATTCAGATATGACCTAAATCAAATCTCTTATGATTATACAGTGGAAGTGACAGATAGATTCAAGGGATTAGATCTAATGGACAGAGTGCCTGAAGAAATATGAATGGAGGCAGTATATGTATAAGAGGCAGTGATCAAGACCATCCCAATAAAAGAAATGCAAAGAGACAAAATGGCTGTCTGAAGAGGCCTTACAAATAGCTGTGAAAAGAAGAGAAGCAAAAGGCAAAGGAGAAAAGGAAAGATACACCAATTTGAATGCAGAGTTCTAAAGAATAGCAAGAAGACATAAGAAAGCCTTCCTCAGTGATCCGTGCAAAGAAATAGAGGAAAACAATAGAATGGGAAAGACTAGAGATCTCTTCAAAGAAAATTAGAGATAACAAGGGAACATTTCATGCAAAGATGGGCTCAATAAAGGACAGAAATGGTATGGACCTAACAGAAGCAGAAGATATTAAGACTAGGTGGCAAGAATACACATAACTATATAAAAAAGATCTTCGTGACACAGATAATCACTAGGTGTGATCACTCACCTAGAGCCAGACATCCTGAAATGTGAAGTCAAGTGATGCCTTAGGAAGCATCACTATGAACAAAGCTAGTGGAGATGATGGAATTACAGCTGAGCTATTTCAAATCCTAAAAGACGATGCTGTGAAAGTGCTGCACTCAGTATGCCAGCAAATTTGGAGAAGTCAGCAGTGGCCACAGAATGGGAAAAGGTCAGTTTTCATTCCAATCCTAAAGAAAGGCAATGCCAGAGAATGTACAAACTACCACACAATTGCACTCATCTCACATGCTAGCAAAGTAATGCTCAAAATTATCCAAGCCAGGCTTCAAGAGTATGTGAACCGTGAACTTCCAGATGTTCCAGCTGGTTTTAGAAAAGGCAGAGGAACCAGAAATCAAATTGCCAGCATCCGTTGGATCATCGAAAAAGCAAGACAGTTCCAGAAAAACATCTATTTCTGCTTTATTGACTATGCCAAAGCCTTTGACTATGTGGATCACAACAAACTGTGGAAAATTCTTCAAGAAAATTCTTCAAGGTCAGGCCAGCTGACCTGCCTCCTGAGAAATCTGTATGCAGGTCAAGAAGCAACAGTTAGAACTATACATGGAACAACAGACTGGTTCCAAATTGGGAAAGGAGTACATCAAGGCTGTATACTGTCACCCTGCTTATTTAACTTATATGCAAAGTATATCATGAGAAATGCTGGACTGGATGAAGCACAAGCTGGAATCAAGATTGCTGGGAGAAATATCAATCACCTCAGATATGCACATGACACCACTCTTATGGCAGAAAGCAAAGAAGAACTAAAGAGCCTCTTGATGAAAGTGAAAGAGGAGAGTGAGAAAGTTGGCTTAAAACTCAACATTCAGAAAACTAAGATCATGGCATCTGGTCCCATCACTTCATGGCAAATAGATGGGGAAACAATGAAAACAGTGACAGATTTTATTTTGGGGGCTCCATAATCACAGCAGATGGTGACTGCAGCCATGAAATTAACAGACACTTGCTCCTTGGAAGAAAAGTTATGACCAACCTAGACAGCATATTAAAAAGCAGAGATATTACTTTGCCAACAAAGGCCTGTCTAGTCAAGGCTATGGTTTTTCCAGTGGTCATGTATGGATGTGAGAGTTGGACTATAAAGAAAGCTGAGCACCGAAGAATTGATGCTTTTGAACTGTGGTGTTGAAGAAGACTCTTGAGAGTCCCTTGAACAGCAAGGAGATCCAACCAGTCCATCCTAGAGGAAATCAATCCTGAATATTCATTGGAAGGACTGATGCTAAAGCTGAAACTCTAATACTTTGGCCATGTGATGTGAAGAACTGACTCATTTGAAAAGACCCTGATGCTGGAAATGATTGAAGGTGGGAGGAGAAGGGGACGACAGAGGATGAAATGGTTGGACTGCATCACTGACTCAATGGACATGAGTTTGAGTAAACTTGGGGAGTTGGTCATGGACAGGGAAGCCTAGCTTACTGCAGTCCATGGTATCATAAAGAGTTGGACACAACTTAGCGACTGAACTGAACTGAAGTCACCTCAGTCATGTCCGACTCTTTGCAACCCCATGGACTGTAGCCAGCCAAGCTCCTCTGTCTGTGGGATTCTCTAGGCAAGATTCCTGGAGTGGGTTACGATTTCTTCCTTCAGGGGTTTTTCCCAACCCAGGGATCGAACATATGTCTCTTATATCTCCTCCACTGACAGGCAGGTGGCTTTACCACTAGCACCACCTGGGATGGACCTATGTACTATAATGTTACTATAATATTACATACAATATTAAAATCTTTTTTCCTCCCTAGAGGAAGTACATAAGTACAATCTTTGAATAAGATGGAAAGAAAAAAGGATAAACTGATTATAGGACTTGAATAAGATGACTCTTCTCAGATGTTTTCTGTCTATTAAGATTTATGTCTTGAATATTCAGTAATGTAAATATATCATAAATCATTTAATAAAGGGAAAATTACTAGTTGTTTTGCCACTTTAGTAACTCAAGCACAGTAATTGTTTCTTTTTCATACAGTGTCAAGGTGTATCTGAGTTTCTTTTACTTTATGTCATAGACATTTCCCATGAATATGTAAAATTTTGAATTACAGTTTTATTGGTTGCATCAAATTCAGTTGAGGGGTTATGGCACAATTTATTTAACCAGTTTCCAATTTGAGAACTTTAAAATTGTTTCTAATTTTTCACTATTATGGAAGGTACTATGATAAATCTAGTTTTGTATTTAATTTCCTCCACTTCTGCACTTTTAGGGAACTAGTTCCGTAAAGTAAATTTCCTGGAATTGAGTCACTCAGTCTTATGAAGTGAAGTATTTGCTATTCTTGGTAGATATTATAAAATTGCTTTCCAAAGAAGTTATCGATTTACATTGCCACCAGCATTGTTACTGTAAGCCATTTTTTATTGCAAACTTAGCAGCGGAAGGTGTTTTATGTCTTTTAAATTGAAGTTCTTTAGGGGAGATTTCTCTGAGTTGAAGTGTGACTAAAAACCCACTGCTCGGCTCTGAGAGGCTATGAACTCATAGCAATGAAAATTGAGGATGTCAGAGGCCTTTTTAGTTTGATCTATCCCTCTGTGGCGTGTGTTGGATTATTACCCCCATGCCAGTGCTTTGGGGGACACAAATGAGTAGAATATGTTTGTCAAACATGTCAGTCAGAATTCCCATAAGACTTGGCCACAAAATGTGGACAGAGCTGGAATACAAAGGCCTGGCTCTTTGCCTGCCATCCCCTGCAAGGCTGGGGAGCCCATGAAAGAAAGGGCATCTCCTGGGTATGCTGCAGAGACTCTCTGGGTTCCAGAACTTTGCTTGGACACCTGGAATTCAAATTTCTAAGACTGCTGAACCGGAATAAACAAATGTACCCTAGGGCCACCTTCTACTATTTCATTCTCTGAATGTGTCATTTGTAATGTCAAAATGTATTCTACTGGAACACCATTGGACTTGAAAGTTGCCAAGGCATTGGAAACCATCTGGTTCAGACCCCTCAATCAAAGAGGAGGGAACTGAAGCTCAGGGAGTGGAAGGTTCTAAAGCTTAGGTTTCTTCATTGCCAAAGTCACGGTGGAACTTCCCAGGTAACTCAGTGGTAAAAGAATCCCCCTGCCAATGCAGTAGATGCAGGAGACTCGGCTTCAACCCCTGGGGTGGGACGATCCCCTCAAGGAGGAAATGGCAACACACTCCATATTCTTGTCAGGAAGATCTCATGCACAGAGGAGCCCCATGGACTATAGTCCAGGGGGTCTCAGAGTTGACTTGACTGAGCACACACTAATGTCATAGTAGTGCCATTTTCTCTATGCGTTATTTCTTGGTGATGAGATGTTTTCTTACAAAAACTGATTCAGGACTCTGTTGCTAAAGTAATCTATTAGTGGAATCTTCCTTGTTACCAATGACTGTTTCTGGTCTATCAGGCAGTAATTGTAGAACGCGTACTGAGAAATAATGGGCCTTAGTCTCAGGAATTCTGTATAGTTCAGTTACAGTGAAAGTAACATTTATTTAGCGCTCACCCTGTGCCAGACTCTGTTTCAAGTAATTGTCATAAACAAACTTATATACTTAAACAGTTTTCTGAGATATATTTTATCATCAGTTTTATAAAGAGTTAAGTTGAAATTGGTTTTTAAATAGTATATTAAATAGTAAAGCTAAATTAAGCTGCAGTAATAAACACCTGCAGATCTCATTGACTTACAACAGTGAAGCTTAATTTCTCTCACTTACATGTGCATTGTAAGTTTGTATGTATACATATGCACTATAAAATACATGTATTTGTATGTATATCTTTTATATGTTATATTTCATTGTTAAAAATTTATGCATTATATATTTTAGATATTTACAAGTATTATATTATATTTTATGTATTGCATATCATAGCTTCATTTTAGATGCTTAGCCCCTGTTTGTTTCAACATGACCATCAGAACTGCAAACTGCTAAATCTAAATGTTCAGCTAGAATTTTATGTCTGAGTTCCAGGTTTGTATCTATAACTTCCTATTGACCATCATCACTGGAATGTTCTGCAGGCACCACAAAATCATCACTATCTCTCCCAGCTTTGTGCTTTAATGCAGGTGTTGTGGTTCCCCCCAGTCTCTTCTCCAGCTTTACATCTCAAAACATCTCAGCTGCCATTTTTCAAGGTACTTTGATACTTTCTATCTTGAGTAGGGGGCTTCCCTGATAGCCCAGTTGGTAAAGTATCCACCTGCAATGTGGGAGACCTGGGTTCAATCCCTGGGTTGGGAAGATCCCCTGGAGAAGGGAAAGGCTACCCACTCCCATATTCTGGCCTGGAGAATTCCATGGACTGTATAGTCCACGGGGTGGCAAAGAGTTAGACACGACTAATGGGGTTTGTATAATATTATTCATCCCTCCCCTTTTATTTATACTGTTAATGTTATAACTCCCCAAATAAAAATGAATTCTTTAGATTTATTTAGTGTGATTTTTTTCTATGATGAATTAGAAGTGTTTAGAAATTTCCATTAACACAAGTCAAGTCTGATATTTAGAATACTCAGAAATGCTCAGAGATGAGGTAAAAATATCCCTAAAGCCTTTAAAACATGCTTCAGAAATTATTACAGGATAAAAAATACCTTCCTCTTTTGATAAGTAAGATGGTTTTACTTTCATCCTTATTATTTACTGAAACAACTGGTTTATATGTGAATATAGGGCTTCCCAGGTAGCGCTAGTGGTAAAGAACATGCCTGCCAATGCAGGAGACATAAGAGATGTGGGTTGGATCCCTGAATGGGGAAGATCCCCTGGAGGAGGGCACGGCAGCTCACTTCAGTATTCTTGCCTAGAGGATCCCATGGACAGAGGAGCCTGGTGGGCTGCAGTCCATAGTGTCTCAAAGAGTCAGACACGACTGAAGTGACTTAGCATGCACGCAGAGAATACATATAGTTTACTTCTCTTCAGTAGGTGTTTGACAAATTCTTTTTTAAAATTGGCTTTTAATGTCAGGGAGGCTATTGAAATAGACAAAATCAAACCACTTTCAGAGATTATCTAAGATAGTTTGTATCTTTGTTTTTTTTTTAAGTTTTACTTCTTTTATTTGATGTCAAAGACTCAAGGATTTGTTATAGTTTTCAACTGTAACATATACTCCATTCCATTGTACAGTTTATATCTTTAGAATAACATTCCTTTTACCTTATAGAAACTCTGTGCAGGGAACGACCACATCTTTCTTGTTCATCACTGTCCCCTCAGTAGTTAATATAATGTGTGGTACATAATGGGAACTAAATAAATATTTGCTTAATTAAAACATTAAAAGCAGTGGAGACCTTCGGGCAGTGACTGTATAAAATTTGCTTCAGTTTTGTGCATAGCAGTTATTCATGCTCAAAATATCACAAATTACTATAATTGATCTAAAAACATTGGTGGTAGGGTGGGGAAAAAAGAGATTTTAGATTCGTTTAAGAGGTACAGACTGAAAAAAAAAAAAGGAGGTACAGACTGGTAAAATATAGTGAATGACTGGAAGATGTGAAAAATTAGGGGAAAATAAAAGTCTAGGAGTGTCTGCTTTGACTGACTATGAGTGAGTGGTCATGGACTGTTCATAATAGTCTATTCCTTAGTTTTGTTAATAAAGTTTTATTGGATTTGAGCCACGTGCATTCATTTACATATTTCCTGTGACTTATTTTACACTATAATGGCAGAGTCGGGGAGTTGTGACAAAGACTATATGGCCCACAAGAACAAAAAATCGACTACCTGGCACTTCCAAAAAAAAAAAAAAGGTTGAGTCTTGCTCTACAGAATATGGATTTTTTTGTAGTTGTTGTTATTATTAGTGAAAGTGAAAATTGCTCAGTTGTGTCTGACTCTTTGCAACTGCATGGACTATAGAGTTCATGGAATTCTTCAGGCCAGAATACTGGAATGGGAGGCCGTTCCCTTCTCCAGGGGATCTTCCCAACCCGAAATCGAACTGGGGTCTCCTGCATTGCAGGCAGATTCTTCTATTATTATTAGAAGGGTGGCTATTGGGGCAAATAATTCATCTTTATTAATATGCTGAATTTGTGGTGCCTGTAGAATATTTCAGTGAGAATGTTCATCGGGAACTTGTAGATGCAAGCCTGGACCTCTGGCATGAAATTGTGGCTAAACATATGGGTTTACTGATTTGGAGTCAAGCTGTGGCTTGGGCGACCGCATCAAAACAATATGGTGCTTAAGCATCTGATGTGACGATACTGTTGTGCTCCGTTGCTTCCATCATGTCTGACTGTGTGAGTCTGTGGACTGTAGCCTGTCAGGCTCCTCTGTCCATGGGATTCTTCAGGCAAGAATACTGGAGAGGGTTGCCATGCCCTCCTCAAGGGGATCTTCCCTACTCAGGGGTGGAACCAGGGTTTCCTGTGGCTCTTGCATTGCAGAGAGATTCTTTACTAATGAGCCATTGAGCCACTGGGGAAGATGGAACATCATACTCACTGAGATCTAGCTTAGGCGGTGAGTCAGCAGTGTTTGATTCCATCCTGTAGAAGCACATGGAAAGAAGGCCCGGGGTGGGTGCAGCACATTAGCCTCCTCTCCCAGAGTGCAGTGTAGGGGGCCCGCTCGGCACGAGGCCCAGGCGGAGTCCTGTGTCGGCCACCACCCATTTTCTTCTGCACATCCTCACGACCGGCCCCAGGCTGAAATCAGAAGCACTCCTTTCGGTTTTCCAGTGCGGTTCTGCCAGCCCAACCACAGAACATCTCATACTGATTGATTAAGAGGAGGAAAAACTAAATGTTGGTTATAGTTCGAAAATGATGCCAGCCCCAGAGACGTGCAGCTCTGCCGTAACCATCAGGGTCAAGCCTAACAAGGCAGCGCAGGTCCTTTCCAGGCTGTTTTCCGGGGGCTCAGCCCATGTTTCTGTGCTGCATGCAGTACAAGGCGCTCAGCCTAGTGCAGGGACAGTTTGTTCCAACAGAGTTTGTAGGTCAGTTCCAACATGCCTCTGAATCCTCTTACTTCCGGAGTGATTCACTTCCATTTCCTCTTTCGCCAAGTAGGGGAAATAGCAATCCTTCCTTCTCATCCTTGGTCAATGTTGAAAGAATGAATATTTTGAAGGAGATGAAGAGTGTACAACCAGATGGATAGTGAGCTTCTGGAGGGAAGATGCTGCTGCCTTTGTAGACTAGAAAAAGTAGTAGAGACTCAGGTTGTTGAATAAGTGGGTTTTCAAAGGATAATTTACTCCAAATGTTGTATAGACTTTCTAATGTGGTGATCCATACCACAGACATTGACTGTATTAAAGAAGCAAGATTATTGGCAACTGTGCTAGGATCGCCTCCCCCCCTCCTTTTTTTCCTATTTCTTAGCCACTGGAGATAATGAACTTCATGCATGCAACTGATTTTTTGTTGTTGATGGTGATGAATTTACCTTAATAGGTGGGAAATCCTGCTAATACGTTTGAATTTACTCCAGTACACATTCCTGAGCTGTATTTCTGGAAATGTTGCTTCAGAGCACAAGTGTTTGAATTTGCCAATTCCAGCAGAAGCCATTATGTGAGATAATGCAAAGTGCATTGAAAAGTGGGTGGAACAAAAGGGGAAAGAAAAAGACCCTCAATACTATGAGCAGATTTTC
Source organism: Cervus canadensis (assembly GCF_019320065.1). Taxonomy (NCBI): domain Eukaryota; kingdom Metazoa; phylum Chordata; class Mammalia; order Artiodactyla; family Cervidae; genus Cervus; species Cervus canadensis. The sequence continues at coordinate 30,112,320 of NC_057415.1, read as the reverse complement.
CCTCCGATCTTGTTATTTTTTTAACCTCATTAAAAATTGTGGAATTTTATTTTTAACCTTGAATTTCCATGCTCCCTTTTTGGATTTCATGTGTATATAAGCATGTGCCCATGTGTGTATGAATGTTGTTATGTCTGAATGTGTATGTGTATCTATGCACCCCTGCCTGGCTGCAGTAAATTTCTGAGTCTGTGTGCGGGTAAATGTGGGTGTATTTTCCTTGTGGATATGCTGTTCTGATGGGAGGAAATCTTAGCTCCCACAAGAGCCGCATGCCTATCAGAAGGGATCTTTGTTACGTTTTTCAGCACATGCATTTGCAGAATTAAAGAGTGTAGGCACCAGGACAACCACAGAACCCTCTGTGAACTATTCTGGGTCTCCACAAAGACCTTTAATTTTACTATTGTATTTAGAGACAATGCCTGGCTTTGCATAGTTGCACATGGTTATCTGCTCGGAGGTCTCAAAAGATAGACTAACACCTAGCTGAGATCAACTCAGAGGCTGAACTGGCATCCACCGAACCTTAGTTGAATAATACATTTCACTCGAGAGTTTTGTTTGCTGTTTGTTTTCCTCCTGGCTCACTCTTGGCCCAGATTCAAGATAAACTTTGCTGCCTTTCTGCCTGCTGTGCTTAATTTTCTGTGGTACCTAAAATGCTGGATTTGTAGCCTTTTTCGTTTGGCTGTGGTTTGGCTTCTCCTTTCCAATTCAACGTTCAAGTTTCCTCTCTGTGTGCAGGACTCAGAAATGTTTCACTTGAGAGTTTAAGTTTCATGATTTTAATTATTCACATCGTCTAAACTTGGCTTTGAAATCAACCATATCAGGCATGACAATTCACCCAAGAGTCTGAAATGGAATAAAGAAAGCAGAGATGAGGCGACATCTGGTGCCAAACCACCCCTGCGAGGTGCCCATATGTTTATGAAGGGAGCGAGGGAGGTGGAGGGACTTGGTTGGAAACAGAGGAGAACTAACATGTATGAAGCACATACGATAAGATTAGCACTGAGTGTGAGATATCTAATGCACTTCACTGTCCCAAGAATCCTTTCGGAAGTAGGAATTTCCCAAGTTATTTTTCAGTTCCTGCTTGCATTTCTACACATGTGTGCTCTAGGCTGGATGCTGTAGTTGCAGTGGGGTTAATAAAAAATATTACTCTAACACTGTGGGTTAAACAAAAGTGTGTGTGTCTTTTTCTCCTTCTCCCTTTCTCTCTTTCTCTCTCCCTCCCTCTCTCCCTCTCTCTCTCTCTCCCTCTGTTATCCAGAAGGTTTTGTCTCTCTGGGTGTTTTCTGCATCCCATTAACAAATGCCACCCTGGTTTTATGAACTGAAGCTAAAAACTGCCAGCTCAGGTTTTGTTTTTTGTTTTTTTGGCCACCAGTATTTTATTGTTCAACTGTTTCCTGCCCGCTATGTGTGGGTTCTTTCTATAATGAAGCAACAGTCTAACATTAAGGATACTACAGCATCAGGTTCAGAAAGTTCTGTAAACACAGATTTGAAACTATAATACCCAGGAGAGAGAAGCTTCTCCAGTCTTTTCCTGTCCAAGGCTTTTTCATTTTTCAAACTCTTCTTTAATAAAGTCACATGCTATCAAGACGCCAAACATGAAATTTTCTGCATGGGAGGGTAGATGCATGTAAAACTTATTTGTTTTATTTTAAAGGTGTAACCGTATTGAAAAAAGAAGGCAGTGAAGAATAAAACATGAATCGCCTAATCAACCTGAAAGAACTCTATTAACATTTTCATGTATTTCCTTTCCCTCCCTCCATCCCTTTCCTCTCTCCTTCCCTCCTTCCTTCTTCATTTCCTCTCCTTTCTACTCCGTCCCTTTCCCTCCACTGTTTTCTTCCTTCCTTCTTTCCTTTCTTCCTCTCTTTTTCTGTTTTATTTCTACATGCTGTAAAAAACAACTCTTGAGATACAATCATAAAGCAAAATTGCTTCACCTCTTCCACGGTCTTTTTAAAATTAATTAGAAGAAATAGTTCTTCCTCTGCCCTAAACTGAAAGACTGAGGAATCTCATGATTATGCCTAAGTGATAAGAGAGCTGATGGTCTCTTTTTCAACAAACACACAATTGCAATTCGGAGATTACAGTTCCATGTCTCTTATGGTGATCAAAGCTTTGATTTAAAATAGTCTTCTGCACATCCCTCGCTAGACTAGCTGCCACTGGAAAACCTGAAGAAGGCAAAGGGGGTGCAGTTGACTTCCACTCTGTTTTTGCCCTTCAGTTTTGTTCATTTCTGACCTTTCCAGAGTTGGAAGTCAGGGGAAGAAACAGAAGTTTCTTAGTGACTGCCACTATCCAAGGTGGACTTTCCACCCCCTGGTCAGGCAAACGCTGAAATCATTGCTCTCATTGACCTTTAATGTGTTCTTTAAGACACTCCTGTCCCCACATGATGCTTCCCAAGGTCTTCTGTCTGCAGTTTTCTTGTTGCTGGTGATGTCCTCTCCTTCTGCGACTCATGCTGACTCCTTTCTCAGTCCCTAGTAATCCAGCACTGCCTTCAGCCTCTCTCCAGTGGGACTGTCTACCCTCCAGGAGTCTTGGTGAGTAGGAATCCAACCCCGTACTGGTTCTGTCACTCCCTCCTGATGGTTGTTCAATGAGAAACACACATTCTTTCCTCCTGCTGGGGTGCTTGCCCTCCAACACAACCTACCACCAGCAGAGCTAGCCACACTGGCTCCCTCCACTGAGATTTTCCACTGTGTGGCTCCCAAAGTCAAGAAACATATGTCAGGTTTCTGGGTGGTTCTTGTTGAAACTCTTCTCAGTAGGCTTGAGAAGAGTTTGAGGGCACTCTCTCTCCAACACACACACACACACACACACACACACACACACACACACACTTTGTTGACACCCATGGAGAGTACTCACAACCACAGCAGCAGTTTTCTCCAAAGACATTCTCCCTCAAAATTCTTCTCTCTTAACTTTCAAAACTGGATATTTTCATATTCTAAAGGTGAATAGGGATTTAAAGAGTAACAGCCTTTTTAATAACCATTTCCTTTAGAAGTTTGCATCTAGACCTGGAATCTCACTTTGAAATGTTGTATCTGTCAAATCTTAGTAACAATCAACTCTCATGATTTAACATTTTCACCAGCTTTTATTATCCTTGTTTTCAAATAGCATTTATCTTCATCATGATCCTATAGCATTATTTCCAAAAATATGATTTTTAATGGTGTTTTAGTACTAAAATGAGTTTCCTATTACTGCTGTTACAAATTACCACAAACTTTGTGGTGTAAAACAACGAAAATTTATTGTCTTGTAGTTCTGGAGGTCAGAAGTCCTAAATCATTCTCAGTGGCCTCAAATCAAAGCATTGGCGAGGCTGTGGCTTCTTCTGAAAGTTTCAGAGGACAATATGTTTCTTTGCCTTTTCCAGCTGCCTACATTCCTTGGCTTGTGGCCCTACATTACTCCAATTTCTGTTTCCATCATATTGCTTCCTCTCTCTCTCTTTCTGCTTCCACTGTCAGATTGCCTGCTCTCACTCGGAGTCTTTTGCCCATACCTCTGTGATGACATTGTACCCCTCCAGATAATCCAGGATAATCTCTCCATCTCAATAGTCTCCACCTAATCATTTCTTCAAATCCCTCTTTGCTGTGGAAGGTGGCATAGTCATAGGTTCTGAAGGCTAGGACCTGGATATTTAGAGGGGCAGCGGGGGCATTATTTCATGGACTACACCCACATTTTGGATGTTTCGCAATTTAACCAATTTTATTTTCAATTCTTTTTAAAAAATATTATTAAAAGTGCTGTAGGGAGATTCATTATAAATGAAAACATTTTTATGAATTTCTCTGATGGTTTCCTCAGTGTAAGTTCCTAGAAGTGGAGTTATTGAGTAAGAACATTTTTGAGAACTTTTGATTCACCTTGCCAAAATCCTTTCTAGAAAAATTTTGTAAAATTTTAACTATTTCATATTTAGAAGTCATGCCCTATTTTCAAGATAATATTATTTATTTTTAAATAATTGTTTTCCTTGTTCCACTTAGATCTGTAAAATATGGAATTTGAACTGTTGGCTATGTAAGCTGAGGATCATAAACGTATTTTTCTCCCCATCCTTTAGCCATGTTCCCTAATATATTTTGGTGAATATTATTGAATTTTATTGCTTCCTTTGCTGTGTGGTAAGTTCTATACTGTTTTATGATTGTTCTAGAATTTTGTTATTTTTGACTGATACAGCTGTTTCGTCTTATGACAATATGTTCCAGTTTTAATGATAATAATATTATATATGCTTTGGTAGGTGAGCTGTATCTTATTTCTCTTGCTTTAAACTTGTCCTGCACTATTTTATTCCTCTAGTCATTCTCTTCTGAATAACTCTGCACTCATTTCCCTAATGTAAAAACTATGATCATAGTAATCTCTCTATGATTATGATAATCTCATATATTTGTTTAGGAAGATCTGGCATCATTGTTCATCTCATCTGGGAACTTAAAATCTCTTGATTTTGTATTTTTCTTTTGAATTTTCTTTTCTTTTGAATTTGTTTTGAATTAAGTTTTCTTTTGAATTTCTATAAAATTCTGACATTTCATTTCCATAGATCACACAATTTTATTAAAGCTATCTAGGAGTATATTTTAATATGAATATAATCAATCTTTTACACTACATTTTTAAAATAGATATTATTGCTAAATAGAAAAGTTATTGATTTTATTCTTAATCTTAATTACCAATTTACTGACTAATTTACTCAGCTCTCTTATTAGTCTTAATAGTTTTTTCCTGACTTTTTTCCTTTACCTTGACAATATGTAGTCAATCATTTAAGGATAATAATTTTATGGCCTTTCCCCCAGGATTCTTGCTTTAGTTTTCTGATTCTTGCTTTATTGTATTGGCTAAGGTGTCCAGAAAAATAATAAGCATTAATATAATTGATGGTATCCTTGTCTTTTTTAATTAATACATTAATTTTAATGCTTCTGGCATTTCACCATGAACTAGGGCAAAGTAGGTTTTCTCCTCATGCAAGCACTCAAATATTGTTCTAATTACATCCCCTGAATATCTTCATTAGAATTATTAGAAACATGTATGTCAATAGCCCAGAAATATAGCAGACAACTTTTATGCATTTAGAACAAAGAAAAGAACATGTGCTTTGGAGTTGGGGCACTTGGGTTTGAATGTTTGTTCTAGCACTTACTGGGTGGACAGTTTGCACAAAACACTTTCAGTTTTTATTTCTTTCTTTTTTCAGTGTAGGTGATATTATTCCTTTATAAGACTGTATTGAAGATTCAATAAGATATCAGAAAAATACCTAGAGCAGTGCCTGGCAGACACTAGGGTCTGGGAATGGAAGATATCCTGTGTACATTGTTTTGTTCTGCAAAACATGGATTGTAAACCTGCAGAATGAATTTTAATAAGAAACGAGAGACTTTGCTGGTGACCTCTATGGACTTAAACTTCGACCTCTGTGCCTGCGTGCTAAGTTGCTTCAGTCCTACTCTTTGCGACCCCATGGACTGTAGCCCACCAGGCTCCTCTGTCCATGGGAATTCTCCAGGCAAGAATACTGGAATGGGTTGCCATGCCCTCCTCCAGGGGATCTTCCTGACCCAGGGATCGAACCCTCATCTTTTACGTCTCTGCATTGACAAGTGGGTTCTTTACCACTAGCGCCACCTGGAAAGCCCTTGTCCTCTATTTATGTATAAACTAAATAGTTAGTACAGTCTCTCCTAGTTGGGAAATTTCTGAAAATTCTATTACTCTCTAATCAGAGCCACCATAGCACCCATTTCTCAGATCCTGGGGCAAAGTGGCTGTCAAGGCAGTCTTTGACCTAGTAGGATTTCTGCAGAAGGAAGAGGAGAAGCCGCTGGGAGCCTGGGCAGCAGCTGTATTTTCCTCGCGGGCCCTCCTCTGGGAGCAGAACTGCGTGTTGTTGCAGTTGTACTGTACTGTTCTACCCCATGGATTCATAGTTAACATTTTTCTTCCAGGCACATTTAAAACATTTGGCTCACATCCGACTTGAGCTGTTTTATAAGGGCAATAACCGAGACCAGGGTGTGCTCTTGTCAGCAAGCAAAGCACGCAGCAGAGGCTGCCAAAGAGTTTCCTGCTCAAGGGGCCACCCATCCTTGGCTGCAGGATGCATGGCTGGAGCTCATGGCAACTTGCACACAGCGAGAGCTGGAACTTTCTGTTCTCAGGCCTCGTGCTTTGGATTCCATCCTTCAGGCCTGCTGCATTGATCAGTGGAGGCGGTTGTGTTTGCGCTTGTTTGGGACTAGCTCAGAACACATGTCACAGCGCTGGTTCAAGGCTTAATTCAAAGGCTTGGAGCCGGGAACATTCTCTTTAAAGACAAGTGAGAGTTAGCTAGCAGACACAAAGTTCCCACGAAACAGCTGAGGGGGAGACAGGCATCCCCTTCAGCCCACTCTCTGTGAATTAACTTCTGGAATGGGCAGACAGCATAGATGCCAAGTGGAAGGTTCCAACACTGCCACCCCACGCTCTTTGAAGTCCACCTTGGCAGGAGCTGATCTCTTTTCATGTGTTATTTGTTGCCAAGGACTGTGACGGGGAGGACCTGCAGCAGATCGCTGAGGCTGTTTTTTCAGGATTTCCTTTGATTGGAAGCTGCTGGCTGTGCCTTCTGCCACTGGCTCCGTCACAGAGCAGAGGGCTCGGCATGTCCCCCAAGCGACAGCTGCCTTGCCAACACAAAGGAGGAGCTGGCTGTGAAAGTGCCTTGAGCTCTAAAGAGCTGCGCAAGGGATGGGATATTGTTACTGCTTCCCTTGCCAGTAGGGAGGCAGTGTGTTGTTATGAGTAGAAAGAACAGAGGCTCAAGCCCAAGAGATGCAAGCTGAAATGTCAGCTTTTTCATTGAATCACAGTGTCCTCTTGACCTCAGTCTTCTCATCTGTAAAATGGCCATGAAAAGATTGACTCCCAGAACTTTTAGTCAAGGATTAATAAGACAGACATGTAGAGTGTTTAGCTCCTTCCTTCTGAATTCCAAAGTTAGTCCAGAAATTTTAATGCAGTCTGGGTTGCTGTTTATGTTGTTGTTCAGTTGCTGTCAGGTTCGACTTTTTTGTGACCCCCACGGACTGCAATATGTCAGGCCTCCCTGTCCTTCACTATCTCCTGGAGTTTGCCCTTAATACTCTCTTTATCATCTTCATTCATTCATTATTCACTCAATCAGCATTCAATACAAAAGTTGGACCACTTAAATGCCTTTAAAATTTTAGGTGGTGTTCTTTCTAAGTGCTAGGAATAAAAAAAATACATACTCAAGACATGGCTATCTCAAAGATTAAAAAAATGGAAATGACATTAAAAATGTAAAGGATGTTATGGTGGCTGAAGATTCAGGAAGTAAAGAGTAAACAAAGGTTTATACCTTTATACGAAAATACTTATACAAATTTATGGAGTAACAGATTTTATGGCAGAAGGGACATTTAACCAAGGGATGACATCAGTAGATAGAGAGCAACATAAAATATTTCAGAATTTAGAGATAAGGACCCTTTAAAACGTGATTGAGAGTGATTCATGCTTAGAGATGGACAGTCAGTCCAAAGGTTGCTATGGAAAGGATAAAAATGTCAAGTCTTATCAAAGAACGCAGGTAATGAAATTCAACCAGGTCTTACTCAGCGGAACTGCCTTTGTCAGTTGGATGCAAGGATAGGCTTAGTCAATCATGGACTGCCTGAAAGCTAGAATTGGGGTTGGACCGCAGAAGGATAGGTTCTATCTCCTTATCCTACTTCTATAAGACCTGCTTCTATTTCTCCTTGACTATTTTGTTACTGCATTCACCCAATCTTTAGGTTAAGCAGAGGATTCCAGGCTAAATTAAGACTCTGTAAACCACTGCAGTGTACCCTACTACCCAAGAAGAAATTCTTTGAAAGATGAGTTTTATTGCTGGTAACAGGAATTTGCATTGTGATTTACAGAATTTCCTTTTCTTCTTCTTTGCCTTCCCCTTCATTGTCTGAGGATACCTGTTGTCCCAGGAACTCCTTGAGAGCCGGGACTTTGGCTAGTCATCATTTTACCCTGAGTAATTAGTGGAATACTAGACAGACAGTTGCCATTCATGTACTACTCAATACTGCCATCCAAACGATCACTTTAGTATAGATATTTGATTAGCTACTTGCCCAGTGCTGCTTAATATTCTCCAGTAAAAGCTTATAAAGGGTCTGGCACTGGCTGTGGGGATGAGGAAGGAATATTAAATACAGCATGAGACTAAGAGGGAACATCTCCTTTCCTTATGATGCAAGTTGCAGTTTAATCTCAAAAGAATTGACCAGACAGCCAAGACGTAGAAGGAGTATACCAGGAGGAAGACCAGAGACAAATGATGGACAGTAATTCTAAGTAGACAATAGACATGGTCTTCTTTAGGTTTTCTGCTCCTACTCACAGGACTTACATATTTTCATCACAGGTCTGAAAATATTCTGAGGAGATAAAGATGCTTGGATATCAATCCTTCTTTCTAGTAAAAAGCTTTTTTAAGGAACTCTACTGGGGCCAGAATGATACCAGAATATCCCCTTTAATAACACCTTTTACCCGGGAAAAGTTGTGGGCACCCAGGATGGCATAGACTGCTCAAGCCAGATTAATAAGTAAAATTGCTGAGGTTACATTTATGCATCAGGAAACAAATTCAAAGAAAGAAAGTGAGTTGACCAAATTCTCACAGAAGTTATTGCCTTGGATCAGGGCCCATATTCTTAAACTCCTCATCAAATACCTTTCATACTAAGATCATGTGTGAAATGGCATCTTTTATCTAATTTAAGCTTGAGTTGACCACAATAATGTAGCAGAACAATTAACCCAGTTTATAAACAAGGTACCTGAGTCTTGCAGACTGCCTGAGCCTTTATGCCTTCAAGGTCATTTAGGAGCAGCTCATTCGGTGCTTTTACCTTGAATGAGTGTCTCGTAGTTGTCCCCTTAGTGACAGGACAGTGATAGTGATAATGGGGACACTATTCATGTTCCTGCCATTCCATCTCAGGGCATCCCATGAAATAACCCCTGGCTCTCCACCATTTCCATAGTGTATGTGATATCAAGCATAACAATTGGCATTTAATCCTCTGGCTAATAGAATCCTGAAATTATCTGGGGAAAAATACAATTAAATCTCTTCCTGGGTAGATACTCAACTTGATATATAATTTCTCTGGATTTAAATCACAAGTACAGTATCCATGTATATTAATTTATATTATTTAAAGTTGAATCAACCTGATCAAAAAGACTACTCCTTTTATAACTTATGATTGATAACATTTTTTTATCCATCTTATTACTGCTCTTATCAACATTATAAGAAAGCGATCTACAAGTGTACAGCACTTGAGTGTGGATTACCTAATTACTCATCAAGTTAAACTTTAATTTTTGGAGGCCATCATGGATACCACAGGAAGTGATTTTGGAAATCAACTTTTTTGCATGATCGTTATTTGTCAGTAGTGGATTTGTCCACATCAACACCATATCTTACAAATAAGAAAGGTAGTCAGAGCTGGATGAATGTGGAGGAAATGTGATAGCCTGATTGTTTCCAGTATCTGTGTGTATGAGGCACTGGAGGGTGAGAGAGTAAATATGTACAGGACCATGTTTATGAAAAAAAGTAGCAAGTCAAATAAAAGGAAAAATTTCTTCTGTGTTAGGTGGCCAAGGTGAGGTCAGTATCAATATTGGCATTGGCACTGCCAGGTTCATGTTTTGCATGACGCTAATTTAATCAAGATGTATTGGTGACAAAAGGCTTATCAAACACAGAATGTTTTATTACATAGGTTGGTTTGTTTGACAAAAGTGACACCCATCTTCTTTCACAATGCTACTGCAAAATTCGTATCCGGCCTTGCAAAATTTTATATTGACAGCCAAGACTGAAGCATATGAATTTATTGAACATTTGACATGCTTCTCATCATTAAAAAAAAAAAAAAAAAAGGTGTTTCTTTTCTCAGGAAACAGGGATGTTTATTTTTATCCCACAGAAACAAAATGTTTTAACATAATAAGGGCTATGTAGATGTATAATCTGGGCGTTCTAACGTATATTTATTGAATCTATTTTATATACTAAGAGAAGTACAGATATTGTTGTCCTGTTTTTACTTGTTTGGTAAACTAGTATATAATGAATTTGAGATGCCTGTCAACTTTTTCTATTACCTGGTGTGCTAAGTTGCTCAGTCGTGTCCGACTCTTTATGACCCCATGGACTATAGCCTGCCAGGCTCCTGTGTCCATGGAATTTTCCAGGCAGGAATGCTGAACGAGTTGCCATTTACTACTCCAGAGGATCTTCCTGACCCAGGGATCGAACCTGTGACTCCTGTGTCTCCTGCATTGACAGGTAAATTCTTTACCACTAAGCCACCTGGGAAGCACTTCCAATGGCATTTCTGTTACTTTAGGCAACTACAATAGGCGGCCATCTGGTAAAGCCAACCAGCATTAAGCTTGGAGTTCTAAGAGACCAGCTCAGTAGAACATTTTATGTGTGAATTTACGCTTTTGTTATATATTTGGTGTGTTTATTCATTCAATTTCTGCCAAATTTCCAATAAAAGTTTTGCCACCAAAAGCCTTTGAAAAAGAGGGAAAATTTTAAAATGTTAACAAAATTATATTCACAGGCAGTTTCTACAGGTGAGGACCAAATTGAGCTGAGTCTTTTGTTAGTTAATACAAAAAAAGGAAAAGGAAACAGAATGTAGCCTTACTATCACTATCAAAATAAGAAGTGTGTCTCTACTTAGGTTGTGACAAAATTTTCCCATGCAGTAAACTAAAAGAGAAATTCACCTACTGTTTTATGTACACACACACAGAGGACATTTAAATAACAGTCATTATTATCGACAGAACCATTGAACCAACTGTGATACAAGTGAGAGCAGCAATGAAGTTCCTTTTTGTATTAGTCATTGAGCTTTCAAGGGTAGTGACTGGTCACAGGAAGGTTAAGGTCATCTGTAGTTCATTCCCAGGCTTTATAAACAGTGAAATACTCTGATTAAAAATGATGGCACTTCCTAGATGAATTGCCCTTCCATGAAGATTGGCTCCTAGTGGGAGAAGTTTCCAAATTTCTTTTAAGGTGACTGACCAACGGTGAAGGTCATTCGCAGCCATATTCTCTCATATGCTCTGTGTGCACCCCTCTGATGGACTCCTACTCATGCTGAAGAGCCATCACGGCTTCCTTAGAAATTCTACCCACCTGTTGAAATTTTAAATCTGGGCCACACCAGTCAACTCCACGTCTACCTCTTAACTGCAGGCCTTCAACTATTTGGAGATGACTGTCATGAGCGGTGGCTCCAGATTTCTGGGTGGAGAGATTTGAGGGGGGATATTCTGATTGCTTAAGGAGCCAGAGGACTTGTAGCACTACCTTTCTATGGCAAACATGCTATTCTGACAGCTTCTGTGCGTTTGTTTGTGTTGATTTGGAGAAGGAGGTATTATGGAGATTAGGGGTTGATCCTTAATTATTCTCACCCCAGCCTTTCTGTCATCAAGAGGGTTTGGAAGCATATAGGCAGTGCCTACTGACCTATGGGCTCACTGGTATATGGACAAACAAATTAAGATAACTCTACTCCCAACTCCCATCTCTCAGCTACCTGAAGAGAATATCAAGAAAGGCACTTCTGCCTGACGCCGTATGTGAAGACAGCTTCCCTCTAAGCCCATGTTGTATCTGATGGAAGTAAGTGGCTCAAGATTCAAGGGCCCCAGGTTAAAAACCAGCTATTAAAGATTGTTTAGGCAAAAGGGATGGATGGGCTGGCAGATAGCATCATTATGCTCACATGTGCTTCTAAGAGACATCTTATGTGGTTGAGCTGTATCACAAAACCCAGGGTTATGTATAGTATTAATATCACCTCTTTTATTGTTAGGGATGGAGGAATGAGCTCATCTCTTCTATGGAATGTTGGCTCTGGAGCATCACTGTCTTCCTGAGCCTGCTGTTCATTTCATTTCAGTTCAGTTCAGTCACTTAGTCGTGTCCAGCTCTTTTCGACCCCATGGACTGCAGCATGCCAGGCCTCCCTGTCCATCACCAACTCCTGGAGTTTACTCAAACTCATGTCCATTGAGTCAGTGATGCCATCCAACCATCTCATCCTCTGTCATCCCCTTCTCCTCCCACCTTTAATCTTTCCCAGCATCAAGGTCTTTTCAAATGAGTCAGTTCTTTGCATCAGGTGGCCAAAGTATTGGAGTTTCAGCTTTGAGTCTCTGAGATGGGTAACATAATTCCAGTTAGATTCTTTCTGATCCCTCAATATCTTCCCTGATAGAAATGCCAAAATCCACAATCATAATATTGACAATAACCATCTTTTACCTCTCTCTGATTTGGCAGTGATTAAGGAAACTTGACATTTGTTCCTCACAGCATTCCTGAAACGGTGGTATTAAAACCCCTATTTCACAGAACACAAAACTGTGGTTCAAACAGGTGATGTGATTTGCTTTCAGTTGTACACCTAGTAAGCTTCTGTAGCTTTGGGCAAGTTTTGACTCCTTCACTTAAAGATGGGTCTTTTAAGGTGGGTGAAGTTCAAAGATAGTAAATGGTGACTAAGCTTGAGAATGGAACTTTCTCTGTGGAGGAACAAAGGGATTAAAACCTGAGGCCAGAGAGAGGAGGTGAGGCAAGAAGAGGCAGGGAGAAGCTGCTGCCCTGGGAAGTGATTCAGCACTGTCTTGACTCACTCTTGACTTTCTCATTCTCCCATACACTGCTTGCTCCTCTTAGACGTTCTTTAGCAGAATTAAGTAAGGTTAGAAGCTCTTGTCCTGTCTTCAGAAGGACTGGGTTGGTAGACCAAATTAGGTCAGCTCCAGGCTTTGGGGAAAGCCCTTTGCACTTGCGTTGACCTGCTTTCTCTTCCTGGGCTGCCTTTTCCCCTGCAGAAGAGTGCTCAGATTTGAGGAACTAAGGTACCAATTTAGGCAGTGACATGCTGGTAAAAGTTTAACAACAAAAGACAAGAGAAAAGAAAACCAAGTCCCGATTTATAGCATTTGCCAAATTCTGTGGTGTGAATATCCTCATCATGACCGATATCAAACAACCAACTTGACATCAGTTGAGTCACAGAATTCCTGAAAATTTAACTATCTGCTCACATAAAGTTAGTACAAGCTTCTCCAGGACAACACTGGTTAGAAAAATGGCAAAGGAGAACAGGAAACCGGCTAAGGCGTTTTCCATACAACTCAGTCTGGATCATCAAGGACCTACGTAGATATTTAGGCCTAAGTTGCACAGTTACAAAGACTGTGTATAGATTGGACTCTATCCTTGGGACATTTATTTGCCTTAGAAACTGCAAGGGTGACAGGTCAAAATAGGATGTACAGAATTCTCTAATATTCTTATATTTCTCTTTCTCTCAACAGACATCTGTGTATGTGTGTGTATTGGAGATCAAACCAGTCTATCCAAAGGAAATCAACCCTGAATATTCACTGGAAGTACTAATGCTGAAGCGGAAGCTCCAGTACTTTAGCCACCTAATGTGAAGAGCCAATGCATTGGAAAAAACCATGATGCTGGGAAAGATTGAGGGCAGGAGGAAAAGTGGGTGACGGAGGATGAGATGGTTGGATGGCATTATCGACTCAATGGACATGAGTTTTGGCAAACTCCAGGAGATAGTTAAAGACAGGGAAGCCTGGCTTGCTTCAGTTCACGGAGTCACAAAGAGTCAAACACAGCTTAGCAACTGAACAACAATGTGTGTGTATATGTATGCACATATCCTCACAAATATACAAACTCCCCATTGTATTAACCCAATTCATAAGCTCCAACCTAAGTAGAGCAGATGTTGAGATATTGGGCAATAATGAAATAGCCATAAATTTGATTCCCAGCTCTTTTACTTTAGCAAGTTGCTTAAACTCCATCAGTTTCTTTGTATGTAAATTAGGGATAGTAAGTACCTGGGCTTCCCTCATAGCTCAGTCAGTGAAGAATCCCTGCAATGCAGGGGACACAGGTTTGATTCCTGGATTGGGAAGATCCCCTGGAGAAGGAAATGGCAGCCATTCCAGTATTCTTGCCTGGAGAATCCCATAAACAGAGGAGCCTGGTCAGCTACAGTCCATGGAGTTGCAAGAATCAGACATAACCTAGTGATTAAACCAGCAGCAAGTACCTGTTAGGCTTGGTCCAGAGATTAAAAAAGATAGTAGTGGTTTAAAATTTGTTAACATCCAGTAAATAGTAGCTGCTGTTTTTATTTTCCCCGTGCCCACTGTGATGAATTCTCAGCTGTTACCAACATCTTTCCTCCCTGTCCTCTATGGACACTTCAGGAATAAGCTGCAAAGTACATGACGGCAGAGTGACACTTATTTGGTTCCTGTTTAAACTGAGTGATAGGGGTGTTGATAATCTTGTGCATTTTTTATTTAAATAATGTTCCCACACATTCAAATAATAATAGTTGTCACCCTTTACAGGCCTGGGAACCGAGCTTATCTGCTTTGCCACAAAATGGGACCTGCCTGAGTAAACACAAACACAGAATGGAGAGACAAAGTCTTTGCTCAGCATTTGTAACCTAATTCGCTAAAGCAAATAGACAATATGGCCACCAGGCTTAGCCTCCAGAGCAATTTTAATCACAAAAGCAATGACTTATAAGTCTTTAAGATGCAAATAAAACATTGTTAAATTGTCCCAGGGGGGTATCTTAAATCCTTAAAGAAAGAACTAGAGTGTCAGTTAATATGGATACGTATCTAGAAATTAAAATAGTTCCTGAGAACCAAGGATAGACGCTAATGTCTAATCATTCTTTATAACTTGATACATTTATTTTTTAAAAATTAGTTTCCATTTTTATCAATGAGATTCACACACGTAGCTTAAAGGATCAAATAATCCTACTTGCAAGTATGTACACTCATTCTTTTAGTTTATTCTTTCATATTTGCTTCATATCATCTAAATAACTTGCTTAGAATGCTACTTAATGTTTATTTTAGTTTAAGGATTGTAAATTAACTTCCAATTATGTAAAATGAGGATTTAGATCTTTTTCACCCTTTGCTACACTTAATCCAGGCACACTTTTGACTCCCTTTTTTTTTTTTTTTTTTTTTTTTTTTTGACTCCCTTTTTAGCCCAAGATAACTATGCTCTAACTGTGGTTTGACCAACTTTCAGTATTTACATTTCAATGATTATGTAAATATTATTCAGAGTTGATTCATGTTATATATTTCTATTCCTGCACAATCTTTTGGGCTTCCAAAATCTTTTCCTTTTGGCTTAAATTTCTACATACATATCACTAATTTATCCCTCAATTTGTCTCAAGTTATGACTACTCTCTTAATATGTTCAAATGCATTAGTTAATACTGATTTCACCTTGAAGAAATACTTCAGAGTCCTCTGAAGTTGTCTTATGTAGACAGATTGTTCTCTAGACCTCTTGCATGATTGACACTTTGGGACTTTGACCTTTAACTTGGTGACTCCCCTTTGCCTATCTCCCATGTTGGATCCACTGTTTCCTGGATTCTAGTTGTTTCTTAATTTTCTCTCTCTTGGTGGTGTACATTTTCAAGTGGCTTCCTAAGGTGTTACAGTCAGTCATTTTTTGGAGACCTTTGAAGTTTGAAAAGGGCTTCCCTGATAGCTCGATTGGTAAAGAATCCGCCTGCAATGAAGGAGACCCCAGTTCAATTCCAGGGTCAGGAAGATCCGCTGGAGAAGGGATAGGCTACCAACTCCAGAATTCTGGCCGGGAGGATTCCATGGACTGTATAGTCCATGGGGTTGAAAAGAGTCAGACACGACTGAGTGACTTTCACTTAAGTTTGAAAATATCTTTATTTTACTGTCTCAGTTAATTGGTGCCTTGGCTAGGTTATAGGGGCTGCCCTGGGGGCTCAGACTGGAAAGAATCTGCCTGGAATGCTGGAGACCTGGGTTCGATCCCTGGGTTGGGAAGATCCCCTGGAGGAGGGAATGGCTACCTACTCCAGTATTTTAGCCTAGAGAATCCTGTGGACAGAGAAGCCTGGTGAGTTCATGGGGTCATAGAGAGTCGGACAGGACTGAACAATTAACACTCTAACTGTCACTTGGCCAGCTATAGTATACTCATCAACAGATCAATTTTGAATCAGTTCAGTTCAGTTCAGTCGCTCAGTCATGTCCGACTCTTGGCGACACCATGAACCGCAGCACGCCAGGCCTCCCTGTCCATCACCAACTCCTGGAGTCCACCCAAACCCATGTCTATTGTGTCAGTGATGCCATCCAACCATCTCATCCTCTGTCGTCCCCTTCTCCTCCTGCCCTCAATCTCTCCCAGCATCAGGGTCTTTTCCAATGAGTCAGTTCTTCTCATGAGGTGGCCAAAGTATTGGAGTTTCAGCTTCAACATCAGTCCTTCCAATGAACACACAGGACTGATCTCCTTTAGGATGGACTGGTTGGATCTCCTTGCAGTCCAAGGGACTCTCAAGAGTCCTTTCCAACACCACAGTTCAAAAGCATCAATTCTTCAGCGCTCAGCTTTCTTTATAGTCCAACTCTCACATCTATACATGACCACTGGAAAAACCATAGCCTTGACTAGATGGACCTTTGTTGGCAAAGTAATCTCTCTGCTTTTTATATGCTATCTACTTTGGTCATAACTTTCTTTCCAAGGAGTAAGTGTCTTTTAATTTCATGGCTGCAATCACCATCTGCAGCGGTTTTGGAGCCCAGAAAAATAAAGTCTGCCACTGTTTCCACTGTTTCCCCATCTATTTCCCATGAAGTGATGGGATCAGATGCCATGATCTTAGTTTTCTGAATGTTGAGCTTTAAGCCAACTTTTTCACTCTCCTCTTTCACTTTCATCAAGAGGCTTTTTAGTTCTTCTTCACTTTCTGCCATAAGGGTGGTGTCATCTGCATATCTGAGGTTATTGATATTTCTCCTGGCAATCTTGATTTCAGCTTGTGCTTCCTCCAGCCCAGCATTTCTCATGATGTACTCTGCATACAAGTCAAATAAGCAGGGTGACAATATAGAGCCTTGCTATACTCCTTTTTCTATTTGGAACCAGTCTGTTCCATGTCCAGTTCTAACTATTGTGTCCTGACCTGCATACAGGTTTCTCAAGAGGCAGGTCAGTTGGTCTGGTATTCCCATCTCTTTCAGGATTTTCCACAGTTTATTGTGATCCACACAAAGGCTTTGGCATAGTCAATAAAGCAGAAATAGATATTTTTCTGGAACTCTCACTTTTTCAATGATCCAGTGGATGTTGGCAATTTGATCCCTGGTTCCTCTGCCTTTTCTAAAACCAGCTTGAACATCTGGAAGTTCACGGTTCACTTGTTGCTGAAGCCTGGCTTGGAGAATTTTGAGCATTACTTTGCTAGCGTGTGAGATGAATGCAATTGTGCTGTAGTTTGAGCATTCTTTGGCATTGCCTTTCTTTGAGATTGGAATGAAAACTGACCTTTTCCAGTCCTGTGACCACTGCTGAGTTTTCCAAATTTGCTGACATATTGAGTGTAGCACTTTCACAGCATCATCTTTCAGGATTTGAAATAGCTCAACTGGAATTCCATCACCTCTTCTAGCTTTGTTCATAGTGATGCTTCCTAAGGCCCACTTGACTTCACATTCCAGGATGTCTGGCTCTAGGTGAGTGTGAATGATCACACCATCGTGATTATCTGGGTCGTGAAGATCTTTTTTGTACGGTTCTTGTGTGTATTGTTGCCACCTCTTCTTAATATCTTCTGCTTCTGTTAGGTCCATACCATTTCTGTCCTTTATTGAGCCCATCTTTGCATGAAATGTTCCCTTGGTATCTCTAATTTTCTTGAAGAGATCTGTAGTCTTTCCCATTCTATTGTTTTCCTCTATTTCTTTGCACTGATCACTGAGGAAGGCTTTCTTATCTCTCCTTGCTGTTCTTTGGAACTCTGCATTCAAATGGGTATATCTTTCCTTTTCTCCTTTCCCTTTCACCTCTCTTCTTCTCACAGCTATTTGTAAGGCCTCCTCGGACAGCCATTTTGCTTTTTTGCATTTCTTTTTCTTGGGGATGGTCTTGATCCCTGTCTCCTGTACAGTGTCAGGAACCTCCATCCATAGTTCATCAGGCTCTCTGTCTATCAGATCTAGTCCCTTAAATCTATTTCTCACTTCCATTGTATAGTCATGAAGGATTTGATTTAGGTCATACCTGAATGGTCTAGTGGTTTTCCCCACTTTCTTCAATTTAATTCAATTCAATTTTGAATATATTGCTCAATTTTATTCTTGCTTTCAGATGTCCTTAGAAAAGTCTGCTACTTTGCTGATTGTTGGTTCTTCTTACGTAAACATTTTTCCCTTGCTGAAAGATTTTAAAGATTCTTTTTGTTCCCAGAAATCTAGGATTTTGTGATAATGTGTTTCAATATAGACATACTTTCAGCTGTTATGGTGAAACCACTCAACCTGAGAACTTCATCCCTTACTCTGAAATTTTTTCTTGATTTATTTCTTTAATGATGTCTATCTTTCAATTTTATATCTTGTTTTTTCTGAGTTTCTTTTTTTATTCAGATGTTATACCTTATAGAATGACATCTATTTTCCTCTTCTGTTTGCCATCTCTTTTGTTTATTTTTCTTTCTGGACAATTCCTCAGATTTACCTTTAATCCCTGGGTGATTCTCTGCTGCTTAAATGGTTAGGGTCTTGCAGGAGGTCCAGTGGTAAAGAATCCACCTACCAATGCAGGAGACACAAGAGATGTGGGTTTGATCCCTGGGTCGGCAAGATCCTCTGGAGAAGGGAATGGCAACCCGCTCCAGTATTCTTGCCTGGAGAATCCCATGGACAGAGGAGACTGGCAGGCTACAGTCCATGGGGTTACAAAGAGTCAAACAGGACCAAGCGACTAGCACTACTACTACTAAACTTGTCCAAATGGAGCTTTGAGACAGAAGCAGAGGGAAATGCACGTCTGCTCCGTCTCTCTGTCACGTCCAACTCTTTGCAACCCCATGGACTGTAGCCCTGCAGGCTCCTCTGTCCATGGGATTTTTCCAGCAAGAATACTGGAATGAATTGTCATTTCCTCCTCCAGGGGATGTGTACAATTTATAATTGAAGTCTGTATTTACTTCTCACATAATTTTTCCCCAGTTGTAGTCACTGTATTTTTCCCCTACCTTATTTTAATCGCTTTTCCCCACTATATCATCACCATTAAGTCTGATTAAACATGATGTATGAAATAGCTACTAGGAAAGAGGCACTATACTGACTGTTGTAGATACACAAAATCGAGAACACAACTCCCCTTGAGAAATTTTGGTGATACTGATTATAAAAATATCAAGTTATTTTGAAATAGCCATTCTGTTGAACTTAAATGTGTATTCCAGTTTCATCTTGATTTTCCCAACTCCCTTTTGGTTAATCTAAATTTTACGATTTTCCCTGTGTCTTCCAATGCCGGCAGTGTGAAGATAAGGCCCTTTGCTTTTGTAGTCCATATATCTTTATGTTTTACCTCTAGGATTCATCAGCCTCTCTGTCATGCCTGTTCCTGCTTCATCCCTATCATGCACTATACCTAATGAATCTTCTTGCTGCTTTCTTTTTTTTTTTAACATGACACAGAATTAGTATACTTACAACATTTAAGAAAAGTCCGTTCATTTTTACATCTGTAGTCCCTTTGTTGCAAACTAAGATGTAAAGAGATGGTCCTTACTTGATGGAAGCAGTTGCCTTGTTAGAGAGATGGATATGTAACCAATAATTTCAAGATAATATATCATGTGCACTAATAAATGTGATTAGAAATGAGTTACTCATTCTTCAGATGAAGGAAAACTTCCTGGAGATGGTGGCAGCTGAGCTGTTTTGAAGAAGGAATAAAAGTTGACCAGGTACTTCCTGTAACACATAATCCGGTTATAAGTTCCTCACTATGTTGTAAGCATGTTAATACAGGGCCAATATTTGTATCACTTTTTGAATGCTTGAACCCTGGTATGCTGCAGTCTGTGGGGTGGTAAAGAGTTGGACACAATTTGGCAACTGAACAATAACTTGAGTTCTTCATATCGAGAGCAGTGCCTAGCACATGGTAAAAGCTCAATAAATGCTGTATGATGCAAAGATAGAGAAAGTGTAGAAGTCTGAGTTAAATCTATACTGTGCTCAGAACTTTCCCTGAATTAAATAGATAAGTAGATTAGTACATAAAACCAATAGTACAACCTGACTTTCCTATGACAATTTTGATTAACTAGCAAGTCATTTACTATTTTATCCTTTTCTTAAAAAAAAATATTTTTTTGAAGTTAATTTTTTTAAATGAAGTATAGTGTTGATTTACAATGCCGTGTTAGTTTCAAGGGTATGCGTGTGTATGTGTGTGCCACCTCATGGACTGTAGCCTACCACGCTCCTCTCTCCGTGGAATTTTCCAGGCAAGAATACTGGAGCAGGTGACCATTTCCCACTTTAGGGGATATTCCTGACCCAGGAACTGAACTTGCATCTCCTGCATTCACAGGTGGATTTTTTTTTTTTTTTGAACACTGTGCCACCTGGGAAATCCTTCAAATGCAGCCTATAATGAAAACAACATATATTTTAAAAATCCTATTTACTTTTTCAAAATTACCTTGCTTTTACCCACTAACTTGATTGGAGATACTATACTTGATAAAATCTTGTAAGACAATCAACTATTTCTCCTTCTCCAAAAGATTCTATCATTGTAATTTTCAAACAAACAGAAAAATTCAGTGCTTTAACCCTAGACTCAGAGCAGACACAATCACACTTTATCTCCTGTGGTCCTCACCACAGCCCTGAAATGTAGAACTTTGGGTTACAAATGAGGAAACTGAGGCACAGGAAATTTAAGTTCCTTGACAAGGCCACATGAGTAGAAAGTGGCAGAACTGTGATTCTCTGGGGACAGAACCCCCAGAGTAGATAAAATGTCTCTAGTAAGCACTCTTATCCGTACACGTGTTGTTGTTTAGCTGCTAAGTTGTGTTTGACTCTTTGAGACCTCATAGACTGTAGCCCACCAGGCTCCTCTGTGAATGGAATTTTTCCCAATAAGAATACTGGAGTGGGTTGCCATTTTTCTACTCCAGGGGATCTTCCTGACCCGGGAATTGAACCCATATCTCCTGTGTTGGCAGGCAGATTCTTTACAGCTGAGCCACCAGGGAAGCCATGGGTAAGCACATCCTTTTATTTATCCCACTTGCAATGTTAAACACAATCGTGTTGTTATTAATTGAGTTTGATTCATTTCTGCCTTCCCTCGGCTTCCCAGGTGGCGCAGCTGGTAAAGAGTCTACCTGTAATGCAGAAGACCTAGGTTCAATCTCTGGGTTGGGAAGATCCCCGGGAGGGCATGGCAACCCACTCCAGTATTCTTGCCTAGAGACTCTCCGTGGACAGAGGAGCCTGGCGGGCTGCAGTCCAGAGGGCTGCAGAGAGCTGGCCAGGACTGAGCGACTAAGCACCAGTGCTAGTCCTGGGAGGACAGCTCCCTGAGGTCAGACACTCTGATCTCAGCTGACTGTTGCATCCCCAGCACCCATCACCGGTATGAAAAAAGCTCAAGAAACCTCTATTCAGTATATTCCATCAATGAATCCAGGTCTCCTTCTCTATCTAACTTTCCATTTAGAGATTTTCAATTTCCGCTGGACTACACTTCTTCAGTTCTCTGGAAAGTTGTGTTTAAGCTGACCAGAGATGTCCTGTCTCTCTAATACAAAGCAACATTAAAGTTCAAACAATTTACATTTCTTCCTCATTTAAGTTAGAAGACTATAACTTGTCCTCAAATCTCACGCAGTTATAGGAAATAGAATTTATGATTAAAAAATGGAGGTTTTAAAAGCGTAAGAGTGAACGGAAGCCTGGAGTATTTTTCCATATCTGTTAAAATATGACTAAGAAAGGAGCTTCCATATTTATCATTTAAATTTTTAATCATCTTTAATTCCTTGTATAGAGCAGAGGGAGAACTGGGGATGGAAACTGGAAGGCAGGTGCCCAGCCCCATCCTAGGACATCTGAGGACTTGTAGGGATAGTTATTTAGACACATCTCTTATTTTAACCAGCTTTCCTGGTGGCTCAGCTGGTAAAGAATCTGCCTGCAATGTGGGAGACCTGGGTTCGATCCCTGAGGTTGGGAAGATCCCCTGGAGAAGGGAAAGGCTACCCACTCCAGTATTCTAGCCTGGAGAAGAGTTGGACATGACTAAGCGACTTTCATACGCTTACTTTGACCATGCAGTGCCATAAGCAGTGCTCACTTTTAGATAAACCTTATATTGCAATGTGCCTTCTGCTTACCTTCACTCTCAGTATTCTAACTGAAACTCTGTTGTTGTTTAGTTGCTCAGTCATGTCCAACTCTTCTTTGACCCCATGGACTGTAGCCCGCCAGGCTCCTCTGTCGATAGGGTTTTCCAGGTAAGAATACTACAATGAGTTGCCATTTCCTACCCTAGAGCATCTTCCCAACCCAGGGATCGAACCTGCGTCTCCTGCATTGGCAGGTGGATTCTTTACCACTGAGCCGCCTGGGAAGCCCTGAAACTCTGTAGCAGTCAGTACATGATGCTCTGAAGTGAGGCCCCATTGCAGATGTGAAGACATCCTTTCTCACTGGCTGTGGTCTGTAAGTGCTACAGTTCCTCCCTCTCATTCCTGCAGAGCAGGGTGAGCATCAGAAAAGTGAAAGGAAAGGAAAGAAATTGACCCCCAGGACTCTGTTGGCTGCGCTCTGGAGCTCTCAGAATCTTAGATGCCCATAGGTTTGCCTCCTCCAATTTCCTTTCTCTCCTGTCACATCAAAATTATGTATCAACATGTAAAAGGTCTTGGTTACCTTCTTCTTGGTCCGATCCTTGTCTTTTGTTGGTATTTGCTGTGAATTTTTCTTTTGTTTTTGCACATATGCTTTGGCCACATCCTGGGCTAAGTACTTGATCTGGACTGTCATTAACCTTTATAGTCATCCAATGAGGTACTTCCACTGTGTTATTATCTCCATCTTACAGAAGAGGAAATGGTTTAGAGAAGTGATTTGACTTATCCAAGTTAAACAACAAGAGTTAGAAACCGAAGTCATCCACAGAAACTGACACAGGTGTCCACATTTTAAAACCTATATTCTGGCTCAGGGGTGATTTCTCACCTGGACAATTACACCATTCTTCTGACTGTCTTTTTGAGTTCAATCCAGTTCCCAATATTCTAATCTCTAAATGCACTTTTACAAAACTTGATTTAGTACTCCATAAATATATGCGAACATAAAAGTAGTTATTAACTCTTTGTACTTGTGGCTCTTTTAAAACTACCAAACTTAAATTATATGAACAGTACAATTCAAACTGAAAACTTTAGTGAGATATAAGTTGTGTTGGAAATTAATCAAATGTGTAAGTTTCACAGCACATTTCAGAGAGGAATATTTCACTTGCTGTCTACTTGATTATTTTGATGTTGGACTTGATGAACCAGAGTGATTGATTTCATCTCAGATCTGACCACCCTCCTCCTGCCCCCATTTATCTGGGTTGTAGCTCTTGGCTTCAACCCTGTGATCCCAGTCCCTGTCCACTTCTTTGCATTTGATACTTGAGTCGTGACACATGGCAGGGAATTCTTACAACATGCTTTTGAACACACACTGCTGCTTCTGCCTTTAATGCCCATCCATCATGCCCACGTGAGCTGTTAAAAAACCCTTCTAACCTGTCACCTCCTCTGGGAAGCCCACCTGGGTGCTCCCAGAAGCTCTTATACCCTGGACTAATTGTGTACTTTGTACATATTTGTGGAAATTGAACTCATTTTAGGAAATGATTGGTTTGGGGCACCTGTCTTTCCAGTGACCTGTGAACTTCTCAAGGGCAGGGGCAGTGTAAAAAGTGTGGTCATTTTCATCCCTCCGTTACAGATTCAGAGAGGTAGATCGACTTGCCCAAAGTCACTCAGCTGGCTCTCCCAGTGTAGGGTTCCAACAGCCTGATCATTGCACAAAGACCCGACCTGACGATTTCTTTTTCTGAAACTGGGGTTTCAGAGGGTAGTTTGTTTTTTCCATGCTCTGTTTTCCTTGGTGACTCAGCATCTGAAGGGAAAGCCTCTAAAGGCCCAGGTTCTCTCCTCGCTGCTGGTAACTTTATGTGGGATCTTGAGCTAGTCTCTATCTCCGGGCCTCAGTCTTGTTATCTGTCAAATGAGTGTGTTGGGCCAGATGGCATCAAGCCTCCTTTGATTCAGTCCAGTGTGTGTGGGTGGCTCACAACCTTGTCATGCCAGCAACTCAAACTTTGCCAAAAGAGCTGAGCCAGGCTGTGGCAATGGGCAGAGGAAAGAATGGCTCCTTCACACGGGCCATTTGTGTGGGGTGATTGTTAATCACTGGAGGAAATTGACTCAGGGTGATAGCACCTTGGTATCAGAGAAAGCCTGGCTATCGGTGGGCAGCCCCTACAAGCCTAGCTCTCCTCGCCAAGGATGTCGGGCTGGGCAGCCAGCCTTCCTGCCACTCAGCGAACATGGCACCAGGCCCAGGACAGGCCACTGTGGGAAAGTGCAGAGCAGAGTCAGGCTCTGGGGATTCAGAGAGCTCAGACAGGCTCGGGGGCTCTTTGTGGTACTGGGACACCTAGGCAGTCAGACCTCAGGCTCAGTCACTCTAACAGAGAAGGACAATGTTTCCCCCAAGAAACACTCTGCAATTTCCACGGTGCCTGGTTCTCTATCCCGTGCAGGGCTTTTCGGTCCTCTGGCCTGTGGACTCCTTTGCTGAGTCAGGGGACACCCAACACTGGTTCCATTCTGCCTGCCACTTCCCTGAAACAAGGGGCACTGGACTGCAAGCACCGAAGCAGCTTCGGCCCATCTTCAGGAGCTACATCAAGTTTTCCCAGCTCTTCCTGCTGCTTTTGCTGGTCCTACTTCACCTCAAGCTTCGTACCTTAGCCCAAGGGTCACCTCCTCCAGGAAACCTTCCTTGACTTCCCACAGTTTAGGTTGGGCAATGAACCCAGTGGAGAAGGCAATGGCATCCCACTCCAGTATTCTTGCCTGGAGAATCCCAGGGACAGAGGAGCCTGGTGGGCTGCCGTCTATGGGGTCGCACAGAGTCAGACACAACTGACTCGATTTAGCAGCAGCAGCAGTGAACCCAGAACTTCCTTTGACCTTGGCATTGTCACTCTGCTTATTTCCAGGATTCTGAGAACCTTGAGAAAAGAGATCATTTTTTCTGCTTTCACTCATCCATACAAGCGTGCTAAAACTCTTTGCGACCCTATGGACTGTAGCCCTCCAGGCTCCTCTGTCCATGGGATTCTCTAGGCAAGAATACTAAAGTGGGTTGCCATTTCCTTCTCCAAGGGATCTTCCCAACCCAGGGATCGAACCTCCGTCTTTTACTTCTCTCGCATTGGCAGGCAGATTCTTTACCACTAGCGCCACCTGGGAAGCCCTTCACTCATCCATAGGTTAAGCAAATATTCACATGTGCTTCCTCCGCAAGAGACACAAAATCTTCAAGGGGAAAAAAAACTCATAAATTGTCCCCAGTGTCATGATACATACAGTCTAGTAAGGGAGTTAAAAAGATCATTGTCCAGTACATGAAAAGGTGAAATTTAAAGGTGCTTGGAATGGCAATTCCACAGTACACCAAATAGCAGGAGAATTTGATATAGTCAAGGAGGGCAGAGGAAGCCTTCCCGGAGAAGTGTTGATGGAGCTGAGGAAGAGCTGGGGCCATAGGCAAGGAATCAAGGAGGTTCACCCATGTCTCATTGATCCTTGTGTCCCAAGTATATTGCAGGACCTGAAAGTTACACAATAAATGTTTATAAATACTGAAGCCACATTGTCTACAAAGTTGGCTCTGAGGCGGAGGTCCAGTCCTAAGGCAAGATCAATGCTTTGTTCCTCTGTCTTATAACTGCCTTCAGCAACTATTTTTATTTCGCTGTCCTTCTGAGAAATGTTACTGTCTTGCCCAAACTACTTACCCTCAAGATCCACATTCTTTGATCTAGCCCTGGACAAAAACCCTGGCTATACTGTGTGCTGCAGACTTCCATATGTCCTCTTTCTATGGGGGATTGGGTCTCCAAAAAACCACCTGCACCTTGGATTTCTAAGTTACCTGGTATTTCATGCCTGTGTCGTTTGCCCAAACCATCTGACCTCTGCCACAATAACCCCACGTATTTCAGTATTCAGCTGGCCACTTGGGCTCCTGTTTCTGCCACTGTCTCCCAGTCTCCAGAGAATGGGATTAGTTCTGAGGCCCTGACATCCTTGGTTCATAACAGCAGACCAGCCATGCCCAGCACCCTCCAGAGACACTCCCCAAACTTTCTTAGTATTGGGTTCATCACAGCCAAAAAGACATTAAGTTAATCAACCCCTTTTTTTCCCCCAAACTGGAGCCACTGTGATCAAGATTGAAAATGTGCCCCCATTGTAAGTGGCTACTGTTTCCAATTACATAAGTTTCTCCCAGCCACCATGCAATCTGTTCACTTCATGCTGGCTTGCAAGAGCTGTTCACACCAAACCATTGACAGCCACTATCTAAACTGAAACCATCTGCTTAGCCATTTGCCATGCACGGCTGGGTCTTGCAGGCTTACCCAGTTGAAGCCCTGTGGAGCAGTCCATAAAACAAGCGTGAATTAACGCAGCCTGTTTTTATTAAATGTCTTGCAACTGATGAGAAGATGGACAAGCCTGTCTGGCAAGGATAATGGCCAGTCCTCAGAGCATCTGAAGTCTTGGATAAATGCCAACAGCACCCTGCATCCCAAGACCATCACACACTATTTCAGGAGTGTGGTCGTGCTAAGAAACAGTTTGTCTATAAAAGCCTTTTTAAAGATTTTGTGGTTTCTCTTCTTTCTTGTGAAACAGAGTTTATTGGTGAATTCTTCAGCCTATCTCTGCTCCTTCTGTTCTCTTTGATATTACTTAGAAATGCAGAGAGAAGCAGATAAGAGTGGCTAAGAGCTTTAGTGGAACATGAATATCCAGGGATATCCTCCATTGCTATTACCACCTCCAAAAGATTGGGGGTGGTTAGGGTTTCTCATGTTCATATGGAGTAAGAGTCGGGTTATTCATAACATGAAGGACTCCTCATGCACTTTGAAAACCTTGACCAAGATTGCGAGGCTCCAAAGGAGAAGATACCTTGACCCACTCACGCCAGCCACATCTTTGTGACTGGAAAATTTCCAATGCACTGGAGAGGAAAAATCAGAGGCTTTAGGGCACTGCCAATAATTGGGAAAAGTCAGCATATTCTGGCTGCTCTGATTTCAGTGTCATCAGGTGACTTTCTGATATTTTGGCCTCCCAGGTAGGAGAACTATTTGTGAAAAGAGACTGAGCTCTAGAACAAATGCAAGCATTCATCCCACTTGGTATTTCATACTGTAAAGCAGTAAAAAGGCATAGGTTTCTATTATATATATACATAAAATATAAATATTATATAGAAACCTATATATATTTACATATGTATATATATGTACATACAAGGTTTATATTATTATTTGAAATTTTGTTCAAAGTAAAATAATTTTTTTAAAAATAATTTTTATTTAAAAATTTTAAATGAATTCAGAAGGGAGAGTTCAAGCAAAGAATGATATGCTCCTTCCCATCTGCAGGATATATTCAAAATGTTTAACATTAACCATTCACTCATGATGGATGCTGGCTGGAAGCAAGTTGGTAGCGCATTCTGGCATGTTCAGGCTGAATAGCAGTGCTGCCTTGACGGTATGCTACATTCTATTTCATTCAAAATTAGGTGAATGGAAGGTTGTCAACTAGGGTCACATCCCTTACCTTTCATGATTCGATCTTTAAGATCACATCAAACATTGCTACCAGCAGCACTGGTTGTGTGCAATTTGCTTTTATACTTGCTGGAAGGCCACAGTCAGGAGCCTGTGACACATTGATCATTCACCCAGCTGTCATCTGTTGTCTTCCTCAGACCCATCAACCCCTCTGGACTCCAGAAATCTAAAGACGCAGGATCACATGGTCCCTTCCCCCAAGGCTCACACTCCAAGGGTGAGAGACTGTCCTCTGTTATTCAATATTACTCACATGGATTCCTAAGTAAGATGTTTGTTTAAAAATGCAGCCGCAGGGGAAAAGGGAAAAGAAAAACCCAACAAAGCAAAACTACAGCAATCCCCAAAGACAAACACGTTTATCTTCTTTAGGCAGCTTTTATAGTTTTTGCTCCTCAGATAAAAAGAGCTACAGAATTTTATATTCTTGTTTTTCCCACTGCTGGGAAACTCAGAGCCCAACGTGGTGCTCCACCACATCAAGGAGAATTAAATTTTCCCTTAAAATTCCCAGTCCTCTTTTTTCTTGTGTTTTTGGTTCTGCTTTACTGCTTATCCTTTCGTGAATTTCTATATGCCTGGCCCTTATTGTAAACGAACTTTAATCCTTATTGAATAGAACCTAAAATGACATAAATGCATTTTTATAAGTATGCATTTTAAAATAAATACATCTTCAAGGGCTTAACTTTTTAAAAGCAGTTTTAGATTTGTAGCAAAATTGAGATGAAGGTACCAAGATTTCCCAAATGCTCTCTTTTCCCCGCTCAACACATGCAACTTTCCCCATTATCAGCATATCCCACCAGAGTGGTACATCTGTTGCAGCTGATGATCCTACACTGATACATCATAATCACCCAAAGTCCGTAGTTTACATTAGGACTCACTCTGGCTGTTATACATTCTATGGGTTTGGATAAATGCACAGCATGTATCCACCATTATAGTATCATACAGAGCATTTTCTCTGCCCTAAAAGTCCTCTGTGCTGCACCTAGTCATCCATCCCCAAACCCTGCATTTTTAAGATTAAAAATGCTTGGTTTATTCTCACAAATTTTGTTTGGCCCCCCAAAGCAGGAATTCCAGTTTTGGAAACTTTGAGAAATGGAACACCCTTTGCTCATTCACATCATCCTCTCTGCCCTTCCCCTTCTCTTTTCACATTGCTTTTTGAGCTTATGAGTTTGTTGACTGAAGAATATTAATTCATTAGAGGGGCCATCTGGCCTATTTGTAGGGAAAAAATGATGGCGTATTGTTGGTTGGTTATCATACAAAGAAACACATGATTGTTGTTTCATGTCATAAATGAGGCTTCTTGTTTGCAAACGATGAACCCTGCAGGACTAAGAGTTGGTCCAACTGTGTTGCCACATTTACCCAGACGCCCAGGGCACTTGGTTTCTTGGCTGCCATTCATGCTTAGTCTCTGCTTTCCCATCATATGTGCCAGCCCCTCAATCATGTATCTTTCCTTTCTTGGCATAAGCTGTCAAGGATCAAAATGGTTGGAATCCCCTTTGGCGATGTCCCTGTTGGGGGCCAGGCTCTGTGCAAATACATTCACACATGTACTATTTGATCCTCACACAATCTCCTGATAGTTAGTATTAACCCTGTTTTGCAGATAAGAGGAGGAGGCTCAAGGAGATTAAATGCAGCTGTTAGGGAAAGAAGTGGAATTTTTTTTAAGCCTTCAAAGCCAGTGCCTATTTTAATGTACCAGGAAGAGTTAGGCTATGAAGAGGCATACTGTCACCAAACCTCAAATAGACCTGAAGATAGTGGAGGAAATAAATTGTGGAGAGCAATAGGGGTTTAACAGGGTCATAGCAAGAAATTTCTTTTTATGGTAATGGGGTACACCCTTAAGTGCTTGCTGCTTCAGCATAGAAACCGGCGTAGAAAACAGTGAGGCCTTGGTTCAGGCTTCTCTGATTTGGCTTATTTTTATTTTCTGCATTTGACCTTATCTCTGATCTCTGGGTAATTTGGTTTGTATATAAATGTATATATAATTAATTGAAGTATAGTTGACTGAAAATATTTGTGAGTTTTAGGTACAGAGCAAAGTGATTTGGTTTATATATTTATACACACACACACACACACACACACACACGTGTGTGTGTGTACTCAGTCATTCAGTCATATCTGACACTTTGTGACCCCATGAACTGCAGGCATCTCATCCTCCATCACCCGCTTCTCCTCCTGCCCTCAACCTTTCCCAGCATCAGGGTCTTTTCAAATGAGTCAGTTCTTTGTCTCAGGTGACCAAAGTATTGGAGTTTCAGCTTCAACATCAGTCCTTCCAATGAACAGTCAGGCTTGATTTCCTTTAGGATTAACTGGTTTGATCTCCTTGCTGTTCAAGGGACTCTCAAGAGTCTTCTCCAGCACCATAGTTTAAAAGCATTAATTCTTTGGCACTCAGCCTTCTTTATGGTCCAACTCTCACACTTGTACATGACTACTGGAAAAACCATAGCTTTGACTATATGGACTTTTGTTGGCAAAGTGGTAGCTCTGCTTTTTAACACACTGTTGAGGTTTGTCATAGCTTTACTTCCAAGGAGCAAGAGTCTTTTAATTTCATGGCTGCAGTCACCATCTGCACTGATTTTGGAGGCCAAGAAAATAAAATCTGTCACTGCTTCCATTTTTTCCCCTTCTATTTGACATGAAATGATGGACTGGATGACATGATCTGAGTTTGTTTGTTTGTTTCCATGTTGACTTTCAAGCCAGCTTTTTCACTTTCCTCTCTTACCTTCATCAAGAGGCTTTTTAGTTTCTCTTCACTTTCTGCCATTAAAGTGGTATCATCTGCATGTCTGAGGTTGCTGAAATTTGTCCCAGTCATGTTTCGCCCCCCACCCTCTACCCCTGGCAATCTTGATTCCAGCTTGGAATTCATCCAGCCTCGCTTTTTGCATGATGTACTCTGCGTGAAACTTGAATAAGCAGGGTGACAATATACAGCCTTATTATACTCCTTTCCCAATTTTGAACCAGTCCATTGTTCCACGCCCTGTTGCTTCTTGACTCACATGCAGGCTCCTCAGGAGACAGGTAAGGTAGTCTGGTATTCCCACCTCTTTAAGAATTTTCCAGTTTGCTGTGATCCACATAGTTAAAGCCTTTCATGTTGTCAATGAAGCAGAAGTAGATATTTTTCCGAAACTTCCTTACTTTCTCTATGATCCAATGAATGTAGGACATTTGATCTCTGGTTCTTCTGCCTTTTCTAAAACTAGCTTGTACACCTGGAAATTCTTGGTTCACATACTGGTGAAGCCTAGCTTGAAGGATTTTGAGCATAACCTTTCTATCATGTGAAATGACTACTTTTGTCCTTGGGTTCATTATTATCTAGGAGAAGTAACAAGTATGAAGAATTGTGGTATCTAATTTAAGTGCTAACCTTGAACCAAATACTGGGTTAAGTGTATTTTTTATCAGTTACTTCTTCTAGCAATGCAATGTAGTAGGAACTATTTTAGTCCTGATTTTAAGGCATTTATATTTGCTTCTTTTGTGCTTTTTGGTGTTTTGTTTTATTTTTGCCATTATAAGTGAGGCTGAGATGTCCATTTTTGCCTACATTGCAGAGAACTTCTTCAGGATGACTTCCAGGAAATGAGAGAAATTACTCAGTCAATTCTTGTGAGCAGTTTTTTTTTCCCCTTTATTTATTTATTTATTTTTTCAGTGGGTTTTGTCATACATTGATATGAATCAGCCATAGATTTACACGTATTCCCCATCCCGATCCCCCCTCCCACCTCCCTCTCCACCCGATTCCTCTGGGTCTTCCCAGTGCACCAGGCCAGAGCACTTGTCTCATGCATCCCACCTGGGCTGGTGATCTGTTTCACCATAGATAATATACATGCTGTTCTTTCGAAACATCCCACCCTCACCTTCTCCCACAGAGTTCAAAAGTCTGTTCTGTACTTCTGTGTCTCTTTTTCTGTTTTGCATATAGGGTTGCCCAGCAATCCCACTTCTGGGCATACACACTGAGGAAACCAGATCTGAAAGAGACACGTGCACCCCAATGTTTATCGC
The DNA here is from genome assembly GCF_019320065.1 of Cervus canadensis. NCBI lineage: Eukaryota > Metazoa > Chordata > Mammalia > Artiodactyla > Cervidae > Cervus > Cervus canadensis. Next base: position 30,080,180 of record NC_057415.1, on the reverse strand, counting down.
AGCACTGTTTATAATAGCCAGGACATGGAAGCAACCTAGATGCCCATCAGCAGATGAATGGATAAGGAAGCTGTGGTACATATACACCATGGAATATTACTCAGCCGTTAAAAAGAATTCATTTGAACCAGTTCTAATGAGATGGATGAAACTGGAGCCCATTATACAGGGTGAAGTAAGCCAGAAAGATAAAGAACATTACAGCATACTAATGCATATATATGGAATTGTGAGCAGTTTTAAAGCCTCTGATGCAGACTACCCAAGTGCTTTCTGGAAGGTTGTACCAGTGCCCCCTGAGGCCGGTAGGGCATTTGCTTACTGGTTTCTCCAAAGCCTGCTAATACAATGATGTATCGTGAGGAGACTGACAGAAGCTTATCTTTTTAGTGAATCTGAAAACAAGTTAGAAGGCCTCCGGCCTGAGCCCAGAAACCTGGGCTCTGCTCTACAATTCACCCCGTGTGACATCAGATTAGTGCTTTTGCCTCTCTCTGGATCACAGTTTTCCCAAGTGAAATGGGGGTGGGTTCACAGATGATCATGTAAGCTGTTCCAGCTCAAATTTTTCTTGACATTTTGGGAGAATATAACTTGTCTTTCAGCAATAGATGGCTCAGAACTTAAAGTGTGATGTTTTCATATATATATATTTATAAAGCAGCTAGTAAAATTGCTTTGTAGAGGCAGGCTTGGATTTTAATCCTGCCTTCACCATTTGCTATGTGGGAGATCATACAAGATCATCTCTTCTTTCTGAGCTCCAGTTTCCTCATCTGTAGGAGGTAGATAACAATGTCACAGGGTTTTTAGAAAGGTCACATGAGATAAAGCATATAAAATGGTACAAAACAGGAGCTCAATAAATAATAGTTCTCTTTATGGAGGAAAATGTGATACTTCCCTTCCTCCCACTCTTTTTAAAATATATGATCTTGTTTTCAATTGAAATAATTATTTTATATATATTGTACAGTTTTTGTTTTATTCAGGTATAATTGATGTACCAAAAATTGCACACAGTAAATGTATACGTCGTTTTTGTTAAAGCATAGTTGATTTACAATATTATGTTAGTTTCAGGTATACAACACAGTTATAACGTTATGGACTATATTCCCTGTGCTGTACATGACAGCCCTGTGTTTTATTTATTTCATAACTGGTAGTTTGTACCTCTTAATCCCATTTACCTATTTCATGTATCTTCTAACCCTTTCCCCGCTGGCAACCATGACCCTGGAGGGTATGTTAAGTGAAATAAGTCAGACAAAGAAAAACAAGTACTGTATGTTTTCACTTACATGTAGAGTCTAAAAAAAAAAAAATGAAACAAACAATAAATAGAACAGAAACATTCATAGATAATGTTTACATCTTGATGAGTTTAGACATAGGCATACATCTGTGATACCATCACCACAGTCAAGTTACCATCGTCTCCAAAATTGTCCTTTTGTCCTTTTTAAATGGTAAGAGCATTTAGCATGAGGTCTATCCTCTGAACATGTTTTTGAAGTGCACAATTCCATATTGTTAACTACCGTGTTTACAACAGATCCTCTTCCCACCCTTAAGAATAAGGGATTCTTTGTTTGTTTGTTTGTTTGTTAGATTCCACATATAAGTGAGATCATGCAATATTTATCTTTCTGTGTCTGGCTTCTTAAAGTAGCTCTGAGTGACTATTCAAAGCTCTTGAACCCCCAGAGGCCTCAGGATTCTGGTCATCTAGGCATCTGCAGTTCCCAGCACCCTTCAGCTCACCCTCCCATCCCTGAGCACCATGCATTCAGGTCCATGTGTTTTCAGGTTTAAAGTAGATTTGAGAGTTCCCTGTGACATGTTAACTTGAGGCATCATCTCGTGGATACCGATCTGTTCTGACATCACAGGTTAGCCTCAGCCACTTTGATGTTACAACAGTTTACTAACGACTCTGTCAGTTCCGGGAGCTCTTTGAGATAAACACTTGATTGACTGGATGATGAATTCATTCTGCAGGTTTGCATATGTTCACCACACATTTGCCCGATGTGGACTTCCTTGGGTAACACAGTTACCAAGATGAATAAGAGGTAGTCCCCTCCCTTTGTGGTTTCCAGACTAGTGCATGAGAGGCCCCAGTAAACAAATAATTATAATACAATGTGGTATAACCACTATAATTGAAGCAGATGCAATGAGCTTTGGGAGCACAGAGGAGGGAGTGATTCATTATGTGGGGCAAGAGAAGTTGATACAGGCTTCCCAGAGGATGTGTCATTTAATTTAGATCTTGAAATCTGAATAGAAATGTGTTAAGTAGATGCTGAATAATAGGATGCTTGAGTGTAGCAAACAGCTGGAAAAAGCCATAGAGGTTTAAAATACAGAGTTTAGCCTGTTTGTGGGGAAATCAGATAGGAAGTATAATAGGAAACGAGACTGATAATGTAAACTGGGACTATATCATAAAGGGCTTTCAATGCCAGGCTAAAGGGCTTGGCTGTTGCCATGTGCTATACTCAGTTGCTCAATTGTGTCCAACTCTTTGCGACCCCATGGACTGTAGCCCACCAGGCTCCTCTGTCCATGGAATTTTCCAGGCAAGAATACTAGAGTAGATTGCTGTTTCCTTCTCCAGGGGATCTTCCTGACCCAGGGATCAAACTTGCATCTCTTGTGTCTTCTGCATTGGCAGGCAGATTCTTTACCACTAGTGCCACCTGGAAGCCCATAAGGGCTTGGATACCATTCTGCGGGGTTACAGTGTCTACTATGGTATCCATTAAACATGTATGGCTCTTTAAATATAGTTAAACAATTTTAAAATCTAGTTCATCAGTTGTACTGACTATATGTCAAAGCGCGATAGGCTCATGTGGCTGAAAAAGTGAAAGTGTTTAGTCACTCAGTTGTGTTCAACTCTTTGCGAGTCCATGGACTGTAGCCCACCAGGCTCCTTGGTCCATGGAATTCTCCAGGCAAGAATAGTGGAGTGGATATTCATTCCTTTCTCCAGGGGATCTTCCTGACCCAGTGATTGAACCTGGGTCTCCTCCCTTGCAGGCAGATTATTTACCCTCTGAGCCACCTGGCTGCCGTATTGGATGGCACAGATACAGAGCATTTTCATCATTGCAGAGAATTCTACGGATCCTGCTAGGAACTAAAGAGCCTCTTAATAAGGGTGAAAGAGGAGAGTGAAAAAACTGGCTTGAAACCCAACATTCAAAAAAATTAAGATCATGGCATCCAGGCCCATCACTTCCTGGCAAATAGAAGGGGAAACAATACCATTTTATTTTCTTGGGCTCCAAAATCACTGCAGATGGGGACTGCAGCCATGAAATTAAAGGATGCTTGCTCCCTGGAAGGAAAGCTATGGCAAACCTAGACAACGCATTAAAAAGCAGAGATATCATTTTGCTGACAAAAGTCTGTATAGTCAAAGCTATGGTTTTTCCAGTAGTCACATATGGATGTGAGAGTTAGACCATAAAGATGGCTAAGTGCCAAAGAATTGATGCTTTCAAACAGTGGTCCTGAAGAAGACTCTTGAGAGTCCCTTGGGCTTAAAGGAAATAAAACTAGTCAACCCTAAAGTAAATCAATCCTGCATATTCATTGGAAGGACTCATGCTTGAAACTGAAGCTCCAATACTCTGGCCACCTGATGCAAAGAGACAACTCATTGGAAAAGACCCTGATGCTGGGGAAGATTGATAGCAAAAGGAGAAGGGGGCAGCAGAGGATGAGATGGTTAGATAGCATCACTGACTTGATGGACATGAATGTGAGCTAATTCCAGGAGATAGTGAAGGACAGGGAAGCCTGGAGCGCTGCAGTCTGTGAGGTCGCAAAGAGTCAGACATGACTTATGACTGGGCAACAACAACAAAGAGTGAGAGATGGATTTCAAGGGGACCGTCATGGATAGATTTGTCTGTAACATGTAGCATGGGTTTCAGGGAGGTAAAAGCAGAGGCAAAGAAAACAGTGAGGGAGCTATTACAACACTCTAGACAAGAAATAATGAGAACTGAATTGGAGCATGGGCCATCACCATGCAGAAGGGAACCAAGACTATCTTGCAACTCATGAAATACCAAGAAAGCAAAGACCATGGTAATTGGTGCAGTTTGCCAGTTGGGATCTGACGGAGTTGAGGGATATACCTGTCTCATCTCTTGTCACGAGCGCCCTTTGGCTCCAAGCCCCAATCCTCAAGCTTCTTCCCTGGCTCTGGAGGTATAGACAGACGTCCAAGTGTGTGTGAGCTGTCTGGAGACTCCCTGCCCCTGCTTGCTTCTGTTTTGGCATGCCATTGTGTCTTAATCAGATGAGTATCTCCTCTGGCCCTTTCTCTACCCATGGTGACCAGAGTTTGGAACAGGAGCGTTATATGGCCAACCCACGCGTCTGTTTTGCTCTGAGTGTCTGGGTTCCATGGTTATAACACAGAAAGGCAGTGGCAGATTGGATGATAAGATGTGGTTCCTAGTCTCCTCCCTGCCTGATAGGATCTCTGTTAACCATAAACAAATTACTTCCATTCACAGCTGACAGGAGGAAGAACTGTACTCTGCAGGGAGAGTTGCTAAGTGTACTGTGGTAAAGAATGTCAACTATTTTCTATGAATCAGTGATGCTCTTAAAGAGAGTCTTGGTGCCATGGACAGCTTACCCCACCCCAGGAGACAGGGCTGCATTGTGGACTCTTCCTTGCTGTGTTCCCCTGGCTCAGCTTCTTACAACATAGACAGTTCTTGCTGACATTCTCTCTCTCAGTTCTTTCCCTGTCTGATGAGAGCTGTTAAAGACCACATATGAAGCATACTACTCCTAGAGAAAAAACAAATTCTCTGATGGTAAGCACCGATTTTCTGAAATCCTGTTTGTTCAAACTCATTCTTCAAGGCCCATCTCAAGCACTAATTGCTTTGTGAAACCTTCAGATACCTATTCCTGCTCCAAAGGATTCTGAATGCAAATCTCTTTGGTCCACACCAGTTGTAGTTGAATGATTATGTTCCTGCTCACTTCTCTACATCATGAGTTTTTCTGAGCAAGATTTGGCTCAAATCAAGTTTATACATGAAGGATGTGCCCAAAATTCCATTCCGTAAAGGTTCACTGAATCACATAGGTTATGATGTGTAGTCTCCAATATATCTGGTAAAAAGCAAGTCAGGAAAGATCTGAGAAAGACTTCAAATAAGAAGCTAGGGAAGAAAGTAACCATTTGTGTTAGGTGTTTTTGTTTATTTCATTTATTTCCTTTATTCTTTCATTCATGTGTTCATTCCACTACTCTACAAACATTTACTGAGCCCCTGCTGATGGCCAAGCAATGTTCACATAGAGAGCTTAATAAAATTGAGTTCAGAAATGGATTGGATCATTAAAATTTTAAGTAAGTAATGACAAACTGTTGTGGGAACCACTCTGCAGGAGGGACAGACCAAGTACGGGTGAAGAAAATCAGGGAGAAGTACTTGCTCTGTTAAGTGAGGAGCACAGACTCTGGAGTTCAAATCCTGGCCCCATAGTTAGTAGCTAGTTGGCCTTCGGCAGTTTATCTTTTTGCTCCTCAGTGTCCTCATCTATAAAATGGACAGGGTTTTTCTAGGGGGCAATATGATGACTTTTATAAAAGTCTTGACACAATGTCTAGAACAGAGTAAATAGTCAATTGATGTTTTGTATTCAGGACTTCACATCTGTCAACCTAAATGATCAGGACCATTTCCAACTTCTCTTTGCTAGAGATGAATGAGACTGAATGTGTTGAAGAATTTGAGACCAAGAAGAGTGCTCAGATGTCTCTGATATCATGCTTTAGATGAGTCAGCCTTTGACCAGAGACCTTTCTAATGCATATTCTTCTAGATTTGGCTGCTAGAAGATTAACTAGATGAGTCTGATTATATTTCACTTTCCTGTGAGACAGAAAACCATGACTAATCAGAGAACTGTAACTGTTTGGGGCTGGGATTGGTGAGTAACTTTTCACAAGCTTTCTTTGTAAATATACTTATTGAGAAAAAGTTCTGAAGGGGCCATATAAATTTTTTTTGAAAATACTGATATTATATTCTCCCTATGGAAAGCACATATACATTCAGATCATGATTGTGGTTACTATTGTCATTATTAAACCAACAGGGAGTTAGTGTTATCATGGTTGCATAAAATGGTTATTGATATTTAGAGTATTGGTCAAAACAGGGAAGAGAACCTGCTGCCACCTATATCTTCAGAGAGGCAGACAGTAAAACTGTGAGATACTAACCAGTCAGGCAATACTGTTATCTTTTCCCCAGTGGAATGAGTAAAAGATTGGCTAGTTTATATGCTCTCTGACTCCTTCCTTTGCTCGGAATGAAGACCAAGAGAGACCATGTCAAGTTTTGATAACTGTCTCAAAGAGGCAAGACAAGGCCATTGGTGGCAGGAGAGATGGAAGATTCCTCACTGACCTTTTTCTTTGAAGCTCTTCTTGCTCCTTGTTGATTGAGAACAAATATCCTGGACATTCAATAATCTGTTTGTTTAAAAAAGTCTCATTGCTAAACCACTGACCTAGAGCAGTCAGCTTTTCTCAAACACACTTAGCAATTGCTATCCCTTCAAGCAGTTGCTTTAAGATAAGGGGAAAGGAAACTATGTTTAATGGACCCTTTGCCTCAAAATAATGGAGTATCTTTATATTTCATTCAAGCAATCAAAAGCTTTAAAAGAAAAAAGATATGTTGGGGAAAGCAATGGTAGGTGCTTTTACTAGCTCAAATTCTCCTGATTTTAAGTTCTAGAAATCTAACTGAAAAGAGTTTAAGTGAACATACCTTGGTTATATAATTAGGAGGGAGAAATGGTTTAGGAATGACTTGAAGGTGTGGAATATAATTTATCTCTCAATTTATCCATTGTTTCTTCTCTGCTGGATTACTATGGCAGGATATTCTTGAGACTTTTTTTTATTGGAGGATAATTGCTTTGCAACATTGTGTTGGCTTCTGCCGTACATCAACATGAATCAGCCACGGGTAGGCCTATGTCCCCTCCCTCCTGAGCCCCTTCCCATTCCCCTCCCCACCCCACCCCTTTAGGTTGTCACAGAGCACTGGGTTGAGTTCCCCATGCCACACAGCAAATTCCCACTTGCTATCTATTTTACATATGGTAACGTATATGTTTCCATGCTATTCTCTCAATGTGTCCCACCCTCTCCTTCCCGCACTGTGTCCACAAGTCTGTCCACTATGTCTGCATCTCCACTGCTGTTCTGCAAAGAGGATCATCAGTACCATCTTTCTAGACTCCATACTCGTGTGTTAATTTTGAATGAATCTATATTTGTAGAACAGCCAGATAAAAACCTTGCTGCTTCCATCAGCTTCTGGGATGTTTCCAGTCCATGTCTCTAGACAATGAGTCCAGCTGTTATAAGTTCATGGCTGAGTCTTTGAATTTCTTCCGCCAAGGTGTCCACTTTCTGCTTCAGTACGTCCTCTGTCAAGAAACTCATTCCCTTCTGGGGTAGCTGAATGTTTTTCCTGAGATTATTTGTTAGAGGGCCTTTATTCCTTCAGCCTAGTCAATCTCCTTTCTTCAATATGTGCTCTGTGCTTTAGTCGCTTAGTCGTGTCTGACTCTTGGCAACCCCATGGACTGTAGCCTGCCAGGCTCCTCTGTCCATGGAGATCCTCCAGGCAAGAGTACTGGAGTGGGTTGCCATGCTCTCCTCCAGGGGATCTTCCCAACCCAAGGATCGAACCCAGGTTTCCCACATCGCAGGCGGCTTCTTTACCATCTGAGCCACCAGGGAATATATTCTTCATTGTATTTTTCTCCAATAGTACCATCATGCATCATTCATATCTTTCAGACTAGAACTTTCAAAGCTCAATTTATTCGCACTGATTCAGTTTGATTTGATTCAACTAAAATTTGCTGAACACCTTCTGAGTATATGGAACTCAGCTGGATTTTGGGAATATAGAAGTAAGTACAATATACTTACCACTCTCAAGATTTTGTGCCCTAGATTGTGGCATGAATATAAAATTTTTGAATCATATAAGCTTTGGAATGAAACAAAAATGTATATGAAACATAAGGAAGTTGTCAGGTGTTTTTCAGGTACTGGGAACAACACAGGATAAGTAAAATATTTCCACTGTTCTCGGGGAACTCCAGGACTACAGGAGAGCATAAAATCATTATTTATTATAATAGAATTATTATTCTAATCATATCATTAATGATGGGATTGTCTGGTGGCTCAGATGGTAAAGAATCCACCTGCAATGCAGGAGATGTGGGTTCGATCACTGCATTAGGAAGATGCCCTGGAGAAGGTAACCCACGGCAACCCGCTCCAGTATTCTTGCCTGAGGAATCCCATGGACAGAAGAGCCTAGTGGGCTACAGTCCATGGGGTTGCAAAGAGTCGGACATGACTGAGCAACTAACACTTATCTCTCTTCTTATCCTTAATGATACATTGTATTATTACATGAATTATCACATATTGTCAAAATTAATTAATGCTGGTTGAGAATATAACTGTATTATATAAAACTATATATACATAGGCTTCAAAATTGGGGATGTGACTGCACTGATTCAATGGACATGAGTTTGAGCAAGCTCAGGGAGATGGTGAAGGACAGGGAAGCCTGGAATGTTGCATTTCACAGCGTCGCAAAGAGTTGGACATTACTGAGCAACTGAACAACAATAATCTCTTGGGAGCTTTTTCTCCAGAAGTAGAATATTAACACATGGAGAGAAGCAACCTCTCTCCTGGCCAGAGGGGGCGCTGTCCAGCTTTAAGCCCTTTCTCATGGAAGCAGGGATCTCTTAGGCTGTCCCTGCATGATGCAGAGGGGTGGGTCTCCTTGTCTGGACCATTTGGCCTGGATTTTACATTCCCCAGGATTTTAGTATCACAGGGCTGGGTGGGGTTGAGAGGCCATCAGGACAACATTTTCTTGTTTTAATTTCCCCAGAGACGAAGAGTCTACAACTTTCTTCAAAATGTTTTCAAGTCTCTCAACATCATTTAAAGTGAGCAGTTCTCCAGTGGTGCAGGTGGAATTTGAGGCAGAACACTTTTCTGTCGTGCTGGGCTCTCCCTTGATTTGCAGGCTATTTATCCTTCTTGACCTCTGCTACTAAATGTGAGCAGAGTCCTCACCAGCCATCAAGACGACCAGAAATGCCCCACCCTTGGCTGAACACCCATCCCCAGAGGAACAGTTCCAGTCCCAATTTAGAGCCATTGGATGATGCTACCAAATTTGGTTTGCTTTGATTTTTAAACCTTTTATTTTGTATTGGGGTATAACCGATTAACAATGTTATGATAGTTTCAGATCAATAGTGAAGGGACTCAGCCACACATATACATGTATTCATTCTCCCCAAAACTCCCCTCCCATCCAGGCTGCCACATAACATTGATCAGAGTTCCAAGTGCTATTCAGTAGGGCCTTGTTGGTTATCCATTTTACATATAGCAGTGTGTACATGTTCATCCCAAGCTCCATAACTATCCCTTCCCTCCATCCTTATCCCACCCGGCAATCATAAATTTGTTCTCTAAGTCTGTGAGTCTTTTTCTCAAACGTGGTTTTAATTGAGTCTCAATAAGTGATTCATTCATGTAAATCTTGCAAAAACAAAGCACCTAAAAATGCTATTTTGCACCTTTAACTGTCACAAGCTGTGAAGACAGAGATGAGTAAGACTCCTACTGAGATCTTACCCCAAATAGGAAGAAAAGATAAACACAACAGTTGAAGTAGTTGCCCATTCATTTGAAAATATGTGCTGAACATCTGTTCACCCTGCTTTGGGAACTGGGACTCCAACAGCGTTCCACATACACAGAGCAGAACGGAGTGCAAAGACCCTGTGAACTCGGAGGAGAAGGCATCCTTCCCAGAGGAGATCTGGAAGTTCCCTAAAAGTAACATTTCAGATGATACTTAGGAAGATTTGGGTAGTTGGAGATTGGTGATGCCTTGGGTAAAACAACCTAGGTGGAGAAAACCACACCTGGAAAGTGACTTGGCAGATGACCCACCTTGACTGTAATGGTAAGAGAGAACAGGTGAGTGTGAAAGCTGTCTGGAAACATGAGAGGGGAGAGTGTGAACTCTTGGAGAATTTAGTTTCCAATGTATTGGCCCTTGAAGGGATTTGTTTCTCTGATTAACATAGGTCAGTTTCCTGCATCATTGGTTTCATTGTACCTGTCTTCCCATTTACGTTTCATGGGATAGCTTTTTGATTAGGTGTGTCTGCTTCAGTAACTTGTAAGCATAAGAGAGCAAGATACCATTTTTGTTTTTGTTCACTTTGATGCTGCTCCAGCATTCGGCATGTAGCTCTTCAAGGGCTCAGTGGCTAAATGTGTACATGAATGAATAGACCAGCTTCCTATGTTATGGGGCTTCACAAATCATGCCATGGGATTTACATGAACTCTACCTATAATGACTGATAATGACAAGGAATATTGAGAATAATACTTTAACTCCAACTTATCTTTATCTCCAGTCTATCTTAGCCTGAAAAGTTCTGGTCAAGAAAAAGTCAGTAACAATTTTTTAAGGCTAGAAATTAAAGCTGGAAGTTTTAGGGAATTTTGTTTTTCTTCTGCAGTGTTGAGATTTACTGTGTGCATGGGCACTTACATGCACACTTGGCTCCCAAAGGATGCTATCACTGACTCATCCAGGAGAGATTTTAAAATGTGGTTTCTAATCAAATCATCTGTAGAGCCATAAGGTGCTTCCTATGAATTCTGCGGTAATGAAGATTCCAGCATGAGATATCAGTCATTAGGAGCTTTTCTCATAATCCTTCAGTTCTCCTGGAAATAGAGTCTCCTAAGTCATCATTCAGCCACACTGATTTATTAAAACCCAATGACCTAGGGCCACAGTTAGGATTCCATACTAATGAAATGCTTTCTGGTAACTCCTTTTTTCTGGAGGCCAGAGAATGAATTTACATTTATTAAGATCAGGTCTTGGTTGTACCTATTTCCAAACTTAGAAACAAGATGCAGTATCAGCCAAAAACTAATACCCAAGGTCCACTTCGGTGTACCAATCCCTTAAACATCCTGGGTCAGAAGAAATTGGAAAAAAAAAAAAAATGTAGGAAGCCAGGATCCAGATCTCTATTCAAGCCATTGAGCAAACTCTCCACTGACCATCCCATCCTGCACGAGGCAGAAGAGGCTGGACTTGTCAGTGACCTTCAGCCAAGAAAGAGGATTCCGGCCAGAAGGAGGGGCACATTACTCCCTCGCGTCTGCAGAGCAGCAGGAACAGGACCCAGGGAAACCCCAAGCTCAGATCGAATGAACAGCCTGATGGAGCAGAGTTCCTACTTCTGCCACAGCTGTTCACTGTCATCTGTGTATCCTTCTGGCTTCCTTCTCTCCTGCTCATCTTCCTGCTCATCTGCTCTCCCTGGCCCCTTATATCTTTTGCTTCAAAGCAATGTCTTCCTGGATGCCTTGCCTTCTCCCTGAGTAAAGACCACAAATCCAGCCATATGTATCCTCCAACATTCACCAGGATTAGATGTCCTGTTCATTCTTCCCTGCACCGTCGTTGCTCCCCGACTCCCCACCTGCACACACCATGTGAAGAATCCTCTTTATATCTGATTTCTGGAGACATTCCTCAGCCGTAGCAGATGTGTATTAATGAGATGGGAGACATCCACTGTGTTGAAACAGATCAAAGAACTGACTCTTCTAGGCTGATGCTATTGAGTGTTCCCTCCAAACCAACCTCATGGCATTCAGGGTGAACTTTCTGAAATGTCGCACCTTGCATATCTCCTTTTAACAATTTTAGATCTCCCTACAATGCATAAATAATAAAACTCCAACTCTTTAAGCTAGCCTTCATTGACTTTCATCCTTTCTTCCCAGTGTCGCCTTCTATCATTTTCCTTGGCTCTCCCATCCCACACTCCCGTACGTCAATGGTTTTCATGCTTCCTGACATGGGAACCCTTTCCATTCCCCTCTGTGTTTGGCCAGTGCATTCCGTCTGCCTTAAATAAACTTATACTCATGCATCTCTACCCAGAAAACACTCTGCCCACAAGACACAGGTCTCAGACCCTTTGTCCTCTTCCTCTCTTCTCCGTCCTCATCACTCCCAAATACAGGAATTCCCTTTTCTATGCTATTTGAGCTTCTGATTCCACTTCTATTTAGTTTCCAAATTTCTGTTAGGGACAAGGAGACCCTGGAATATCAGATACAAGTATGAGTCTGAAGGTGAAAATTACATTATCAGGATGAGCATGGAAGACAAACCAGAGTGTGTGGTCACACTGGCCACCCAGTGTGGGTGAAATATCAGTATGAAGACAAGACTCAAAGTCACATTTAAGAGTAATGGCGAAGGGTTCTATTCAAGAGGGTCACATTGACAAGCAGAAGCAAGATGCCTTGTAGTTAGAACAGGGAGCTATACAAAGTACTGTAAGGATCTAAAGGAGGAAGGTAAGTAATTCTATTTGTAGAGGTTGGTCAAGGTCAGCTTTCATGGAAGAGATGACATTTGAGCTGAATTTTGATGAATTTGTGCTTGCCAATCACAAAAGGAATAAAAGGTATCCAGATCCTTATTATCAATGTTCCCAGCAGCCAGGCAGGTAAATGAACAATCATACCAGAGAAAGAGGGAGCAGCAGTCCTATTCATTTTCTGTAGAAATGTTATCACTGCAGTTTTGATAATCAGTTGTTCATTATTAGCAAATTACATGGAAATAGTGATAAAAGTTATCTAAGGTTTTTCTTCTGGTAGGTGCATACTCATGAACACATCCTTTCACAGATTTATGGAAGTTTATAAACTCTGATTCCAAAATCAGTGAGGAACCTATTGAGTCATTCTGTTAAGTGATAGTGTTAACTGTCTGCACAGAGATGTGCTATTAGTTATAAAGAATAATGGGCTTTCCTTGTGGCTTAGCAGTAAAGAATCTGCCTGCCAATGCAGGAGGTGCAGGTTCAGTTCTTGAGTTGGAAAGATCCCCTGGAGAAGGAAATGGCAACCCACTCCAGTACTCTTGCCTGGGAAATCTCATGGATAGAGGCACCTAGTGGGCTACAGTCCATAGGGTTGCAAGAATCAGTTACAACTTAGTGACTAAACAACAAAGAATAACACCTGGCACTTTCAGTGTATTTGATAGGTGTTCTCCATGCTTATTTAACTTATATGCAGAGTACATCATGAGAAACGCTGGGCTGGAGGAAGCACAAGCTGGAATCAAGATTGCCGGGAGAAATATCAATCACCTTAGATATGCAGATGACACCACCCTTATGGCAGAAAGTGAAGAAGAACTAAAGACCCTCTTGATGAAAGTGAAATAGGAGAGTGAAAAAGTTGGTTTAAAGCTCAACATTCAGAAAGCTAAGATCTTGGCATCCAGTCCCATCACTTGATGGCAAATAGATGGGGAAACAGTGGAAACAGTGGCAGACTTTATTTTTTTGGACTCCAAAATCACTGCAGATGGTGATTGCAGCCATGAAATTAAAAGATGCTTACTCCTTGGACAGAAAGTTATGACCAACCTAGACAGCATATTAAAAAGCAGAGACATTACTTTGCCAACAAAGGTCCATATAGTCAAGGCTATGGTTGTTCCAGTGGTCATGTATGGATGTGAGAGTTGGACTATAAAGAAAGCTGAGTGCTGAAGAATTGATGCTTTTGAACTGTGGTGTTGGAGAAGACTCTTGAGAGTCCCTTGGACTGCAAGGAGATCCAACCAGTCCATCCTAAAGGAGATCAGTCCTGGGTGTCCATTGGAAGGACTGATGTTGAAGCTGAAACTCCAATAATTTGACCACCTGATGCGAAGAGCTCACTCATTTGAAAAGACCCTGATGCTGGGAAAGATTGAAGGCAGGGGAAGAAGGGGATGACAGAGGATGAGATGGTTGTATGGCATCACTGACATGATGGACATGAGTTTGAGTGAGCTCTGGGAGTTGGTGATGGACAGGGAGGCCTGGCGTGCTGGGGTCGCAAAGAGTCGGACGTGACTGAGTGACTGAACTGAACTCCGTGCATTATCTCATTTAATCCTCATGGGAAATCTGTAACTAAGTCCTGCTCTTACCCACATTTTGCAGATAATGAAACTGAGGCATAGAGAAAATACATAATTCACCCAAGATCATATGACACAAGCATTTGAAACTGCCAGGATGACCTTAAGAGCCCAAGCTATTTTATCTCAATTCAATGCCCTCAGCCACTTCTGAATAGGAATGGGTGGATTTTGTTGAGAGAATTTTTGGAAGAGAACTGTTCCAGTGCTAAGTTCTTTTCGACTCAAGACAAGTGATGAGACTTTAGTAGGACCACTTGAAGAACCTGGAAGTTTTTTCAGTGCATTTGATTGGTGTGGAAATTGGTGTCCCTCCTGCCTGGAAAATCGAGGGAGTAAAAGACTAAGAGCTTCAAGGCCAGAGACAGGAGACCATGTTTGCTTTGGCATCGGTCTGTTTTCCTAGGTTGTTGGAGCAAAGGATTCGTATTTCCTACGGACCAGTTGTGGGCCATGTGGAAGAGAAAATTCTGTGAGTGTGTGTGTTGGTGGAGTGTATTGTTTCACTCAGTGGTATCATTTTGGGGTCAGAGAGGAAACTAGTGGTAGTAGTTGGGAGGCTGGGGTCACTAAAAATCCTACCACTGAGGTAAGAGTTGATAAAGACTAGCTAGAAGACTGCTACATCCTGCCCCTGTCCAATAATAGCAAGGTCAACTCTACCTTGAATGCAGAGGAAGGGCTGTGCATAGTCATCTTTGATAAGTGACCTTAAGAGACTCATTAATAAGTCCCAACTGAAAGGTCAATTTCTTATGCGTAAATGGTTAATCAATAGCTTGGAAATCATTACTCTGTGGTTACTGTTAATTGTCAGACTTTGCCAAGTCATTTATCTCTCTGAGTCACAGTCTCCTTGTCTGTCAGATGGAGATAAGAATAGCCCCTCCCACACGTACGCACTGCTATATTTAAAATGGGTAACCGACAAGGTCCCACATATAGCACAGGGAATTCTGCTCCATGTTATGTGGCAGCCTGGATGGCAGACGGGTTAGTGGGGAGAATGGATACATATATATGAATGGCTGAGTCCCTTCGCTACTCACCTGAAACTATCACAACACTGTTAATCAGCTATACCCCAATACAAAATAAAAAGTTTAAAAATTTTTTCACATTAAAATAGAAGAATAGCCCCTCCCATGCCACCACAGGTAGGTTTGTAGGTGAGGCTGAGTGAGGGGCTGCTTATAAAGTGGCCGGTACAGTTCAGGCAGCATGCCTAGTCCCTTGGCCTGGCTATACTCCCAGAGCCTCTTGCCCTTGCTTCTTTTATTCTCCACTTAGCAGGTTGAATGGAAATCCTACCCCTGGAGCTGCACCAGAGCTGTCATCATGACCCGTGACTGCAGCAGGCCCCAAAGCCTGGGATAAGTCTATGGGTCTGTGCCTTGTCCTTACCTGCATTCAGGAATCCAAGGTCTGGCGGTTGCAGCTCTGTCTAGATGTTTTGCTGGCTGGAGGCCCGTGCTGCTTATACACACATGTGTGTTTATACACACAGCCCTCTTTCATCCACCACCTCATGGCTTAGGAGGCTCCTGAGAGGAAGGTGTTTGACTGTGATTAATTTCTAGGAATCTGTGGGCTGAGAAATCTTTTCCAATCACCTTCTTCTCCCTGCATGTGTGTACAGGTGTGGAGGGTGGTGAGGGGGAGGAGGGTCAAACAAAATGCACCAGTCACTAATCTATGGACCCAGAGGATGAAAACAACCCCCTAAGACAATCCTACCAGCACCGCAGGGTTAGTCCTCTGTGCTAATGTGGACATGCTCTGGGAGATGCCAGGCCACTTAGCAGTCACATGCAAGAGAACCCTGAGGAAAGTTCTGGGTGCTTATGTAGAGGTCACTGCAAAGGACAAAAATAACAACTTTCTCCATTTCTCCGTTCTCCATACATACATGTATATATTTAGAGAGGGGGCTGTCAGTGGGGGCGAGGGGAAGGCGTTGCTGCTGATACAGAATAAGATAACTGATTAAAAAAGAACAGATGCTGGAATCAGATGTCCTGGATTTGAATCCTGGCTTGATTGCTGAATGCCTTTGACAAATCATGTAATCTTCCTGAAACTCATTGTCCTTGCTTGGAAAGTGTGATGATAGTAATATGCTATGGAGTTGTAGAGATACATGCACCATACGATGATATAAAATTAAAACAGAATGATAAGTGTAAATAAATGTTGGAGATGCTGAGGACTTTTGTAGATAGATGTTGGCTGTCAATGGCTGTATCATTGGTTTTGTCCTCATCTGGATGTGCGCTATAGTAACTAGATTTGTTAGATGGTAATTGTGTTGGGGTGACAATTAAACTCTGGGTTTCTCATTGTATCCTCCAGATCCCAGAACTTACGTATCTTCCTTGGGATGCATAACACAGAATGAATATTTTTTGAGAGATATCTTTGTGCTAAATACATGAAACCTTCCACTACAACTGTATATGGATACTGTTGTACTTAGCCTTAAAGATGGCCCCCAAAGACCCTGTCCTTTGCTATTTATATCCTTGTGTAACCCCTTCCCACATTGTGCCAGCATAGGTCTGTGTGACCAGTAGAATATGGCAGAGATTATGGTATGTCACTTTTAAATTAGATTATAAAACACAATGTGGCTTCCATCTTGAGTCCTCTCTCTCTCTCCCTCTCAGATCTTGTGCCTTGGGGAAATCAGATGCCATGCTATGAGAGGCTCCCAAGGTAAGACACTGAGACCCCTTCCAACCACCATGTGAATAGATTTAGAAGTGGATCTTCTCACCCAGCCAAGCCTTTAGATAATCACAGCCCCAGGAGACAACTTGACAGCAATCTCATGAAAAGCTCTGAGCTTGAACCACCTAGATGTTCTTGTTGTTCAGTCGCTAACTCATGCCCAACTCTTTGCAACCCCATGGACTGCAGCATGCCAGGCTTTCCTCTCCTTCACCATCTTCCAGAGCTTGCTCAAACTCATGTCATTGAGTCACTGATGCCATCCAACCATCTCATCCTCTGTTGTCCCCTTCTCCTCCTGCCCTCAATCTTTCCCAGCATCAGGGTCTTTTATAATGAGTTAGCTCTTTGCATCAGGTGGCCCAAGTATTGGAGTTTCAGCTTCTGCATCAGTCCTTCCAATGAACATTCAGGCTTGATTTCCTTTAGGATTGATTTGTTTGATCTCTTTGCTGTCCAAGGGACTCTCAAAAGTCTTCTTCAATATCACAGTTTGAAAGCATCAATTCTTTGGTGCTCAGCCTTCTTGGTAGTCCAACTCTCACATCCATACATGACCACTGGAAAAACCATAGCTTTGACTATATGGACCTTTGTCAGCAAAGTAATGTCTCTGCTTTTGAATATGCTGTCTAGATTTGTCATAGATCTTCCAAGGAGCAGGCTACAGTCACCGTCTGCAGTGATTCTGGAGCCTAAGAAAATAAAGTCTGTCACTGTTTCCATTATTTCCCCATCTATTTGCCATAAAGTGATGGGACTAGATGACATGATCTTAGTTTTTTGAATGTTGAATTTTAAATCAGCTTTTTCACTCTCTTCCTTCACTCTCATCAAGAGGTTCTTTAGTTCCTCTTCACTTTCTGCTATTAGAGCGGTATCATCTGCATGTCTGATGCCCCACCTAGCTAAGCTCCTCCTATATTCCTGACTCTCTGAAACTGTGTAAGATAAAAGATATTTGTTGTCTTTAGCTACTAAGTTCTGCATTAATTTGTTATGCAACAATTGATAACTATATAGGAGGTATGGTTATTCCTGTTTTATAGGTGAGAAAACTACAAATCACAGATGCTAAGTATTTTTTTAAGGTCATGCAGTTGAAAATACTAGATTTGAACCAATTATTTTTTACTTCGAAACTAGCATGATCTGCTACTAAATATGCTGCCTTCCCATGATGAAAATGCACTATTATCCTGAAGAGGGAAAAAATAAACAGAAAAGTTAGCCTTTTCTTGGAAGACACTCTCTTTTTATATATAATTTTATGATTACTTTAACTGAAGCCCGAGAAAGTTATTTTGAGTAATGAGTATTCTAAACTGAATATAAAGCAGACTTGGTTGTTTTATATTCAAGGGGGAGAATCAGCTCATTTTTACACAATTGTCCGCTACCCACTGAATATCAGGTTCTGGGGATAAAACTGAATGTAATTGAATGACTCCTATTCTCATGAAGCTTACAGTCTGTTGTGGAAAAGTAGTTCAATAGAAGATTACAGTTAGACAGTTTAGAATAGTAATAGACAGATACAGAATCTGAAAGAGTTTGGTAAAAAAACAAAACTATCAAAAAACAAAACAAAACAAAACTATCACTTTGCATTTGTGCAATCTTGGACAAGTAACTAATTGCTTACTATGCAAAGGGCCTTGCTCAACTCTTCAGATTCATCTTCTCTTTCAGGGCAAAGCTCTTTACATGCGTGATCATACATAGCAAGTGCTAAGCTCTTTACGTGAATTATCCTATTTAATCCTCATGAAAATCCTATGAGTAAGTATTATTACCCTAAGTTTGTGGATTAGTACCTATCTCACTGGGTTGCTAAGAGAATTAAAACTTATAATCCGAATAAAGAGCTTGACTTAATGTCCAGCTCATGGTAAATGCTGACTAAGTAACTAAGTTTGGGATATTCAAGAATCAGTCTCTGAGATGAGATTATGTATGCCAGCAGATTATTTGGAAAAGAATTCAAGAAGCTGTAAGAGAATAACTAAATGAAATGATACAGCGAAAGGAAGCAGAGAATAAGGAGTGTATTAATGAGCAGGTTACTTCTCTGGGCAGTGGGGGTTCAGTCCCACCAGGGGACTCCCTGAGACCCAAGGTAGAGCACACCTCAGGATTGTCCCAACAAAATTACAGAGATGGGTTATTTGTTTACTGACTGGTAGGCCTCATTCCTTGAGGGTAATCTTGCAGAGTTTCCAGCTGCCCTGGGTGTAAGTCAAACATGTTCTGCTAGGAGGAGCATCTTTAGGCAGAGGCCCAGAATCTCTTCAGTGGGAGAAACATCTGCAGAAGACTCAGAAATAGGCCCAAGGAGCCTCGGTTTCCAGTGCATGCATGCATGCTACGTTGCTTCAATTGTGACTGACTCTTGTGACCCTATGGACTATGGCCTGCCAGGCTCCTCTGTACGTGGGATTCTTCGGGCAAGAATATTGGAGTGGGTTGCCCATGCCCTCCTTCAGGGGATCTTCCCGACCCAGGGATTGAACATGTGTCTCTTATGTCTCATGCTTTGGCAGGCACGTTCTTTATCACTAGAGCCACTTGGGAAGTTTCTAGTAGCTGTTGATATTTTTAATATTCCTATTGTGCTACGTCACTTCAGTCGTGTCTGACTCTTTGTGACCCAGTGGACTATAGCCCACCATGTTCCTCTGTCCACGGAATTCTCCAGACAAGAACACTGGAGTGGGTTGCCATGCCCTCCTCCAGGGGATCTTCCCAACCCAGGGATTGAACATGTGTCTCTTATGTCTCCTGCATTGATGGGTAGGTTCTTTACCACTAGCACCACCTGAGAAGCCCAGTATTCCTGTTAATAAGTTAATATTACAGAATGTGATAGGGCTATGACATAACTTGAACACACATGAAGGTCACCTTCTATACCTGGGTAAGAAAGTTAGGACAGGCTTCTCAGAGATGTGGGGTGGATAGAAGAAGAATAGAGATTAGAGAGAGAAAGGAGAGGAGAGAAGTTGTTCCAGGGAGAAAGACGCTTGTGTGAGAACTCCAACCAAGGGTCAAGAGAAAAGAATCTGAGCAATTGAAAGAAATCTGGTTGCCTGAATTTTGAGTAGAAAGGAAAGAGCCTTGAGAATAGAGTCTGGAAGGCCAGACAAAATATATATAGGTCAGATCACATAGGCCTTATAGGCCATATTGAGGAGTTTGGGCTTTATTCTGAGAAAAAATGGAAATTCTTAAAAAGATTTTTAGCAGATTCATGTTTTGACATTTCATTTAAGTTTCTTTGAGGAAAGTAATTTGGGGAAAAGGCAAGTGATTTGAGGGAAAGCAAATAGAAAGACTAGAGAAGCAGCTGCAGTAGTTTGGGTAAGAGTTAACGTGGACTAGACAAAAACAGAATGTTGTTATTCAGTTGCTAAGTCATGTGGACTCTTTGCAACTCCATGGACTGAAGCACGCCAGGGCTCACTCTCCTTCACTATGTCCCAGAGTTTGCTCAAACTCACGTCCAGTGAGGCTATCCAGCCATCTCATCCTCTGCTGCCCTCTTCTCCTTTCCTCTTCAATCTTTCCCAGCATCAGGGTCTTTTCCAATGAGTCAGTTCTTCACATCAGGTGGCCAAAGTATTGGAGCTTCAGCTTCAACATCAGTCCTGCCAATGAATATTCAGGGTTGATTTCCTTTAAGCTTGATCTCCTTGCAGTCCAAGGGACTCTCAAGAGTCTTTTCCAGCACCACAATTCGAAAGCATCAATTCTTTGGCGCTCAGCTTTCTATTCCAAAATAGAATACAGGTTTCACAGTGAACATCCATATCTCACATAGTTTTTGTGGGTCAGGAATTTGGGGATATCTCGTCTGGAGTTCTGGCTCATGGTTTCTCATGAGACTGCAGACAGAAAGTTGACAAGGGTTACAGTTATCTGAAGACCTGACTGGGGCCGGAGAATCTACAACATGACTCCTGGTCTCAGTTCCTTGCCATGTGGGCCTTTCCATAGGGCTACTTGATGCCCTTATGACATGCCATCTGATTTCCTCCAGGGTGAGTGAAATGCTGTATATTATGACCTAGCCTCAAAAGCCACACTCTTATCATTTCTGAAATATGCTCATGGTCACCAAGACCAGCTCTACACAATGAGGGAGGAGGCTGTACTCTACAACAGTGAAAATGTCTAAAGGCTGGGACCATTGAGGACCATCTGGAGTCTGGCTGTGACACTCTGACCTTAGCCCCCAAAGGTTCATATCACTTCTGCATTCAAAATACACTTCTCCCCAAGGCTCTCTCCAGTCTCATTCTATCACAGTATCAAATTAAAGTCCAGAATATCACCCCCTTGATCTGAACTCCTGTGAACTCAAGAGAAAATTTATCTGCCACCCACAAATGGTAGGACAGTCATAGGATAACTGCTGTAGACATTGTTTTTCTTAAAACATCACCAGAATGATTCTGAAATCTAGCCAGGAAAATGTTGGAGTTCTCTTGGTTAGTATTTAGTCTTGCTCATGCTGAGGAATAGTTCTTGACTCTCCGTGGTTCTTGGATCTTCCCTACTGCTGCCTTGCATTGGACATGTAGCCCAAACAAAAAATAATTGAGTGTCACTAAGATTTTAATGATTGTTTTTTAGGGCAGCATAACCTAGCCCATCATGACTGGTAGAGTTATCATGGGGAAAAAGAATTTAAAGAGAAAGCAGAGAGGTCTGAGTGGAAACTGACAGGTGGGGAGTTTAGAATAAAATAGAGAGAGAATAAAAATCAACAAACTTCAGGGTAAGGAAGAGAGTCTTTCAAGAAGTAAAAAGTGTTAGTTGCTCAGCTGTGTCCAACTCTTTGAGACCCCATAGACTATAGCCTTCCAGGCTCCTCTGTCCACGGAATTCTCCAGGCTAGTATACTGAAGTGGGTAGCCATTCCCTTCTACAGGGGATCTTCCCAAACCAGAAATTGAACCTGGGTCTCCTGCATTGCAGGCAGATTTTTTACCACCTGAGCCACCAGGGAAGGGGAGTAATTCAGTACCTTTGAAACATCACATAAAAAGTCCCTTGGGAGTGATTAGGCTTAGGAAAAAGATCACTTGGAGAACAATGGGAAGGAGTCATTTCAATAGAATGGAGAGATCAGATGTCAGAGTATATGGATTGAGGAATAAGTAGGTACTTAGTCACTCAGTCGTGTCCAACTTTTTGTAATCCCATGAACAGTAGCCCACCAGGCTCGTCTATTCATGGGATTCTCCAGGCAAGAATACTGGAGTGGGTTATTATTTCCTTCTCCAGGGGAGTGAGTAGGAGGTAGAGAATTAGAGGCAGGAAATATTGGCTGTGAAGGGTGATAGCTGGAGGGAGACATGAGTAAGAAGGTTTTGTTACAATGAGAGAGAGAGTCAGCATCTTTAGCCTCATAGAAAGGAACAAATAAACTGAAAAAGGAAGAAACCAGAGACAAGATGAGGTCCTTGAGAAGGCAATGGAAGTGGTGGGGCAGGGGGCGGAATCCAAAAGCATCTTAATAGGAGGAAAGGATGGGTCATTTCTCCTGGAAGTGTTGAATGTAGAACAGGAAGGCTGAGGAGGGCTTGGTAGATTCAGGTTATGCAAGAGATTCTCCATGACTGGAGGGCTGCCTGCCTTGGAGGCCAATGCGTGGAAGCTATAAGAGGAGGATGGGAGGCTAGGAGAGGAGGTTAGGGAGGGCCTCCCCCTGGAAGGGCCTGGAGTGATAAGTTGAGACTGTATCTTGTAGATAATGGTTATTCACTTAGGGATTCCAAGCAGCCTGATGGGACTTATCGTACAAACAGGATTGTGTGTGTGTATGTGTGTGTGTGTGTTAGTCACTCAATTGTATCTGACTCTTTGAGACGCCATGGACTGTAGTTCACCAGGCTCCTCTGTTCATGGAATTCTCCAGGCAAGGATACTGGAATGGGTTGCCATTCCCTTCTCCAGGGGATCTTCCTGATCCAGGGATAGAACCTGGGTCTCCCACATTGCAGACAGATTCTTTACCATGAGAGCAGCCAGGCAAGCCTGCAGACCGGACTGGTGACCAGTTACCTATGAGGATGAAGGAGGAGAATGTCTCTAACATGCTAGGATCTTGGAAGGCTGTAGCTATTGATGCTATTGACCTACATAGGGGATTAACAGGATTAGACATTCATTTTGGCTACTCAGAACGTATTCAAAATTGCTGCTGAGCTGGGTGAACCAGGCTTCATATCACTGATGTAAAGTGGACCCAGAAGTTCTGGATTTCAGAGCCAGGGCTTGTCAGAGTCTCTGAGACTGTATCTAACACTGAGCAAAATGCTGATACCACAAATGGCTTTCCACATCATCAATGGCATTGGAGATGTTTGAACGGGAACTTTGTCTGCATTTGGCTTGGACCCATAAAAACCCAGGGCCAGATGAAATCCAGCCAGGGCTGTCAGTTTATAAAGACAGAAGCACTGAATATCAGACTTGCCAGTTATCTCACAGCTGATCTAGTTCTGGTGGACATGGAAGAATGGGTCCGTGTATGGGACCTTGGGTACATCACTTGATATCTGAGTCTCAGATTCCTCAGGCAAAATGGTAACATGAATGCTTATCTTAAAAGATTTCTGTAAAGACTAGTGATGCTTTGGTTTTCACTATTTATATAGTCTTTAGGGTGTTACAGGTACTTTTCTAAGCATTTTACTAATGTTAACTCATTCGATTCTCAAGCATGTTGAGTAAGACAATTATCTGCCTTTTTTAAATGGGAAAAATGAGGCCCCAAGAGGAGAAGGGACTCGGCCAAAGCCATCTAGGTCTTCAAAGGCAGAGCCAGGAGGAGCACCAAGGTCTCCTGACTCTCAGATCCATGCTCTCCATGCTTTTAACTGAATAAACACAGACGTTTTCCAGCTGTGTCTTCATGTACCTGTGCCTGGCTTATTTCCAGGATGTGGTTTATGCCTGAGGAAATGCTGGGAACACAGTGACATTAAAGGGTCACAGAAGTTTCTATTAGCGTTTCATGAACATCCTCTCCCCAGGCCCTCAGCCAGGTGTTCGCTAATGCTGTTAGCTCTACTCTGAGGGGGAGGGACACCCCCGAGGCTGGCTGGCTCGGCCACAGCAAGTAGGGAGGACTAGTTAGGGTCGTGGGAACTGGTTAGGGTCATGGGAGCCCATAACCTGAGAGAACCGCCACCTGGGGTCCACCCTTTCTGATCGTGTTCATCTTAAAAGGACCCGCATTGCTTGTTTCTACATTGAGTGTTTCTCACTGTCTTTGTTCATTCATTCATTTCAGAGAAGGTCCCCAACTTCAGGGAATCACGACAGAATTTGAGCCAGTCAGTATTCTCCTGCTTATATATTTGATGGTAGATACAAGAATGTGGACTTGTCACTTGTCTCCTGCAGAAATATAAAAAGAAAGTTGGTGACCTTAGCTTTTATGTATAAACAGACAGACTGATAATCTCACTGGGTCAGAAAAACTCAGTATCCAGAGTCATTATAATTAACTAGTAAGCAAATGTTGCCCGGATTCTTAAGAACCTTAAACGCCATCTGGTCTGAGTGCCCATTTGATGCTTGAAGCTCCTCTAGCCTGCTATGGAATGGGCATGGGCATGCAGCAGGCTCCATGCCTCTGGAGATAAGCACTTAAATCCCTTGTGAATCGGTTAAATCCCCATCTAGAAATTTCTTGATGCTGGAACCTCCTCATTCCTCCAAGTCCAAATATTTATTTCTTCAGCTTTTACCCACTGGACTTGGTCCCAATAAAAGACAGTTTCTACAGGGTCACTATCTAGTACCCTAGACAATGAAGTCCAAGCTATAACCTTCTCACAGAAATCTCTCCCTCTCTTCCCTTGTTTAAAATGGAAATAGCTGTCTTTTCTTTCACCATCAAAGTCCTTTCTTCCCCAAACTTCAAATAAAGTACTTTCATGATTTCAAAGCTTTTCATATTTTAAATAACCTAATTGTTTTATCGAAAGAGAAAAGAATGGAGCCATCCAAACCCTTCCACATGCCAAGATTCAGGGAACACCTGGTACCTGGGAAGTATTAAGCCGGGTCCTGGTCACAGGAGGAAGTGATTTGAGTAATCACATCTGGTGCTGGACACCATCATCCTGCTGTTGTGTGCGGACCCAGGAACCAGCCTGTGTCTCAGATCAAAGGAGCGGTCGGGCCGCAGGGGAGCGTCTCTGGAGGGGCGGCGGCCGGAGAGTGACACGGATGGGCAGGAGAGCCGGTTCCCCAGAGCGACCGGCTACATAATGTGCGGGTTCGATGCAAAAGGAAAATGTGGAGCCTCTTGTTAAAATTATGGCGAATTTTAAGATGGCAACAGCAGAGCATGAAGCAAGCACAGGCCCCCAGCAACTGTGGAAGAGCCGCAGCTCACCTCTGGCCGGTGTGGTTGGCCCCCTTTGTTCTGGTCAAGGAACCCTCCCCTGCCTGGGGCAGGGGATGCCGGTTGGGGGGTGTCAGGGAGGACCTTCCTCATCCTCTTCTTCAGGGCTCCTGTGGGAAGATCGTAGCACCATGTCTCCTGACTTCCTATGGAGTGAGTTTTCTACTCCATCCATTTTATTTTCTCATCTACAGACAAGAGACATTTAGAAACAAATTTATCACTTTTTCAAAAGTCTAAAAGGAGGTCAGTGGTAGAGAGTTAGGGAGAAAGTGCCTGTCACTACCCAGGAGCCATCTAGTAGGATGTCACCTAAGATCTCGGAGCCCACTATCCTCACCTCTAGAATGGGAATAATAGAGTGCAGGTTGCTTTTACATCATAGGCAACATTAGATAAAAAATAATATATGTCAAGTGTTTGATACAGGACTTGGCTGGTGGCTCAGATGATAAAGAATCTGCCTGCAATGCGGGAGACTCAGGTTTGATCCCTGGGTCGGGAAGATTCCCTGGAGAGAGAGAATGGCAACCCACTCCAGTATTCTTGTCTGGGAAATCCCATGGACAGAAGAGCCTGGTGGGCCACAGTCCTTGGGGTCACAAAGAGTTGGACACAACTGAGTGACTAACACTTTCGCTTTCGCTTTGGCATATATATGCTCAACATATTTCATTAATAGTTTGTTGGCATAAAAATATGGAAGAGAGGGGGAGCAGGGAAACGGAGAAAGGAAGGAGGAGAGGTAGGAAGAGAAGATAAAAGGAGCGGGCGTGGCCCGTGGTCCTCTGTGCTTCTGCCTAGAATGCCCTTCTCATTTTCTCCCTCGGAAATCTCATTCGGAGACCCAGCTCCTGTGTCATTTCCATGGAGGAATCTCTCTTCTAAAACTGCTTCTTCCTTTCCTCTGGGCTTTCCTCTGTCATGGGCCCCCATATATGGAAATGTGAGAGTTGGCTTTCTTTTCTGCCACTAGACCTCATGCTCCTGGTAGACACCCTCCACGCCATACCTGCCTCAGTATCCCCAGAGTCTAGCCCCATCTTGCCCAGAGGAAGTGTTCTGTTCACACTTACTGAAAGAAGGAAGGGAGAGGATGGAAGAGAGAGAGAGAGAAAAAAAAAAAAGAAATGGTGTGATGGCAGAGACAAAAGACCTGCAGAACTGGAGTCTCCTGGGGCAACAGATTCACTGTCTATTACAGTGGGACCAGTTTTTCAATGTCTGTGAATTACTCAGGCCTACCAAGCATACACACTACCTCTCCACAAGCCTCAGCTTGTAGCCTCAACTGATTACAAGGTCTTCCTTGGAAAGATGAAAGAATAAAAGAAAAGAAATGCGATGGAAGGAATGAGAAAGGTTGGGGGAGGAAGTGAAAGAGAAGACTAGGAGTTTTAGAATCTTGGCTGCAGTCCTTGCATTGCATGGTCAGACCCGACTTTGGGGAGTAGGCAAACTGGTATTCTCCTTAGGCACCTAAAATGGCATCGCTCACTCAACGTGAAGGAGGGGCTCACACACTGATGAGCTGGTGGCTCCAAAACCGACCCTCATCATCTCTACTGTACCTTTTCCAACTCTTCCTCTAGACTGTGCCTCCTCCTGCAGTCCTCTTCTCAGAGACTTCTTCCATCTAAGTCAGTCTGGACAGAAGCATCAGTATCTTTCTTCACTCCTACCTGCCTCACCCTCCTATGGACAGTTCTCTCATCCTATCAATTCCACTTGCCCATTCCCCAGGCACTGTCCCATTCAGACCACCGCCAACTTGAACATGGAGCTTCTCTCCCTTCTTCTCTCCCTTGGCCTCCTCATCAGTCTTCTGAGCTGCAGCAACTGACTTATCTCCAGCACCATCCTGATCTTGTTTCTTCCCAGCTGAACCTGGCCACACCCCTTTCGTGTCTGCAGGAACAACGCCTTGTCCTGACTTTCAAGGCACTGATGGATACGTCTCCAGCCCCCCTCTCCTGCCTCATCCCTCCCCACTCTCTCCCCTTAATCCAGTGTCAGCAACATGCCCAACATCTCTGCTCTTTTACCCCTCTGCACCTTTACTCAGGCTGCGTCCTCTGCTGGGAATGCTGGCCTGTTCCACTTTGGCCTGATCTCTGATCCAGGAGTAGCCTGTTCCACTTGTCCCATAGAAAAGCTCAGCTAAGCTGTCCCATCCTCACTGAACTCCAGTGGAATTCCTCAGCCCACAGCCTGCTGCCAAGAATGGGTTTGGAAAACTGGTCGCCTTGCATGCTAATTAGCAAACTGTGCCTATGGTGTCCGCTCCCTGAAGGCTGAGACCCCTCAAAAGCAAGGATTGCCTGGTCAGAACAGACCTCAGTGTATAGTTGCTGATCTGAACAGCCTTGCCGGAGGCCTGGCACCTGGTGCTGGCTGTGACAGGGGCACAAGTCCTAATTAAAACAGGCTAGAGACGCTCTGTCTCTCCTTGCCTCAAATCCACCCTGGCAGAGCTTCCGGGGGAAGACACAATATTAGCATGGACAAGTACATTACTGTAAGTGGCACATCAGAGACTCGTAATTAGGAGATAAACATCTGGAACACATGCATTTCAGCAGCTAGAGTCCCTACAGAGAGCCCGCCGACAAGTCACATGGAATGAATGGATTTCGGGTCACATGGCTGTTTATCAATGAAGTTATATAATATGGGCATGCTCCTCTGAGTATGGGGCTTCCCAGGTGGCGCTAGTGGTAAAGAATCTGCCTGCCAATGCAGGAGATGCAAGAGATGCCGGTTCGATCCCTGGGTTGGGAAGATCCCCTGGAGTAGGAAGTGGCAACCCGCTCCAGTATTCTTGCCTGGAAAATTCCGTGGACAGAGGAGCCCAGCAGGCTACAGCCCATGGGGTCTCAAGAGCTGGACGTGACTTAGCAATTAACAACAACGGTAACATCAACAATCCCTTCTCTAGATCATTATTGACGAGAACAGAGTTTGACAGAGAAGATGGGAAAGGAAAATGTTTGCCTGGCCCACTGTGTCCCATCAGTAAGAAAACACTCTTTTATCTCAATCACTAAACAGTTTACCACGATCTGTAGTATTTCAACCCTACTTTACACATGGAGCAAGTAAGACTCCAGGGTGGCCGGTCTAGAGATTGGAGCTGTGTGACGGAGGGCAAACCCTACATCCTGCAAGACCAGATCGTTGCTCTTTGCTTCCTCCCTGAGGATGTCCAGATCAAGGGTCCATCCCCTAAATACAGGCAGCTGCACCTCGATTTCTCAGGGAGACCCAGCCCTGCTCACCCCGTACCTCACGCCTCATCCTAATTCTCTTCTTGTCCTCCCGTAGTGTTTGCTTATGTCACAGGCAAATCTCATCTCTCGCAGCATGGGGGCAGTGGAGACCCCAGGTTCCCCAAGGGGTCTAAGGAGTCCGGTGGCCTCCAATCATTCAGCCCAGAGGCTGGAACTGACTTAGAACGTCATATATGTTCAGCACTGGCCCCATGCAAACTGCTGTGCCAGACTCCCTGCAGACAAATGGATATATACCTCACCTAAGGCCTCCAGGCATCAGTTTCCCCATCTGTAAAATGGAGGATGAAGTAATGTTACTTCATTTGGACTGATTTTGTTACCAACCATTAAAGCCACTTTCCTTTATGAAACTCCACATCCTGCACGGAGTCTGGGCAGCCAGTGAGAGACCATGCACTATAAGAGAAGACGCAAAGCCTGCAGAGATTAGCAGTTATTCTTCAATAAACTTAATTGTATTTGATTTGGACTATTTATTCGGCTGCCACAATGTTTTTGACAACCCAGAATAGCCTTTAAAAGTGTGGCTCTGGAGCCAGACCGCCTGGGTTGCATCCCAGCTCTGCTATTTACTACAGTGTGGTCTCGGGCAGGCTAACCTAATCTCCGCATTCCTTAGTTTCCTCATCTGTAAAGCTGAAAAGTGCTAGTATGGACCTCATGGGGATATTGTGAGGATTAAATGAGTTAGTACACATAAAGCTATTAAAGCAGGGCCCACAACTAGGGAGCATTTAATGACTATTGGTTCTTTAGCATTTTTCAAAAATACATTTTGGTATTGCAGTGACTTTGCAGTCATAGGAAATGATCCAGACCTGGCTTTGCTGTTCTTCTGCTGACATCACCTAACATTTAGACTGGAACTGAAAATGTGCTTCTGTAAAATGCAGGTGGGAACAATAACCCAAAGGGATTTTCCTCATTAGAACTAGAAGTGGGGAGGTGGCTTGGTATAGTGACGTCTCTATCTCAGCCGAAACTCTGTCACAAAGGACAGTGTGCTTTGGAGCAAGTTGCTTCTGTTTTGTGAGATTCAACTTACTGATCGGTAAAGTGTGCACACAGGTGCATGTGTGGGCTTGCAGGTGTTGGCAGATGGCATGAGGGGTGGGGAGAAACTGTGGTTGGACCAGACGATGGTCTAACTCTGCACTTCAAGGTCACATCGAGCACGTGACAGAAGCTATTGATTCCCAGTGCCAGCTTGAACATGTAGCAGGGATAATGAGAGAGGCTCTCCAGTTCAAGCCATCAGGGCAAGGACCAGACAGCTGGCTTTGAAGTCAGGCCAGGCAAAGAAGGGACAAACCTGCTCAGGTCCAGAGGGCCAGACACAGACAAAGCTGCTGACACAGCTAGGGCTTCTCAGGGTCCAAGGTGGGGTCCAGCAAGGGGAACAAGGAAGGGGGAATCTACCCAGGCCATGCTGTGATCAGGAGCAAAGAGGCACTCTGATCGAAGCACAGAAATCACCAGTGTCAGACCCTCAGGACAGACCAGGGCTTCTGCATGTCGTGTTGACATCACCATGCAAAATGCATGTTTCTTCTCTCTAAGGCTAGCCTCTCTCAACTTTCCAAACAGCCATAGTTTATAGCCTCAAATCCCAGGAGTGTCATTCTATTCAGGCAACATCTTTTTCCTTCCCCGTTTTCCCAAGTATGGCATGAAGCAACAGCGCAACCACACAATGAACTTGCAGTGCCGGAGTAGAGTTAAGGAGCATGCTTACCTCCCAGCACACTTACTGTGTGACCTGATGTATGATATTCTATTTTGCAGCTTCTGGTCCCTCATCTGTCAAACGAAGAGGATGAATCCGCCAACCTCTAAATATCCCCCAGCTCTGGAATTCCACAATTGTAGTTTTTCATGTGAAACCTAGTTTTGGTGCCAAGAGTCTCCGCTTATGCAAAGCATAAAATTCTCCATACTTTTCTTAAGAATCCTAAAGGGGAAGTAATAGGTGTTCCTGACCCGAAAGAATGTACATTCACTTGGCTGCTTTGTCATAAAGAAACTTCGGGAAACACTCTTTTACCTAAGGAGCATATGTTTTGGCATTAGGGGCCTTGGGCTTGAAAAGTCTCCTGACTTTGCTTGAGATTCTGTCTATTTGCCCTTAGCCTTTTAATATTTATTTATTCGGCTGCACAGGGTCATAGTTGCAGCATGTGGGTCTAGTTCCCTGACCAGGGATTGAAGCTCCCCTGCATTGGGAGTGTGGAGTCTTAGACACCAAATCACCAGGGAAATCCCTGCCCTTAGCCTTTTAACACCCCTGTGTATCCACCCATGAAGCCCTGAAAAGCAGCATAGATACAATCTCTTTAGTATTTCCTATTACTGTGTTCCCAATACTCTGGTTTTGGGTCTTCCCAGGGTTTTTCCATTTCTGACATTTACTTTGAGTTCTCCTTGTTTCAAGGACCCTTTAGACAGACATCCTGGAGTACCAGTCTTAACTTTTCAGACTTGGCTCAGAAGCCCTCAATGCATGCATGCTAAGTCACTTTCAGTTGTGTCCGACTCTTTGCGACCCTGCGTACTGTAGCCCACCAGGCTCCTCTGTCCGTGGGATTCTCCAGGCAGGAATACTGGAGTGGATTGCTGTGTCCTTCCTCCTTCAGGGGATCTTCCCAACACAGAGCATAAGAGACATTCACCCAAGGAGTCCTGCAGTGTCTCTGCTTTCCCTGTTGTCTCTCAGGAAAGAACCTGAGTTCTAAACTCATCTCTAAACGGGGCATGATACCATGTTTGTTGGCAGATGTAGAAAAGAGGGCTTTGGAAATGGAACACAGCCACATGACCTTTTTGGCTTGAATACTGATTCAGAACAGTGGAGAAGGGAGCGGATGAGTTGGGTTCTACTGTTGGCCCATTTTGAGCCTAGGAGAAAGCAGTCTCCTCCACTCCTGCAGTTCTCCCCTTTGGAAAAAGCAGATTTCAGAATTTGCCAGCTCTTTGCCTCAGAAGGGTCATGATGCGGTTCCTCTTAATACAATAGGGAATTCAAAACATACCGTGCGGCCTAAAATATGAATTCAGCCCGGGCTCCGAGAGCTGTTGCGTGTTGGAGAGGAAAGAGGGAAGTGGTGGGAGGGGGTGTAATTTGTGTGCAGGAATGACAGATGTGGTTGATCCACTTTGGATTCATCTGCCCATCTGGACTTTCAAAAGAAAAGAAAGTGGTGTGGTAACAATTTCATAGCAAAGGCCACAGGCTGGTTAATCTTCAGGGATTTTTTTGAGCTAACTTCTGAAAACGTCGATTTGGCCTATTGATTTCATATTAATTGCCTCTGACTAGCTGGCGCACGGCCAGAGAAATCCTGGCACGGCTCACGCTGCAGTTGTCAATCCCGCCTTCTCCAGGGCTCTCTGGGGGCGCAGCGTGGCTGGGTGGCTTCTGCCGCGGCACGTGGAACCTCTCCTAGGAAGCTCTTTCGGCCAGACCCGGGGATTCTGAAATGAAAGGAAAGCTGATGATGCGGGAGAAAAATTAACCCTCCCTGTGCAGCATTACCTCTCCTGGAAAATGAGCCCATTTCGCTTGGGAACGGAGCCAAGCCGCCGAGCTTCAAAAAGATTCAGAAAGAGAGAGGGATGGGGGAGGGAAAGAAGAGGGCAAGAGAAAGAGAAGAGAGGAAGAGAGAGAGAGATACAGCAGGAGAGAAAAGAATAGAGAGAAACAGAGAGAAAGGAGAAACCAAGAGAGAGAGACATAGCGAGAGACAGACGGAAACTTACAGAGGCAGAAAGAGACAGAGTCAGAAGTACAGACACGCAGAGAGAAGCTGAGAGAGACAGAGAGAAAGAGACGGAGAATACAGAGACATGGTAACTTAGAGAAACACGGAGACAGAGATGTATATTCAGAGAGACAGAGGTGGATGGGCAAGAGACTCCTCCTGCCAGGAGAGGAAGTGGAAACACTGGGAGTTGGCCAGAGTGCAGAGATAAGGAGAGAGCATGATAGGGAGGGGCCTGACGAGTTGAGAAAGAGATGAGAAGAAACTCCTGCAGCCTCGGCCCCAGAGAAACCCGGGGGCCCTAAGAAGAGCCTCACACTGGGAGCCGCCCACTCTGAGCTCCTGTGGCTGCCCCTTGGCCAGCCGGCTCGGGAGGGCGATCGCCTAGGGTCTCTGCCGGCAGCCCCTCAGGAAGCCGAGCTGTGGCCCTGCAGGGTTCCCACCCCAGGGCCTGCAGAACCGGTTGGCATGCTGTTGTGTGATGGAACAATGGCTGAATCACGAACAACTGAAAACAAAACAGGAGAACAAAGCGGGGAGGAAAAAACCCACAGTAATATTTTGGAATCCTAATTTGCTACGTGCAGTTGCTAAGCAGTTTCCTGCTGTGTGCGTTTCTCGCGGTTTTGGAAAGTACAAGGGCTATGAGGAAAGCAGGTGTCCGGGAGGTCTGCTGTGTGGTCTCCGTGTTCTGTGCCGCGGAGGGGCTGCTCTTCTTGGGCGGCCAGGAAAAGTGCAACCATCCTGAGAAACAAACTATAAAGGGACTGACTTCTGAGGCTTATGGCTCAATTCCCTCCCAAGTACCCGCGGCAGAAAAAAATGGGGACCAGTTCATATCAGGGACATACCATCACCTAGGGCTTCCCAGGTGGCTCAGTGGGAAAGAATCTGCCTGCCAATGCAGGAGACTCGGGTTCGATCCCTGGGTTGTGAAGATCTTCTGGAGAAGGAATTGGCAACCCACTCTGGTATTCTTGCCTGGAGAATGCCATGGACAGAGAAGCCTGGCAGGGTCCAATCCAAGGGGGTCACAAAAGAGTCAGACACGACCTAGTAGCTAAACAACAATAAGTATCACCTAAGTCAGTAAACTGACTCCTGTGAACTTCTTTCTCTATGTTACTAACTGGGTCACTGAGCCCCTCTGCCTCTAGAAAGCAGCTGTAGCCCCCACCATCCTACACCAGGATATCACGCCATGTCTCCAGCCTGGGAGTTTTCCTTCAAAACTAATCAAACCATGTCACCCCAGGGCACGGGCTTCACCCTACCCACCTCTTTGGGCCAGCGCTTAGCACAGAGAAGATGCTTGGTTTGTGGTTACTGAACGGATGAAAACACCTGTGTGTTAAAATCATAGACTCCCAGGATCTGGTCATCTGGCCCAGCTTCATCACACTGCAGATGAGTGAACTCAGAAACCAATTGAGGATGATTTGTAAGTTCCCCGTTTGTGTTCATTCAGGGCCAGAAAAGGTCTTGGTCATTTCTAACCCAGTTTTGCATTGTTTTCAGGTTCATTCCCAGCTCCCCACCCGCACTTTGGTTTACTGTATCTCCGTGGGAGTGTGCATTACTAGTCTACATTCAAACCTGCCCAGAGATGCCAATGGGCTGTGACTAGAGGCCCCCAGCCTTAGCAGGCAAAAATCTCATTTATTTGGGGCTCTACCAATTAGTGTTCTTTTGATTGTCAGCAATAGATCTACTGGCTAACTTGAAGAAATCAAACCCAAACCAAAATTTATCAGAAAAGTATAACTGAAATCACAGGAGAGATAATCAGGTCAGGGGTAAATCAGGATCCGGGGCAGCCCTGAGGATCCAAGTGGCGGGAATGTGGACAACCTTCTCACACCTCCTCTCTGGGGAGGAGCTGGTGCTAGGTGAATTTCCCCTGTGGGACTGCTCAGAGCTCCTGGGAGAGAGTCTGAGTGACTTAGCTGGGGCAGGGGTTCGCCTGGGCCAAGAGAGGAAAGACATTCTGGTTAAAAATCCCACAAAGGCTGACGCTCATTCCCACAAAGACAGCATGACCTGGAGGAGCAGAAGTGCCCTAATGAACGGTCTGGGTGACGTTATGAAAAGAGGTGGGAGGGGACGTTGGACAAGCATTGATACCCACTTACCCACTTGGGGAGTCCTTTCAGGGGGTGACCCAGAGCCTCGTTGTGAAGGCCATTGATATTTAGGGTGAGCCCTGTGCTTCCTTTTCAGGTTGTTTGGGAAAGAGCAAAGGACGAGGTGTTTGTGGTCACCTGAGCTGGCCAGTGAGCAGGGAAGGACCCCTCTGGCCTCGAGGCAGAAGGGCAACAATGAAATACATGATGGGGTATGGCTCTTTCTTGGTGTTCATTGTCTGGGAACCCTAATTCTGTATGTAGGCTACATACAGTGAACACTAACATACTTTATCAAACTTATATGAGAATATAGGGGGTTATTTTCCAAAGGTAATGGTCCTTTTGGAAAAGCCATTCAACCACATGAGCTTACCCTTTGGCCACAGTTCTAAGATTCCCATGCCTGAGACAGATCAGGGTGAGCAGGCCCCAGTCCTCTGACATTCCAGTGAACACTCACTGCTCACCGCAGCCTTGTCCCCGGCCTTTTCTCATAATGAATATGTTGTGAATGCCTTGATTCCATTGTACTTCTTATTCACAATATCCCAAAGGCTTAGTTTAAAAAAAAAACATACAACACACACACAAAACTTTCCGCATAGAAATACAGATAACACTCCCAATTATGAGCATCAAGTTTGAAACTTGGCGGATCTTCAGGTTGAACACCTGGGCCATTCTGGCTGCTGCCAGTGGCTCAAGGAATGCACATCTATTTCAGTACAGCCCACACAATAATTAAAAGGACAATTTGTTTCTACATAAAGAATCACAGAACGCAGCCCCAAACCACATAAAAGCTGTTTCTGCTCTCACTGCAGTGTGGCTCTCCCCAGCCGGCCACAGTCTGTCCTGGGAATAGTGACTGCTTTGTCTAGAGACTTTCAGAGGCAGCAGCGTGGTGCAGCAAATCCCCTGGTTCTTACCTGGCCCTGTAATTCCCGCGGAGCCACTCCTAAAGGCAGGCTTCCCATCTGCAAAATGGAAATAAGAACGCAAACTCTGCCTTTCTCAGGGTGATGGTACAGCTCAAAATGAAGAAATGTGTGTGAAATTACTTCAAACAATGTAAAGGCTCTGTATAAATAAACAGTCAATTGCTTTGACCTCTGTGAACACAATACTAGAATTTCTCCAGAAGGGCACAGAAAGCTTTAGGGGTAGAATTCAATAGCAACAGGGGAGGCAGGGAAAAGAGGATACAAGCAGAAGGTGTGAGCAAAATTGGGGGCCCCCACAATTGAATGCAACTTTAAGTCAGAGGTGTGTTGGTTATTACTTAACAACTAGATCTCTGGAGGAGAAAAAAGTAAAGCCTCAGTTATAGCATTTACCAGTTTTCATGGCATGAATATTGCCAACCATGGCCAACACCAAGATATCAATATGACATCAAATGGGTAGAAAACTCCTGGGAATCTCAATCTCTCTGTCTCTATCTCTCTGTCTCTGTCTATCTCTGTCTCTCTCACACGCACATGCACACACACACACACATACTCATGCAATGAAAACAGTTTTATGGTGGATAGAAACACAGAGCATTCTAGAATAGGTTCACCCACACTGAGAAGATCAGGGAAGACATCCCAGCTTTTGCATGAAAAAAGCACCCCAACTGCTAATAAACAGCATCTGTAGAGCGAAGTGGACAGTGTGAGCATCATCTGACACTTGGTCAGATGCAAATAACAGCAAGGAAGCAGAGAAAGTGGAGGTTCTCACACTTCCTTCTGACTGTGCTCTTCCCCATGGACCAGAAGGCAGGGAAACGACAACCTGGAGTCTGGGAAGAAATGACAAGAACTAGCTGTATTGTAGATGCTTTACCAACAGATAGCCAAAAATTTAGATTGTGATCAATTACTGCGTCGCTCTAAAATTGCAAGAAATGCTCCAGGTCCATTTCTAATTGGCATTTGGCAGCCGAAAGGTCTCTGGGGGATGGCTCTAACTGTGGAATACCAGCACGTTTTGGAAGGAGCTCCAAATTGGGAGTTTTTCAGTGTCTAGAAACAATAAAAGATTTTCCGAATCTGCTAACACACTGTTTGCTGATGGAGTACACAGGGGAATCATTTCAAGGCTCCATCTTCCAGTGGCTTTTGGAGCTTTGTTTTGACCTCTCTCCAAGTATCTGAGAATAGGGGATACCATGCCCTTCTTCAGAGTGAGCTGTGACATTAACGACAGTAACGACGTGGCTATGTGGGTGGGTGGCTGAGCGGTGCCGGCAGTAAGAGGCAGATCGCGCCCTGCAGTTATTCTTTCTCTCGCACTTGGTTTTTCTGCACTCCTTGGGCTTCCCGGTAACTAGAGAGTCACATGGTCAGTCATCTATCTTCTTTATTATCAGGTGGTTACCTGGTAGATCTCTCTTTAAGGCGATCTCAGATGCATCTGCCATGGTCTGGATTCCTGCTTCCCTCTGACCTGACTTCCTAGGTGGGCTGTGACATCAGGACCCAGGGAAGCGGAGAGTCTCTCAGATCTGAATGGTGCCTCCAAAGGATCTGTTGACTGTCAGCAAACAACTAGAGAGACAGCTGTTCAGAATTCGGTGAAGGGATGGATTTTCTCTCTCCTTTTTTTTTTTTCCTGGCTTAAGCAAGTACCCAGAGATCCAGCCCAAATCCTCCAGTAGTTGAAGTTGGGAAAGTGGTGTGTTTTCCAGGGCCCCAGAAATTTCAGCTTATTGGTCTTATTGAAAAGGAGTCTGTGGTTTCAGGCATGAAGAGCTTGGGGCTTAGAGAAAAGAGCCTTGATCCATTCCACGCCAAATATAGATGCGTCCCAGGAAAGCCACGGGGCATCTCCAAATGGGAGACAATTTTACCTCCCAAATCCCAGCCCAGGGAAGGATTTACCGCAGAGGAGAAATTCCTTCTGTCATGCAAGTAAAGAGTAATGACTTCCGGCAATTTTCTGGAAATTCTGTCAACACATACATCTAGCACAGCTTGGAACATGGGCGTGGATTTGGGGAGAGGAGGGGAGAGTCCCCCTTCGTTTACCTGCCAGTTCATCACCTCAGGTCATGGCGCCTTTCATTTTTCAAGAGCAACAGTGACAACATGTATTCACTGAGCTATATAGCTCCTGTCTCAAGTCACTTCAGAGTGAACAGCCAGTCAGCATGCCTGTCTGTAAATGAAACCCAGGACTCATCTTCTGAAACATGTAAAGTACATTTCTGTGATTTTGCCTGTGATATGGTGAGAGGGAGCTTAATTCTGAAGTCTGACTCTGACTTTTCTTTGGTGAAATGGGGGTGATATACTGACAGTATCTTTCCTGTTATCCCAGTGGCATCCAGGGAGGAACCATAGGAGGTTAGGACTGTGAAAGAATTTATAAAGTGTTTTGTACAGAATAGACAGATGCTCAGCATCATGTGGTATTCCTGAGGAGCAGGGAAGGATAATGCTTTTGCTTCTCCTTCCCGGATGGGATATGAGTACTGTTCAGATGACATTGACACTGTGAAGGAGACTTGTAAGCGCATTTGCAGTGTCGTGATTTATAGCAAGAAATATTTATTTGGTCTTTGTCCCCTTTTCTGGCAACTGTGTGCATGTAAGTCACTTCAGTCATGCCTGACTCTTTGCAACCCTATGGGCTATAGCCTACCAGACTCCTCCGTCCATGGGATTCTCCAGGCAAGAATACTGGAGTGGGTTGCCATGCCCTCCTCCAGGGGATCTTCCTGACTCAGGGATAGAACCTGAATCTCTTGCATCTCCTGCACTGACATGCACCTTCTTTACCACTGGCACTACCTGGGAAGCCCAGAGCTCCTAAAATATAAGAATTTCCTAAATGATGAGAGCAGCTAAGGTATATTTTATTTTTTTAATGAGGTGACTTTGGAATGTCCCTAGGTCACTTAAAGCTAAGAGCTGGTCACTAGAGGAACCAATGATATATGAGATGGAGGGAACTTTCCATCCCATACCTGCTGGACCTCTGGAAGTGAAGAGGGACTGGAGATGAAATTCACTCACAATGATTTAATTAACCATGCCTATGTAGTAAAGCCTCCACAAAAACACAAAGGGCAGGGCTTAGAGAACTTCCAGGGTGGTGAACACATGGAGATTTGGAGAGAGCGACCTGCTCTTAGAAGGCATGAGGACTCTGCATCCCTTCTCACACACCTTGCCCTGTGCATCTCTTTCATCCGTCTGCTCCTTACTTACCTCCTTTTATAACAAACTGGTGATCTAGTAAGTAAAATGTTTGTCTTGAGTTCTGTGAGCTGCTATGGCAAATTAATCACACCCAAGGAGCAGGTCATTGGAATATCCGATCTATAGCCAGCCAATCAGGAGCACAGGTGACAGCCTGGACTGGGAATTGGTGTCTGAAGTGATGGGAGGGGGCAGTCTTGTAGGACTAGGACTGAGCCTTCACCTGTGGGCTTCCAATGCCATCTCCAGGTAGACAGTGTCAGAACTGAGTTGAACTGTAGGACACCCAGCTGATATCAGATAATTGCTCGCTGTGGGAAAGAAACCTGCATCAGTATTGGGAGCAAACGAATAGCACCTCAAGCAGTTTTAACGTATAGATCATTTGGAAGAATGCCAAAGGCTTGATGCTTGCAGATAGCGAGAGGATTATTGACAACAGCTCCTCAGAATGCATCCTTGTAGCAGAGGCACTCAAACAGTGGTCCCTAACAGGCTCTTGGAAAGAAGGTGTTGAGTAAGAGGTTCTGGAAAACTAGAACCCACAGGTGGAAAGGTCAGTGGGCTACACGGATGCCCAGTGCAAAGGGGGTCAGGGTAAGGCACAGCTGAACACATCATGACATTACACTCCAGAAGAGGGACCACCCTGCTGATCCTCCGTGGTGCAGGGCAAGAGGGGGGCAGTCCTGTAAGCTGAGGACAGTGTGTTCAAGTTCTAGCATCAGCTGCCCAGGAAAGATGTGAACCAGTGATGGGAACAGCCCTTGGAGACCTGGTGAAAAACAGAGTTTGAGCACAAGTCTTCTGACTGGAGAGAGGCACTGAGATTTTCAAGGGAAAGCACTGCCTGTTTCTTGACAGATGTCCTGCCTGGATTTCTGAGGGAAGAAATGTGGGAAAAGGAGACAAAAATTCCAAGGCATGAAGCACCTACTATTATTATTAAGCTGTGCCAGTGGTTTCCCATATTTGATGTCATTTAATTCTTCCAAAAACCCTGTGAGAAAACTATTAAATCACAGTTTAAAGATGAAGGCCTGGGGTTCAGAAAAACTGAACAACTTCCTCAAATTACTAAAGGCGAGAGATAAGAATCCAACCTGTGTTTAGACTCCAAAGTCATGGTTTTTCTTCTCCTTGAAGGTTAAAAGAGCTCTCACAAGCTTAGAGAGATAGAGAACGTTGGAATCACCTGAGGTGAGGAGCAGACCATTCTGAAAATAAGCCTAAAACAAGCCCCACTTCTAACAGTTCTGTCTCCATGATCTGGAATGAGTTCTGGGCACTGGTATACTTTAAATCTTCAGATGATTCTAAGAGGCAGCCTGTTTGTTTTATTTTGTTATTTACAGCGTTCAGAAGAGCTCCCCGTTCATCTGGAGCTAGCATCAAGTCCACTTCCGGGGACATTCATTCATTCACTCATTCGCTCACTTATTCATTAAGGAGATCCTTAAGCATGAGGGTGAGGAGTAAATAGAATACCCATGACCCTAGAGAGCATATTAAAAAGCAGAGACATTACTTTGTCAACAAAGGTCCATCTAGTCAAGCTATGGTTTTTCCAGTGGTTATGTATGGATGTGAGTGTTGGACTATAAAGAAAGCTGAGTGCTGAAGAATTGATGCTTTTGAGCTGTGGTGTTGGAGAAGACTCTTGAGAGTCCCTTGGACTTCAAGGAGATCCAACCAGTCCATCCTAAAGGAGATCAGTCCTGGGTGTTCATTGGAAGGACTGATGTTGAAGCTGAAACTCCAATACTTTGGCCACCTGATGGGAAGAACTCACTCATTTGAAAAGACCCTGATGCTGGGAAAGATTGGGGGCAGGAGAAGGGGATGACAGAGGATGAGATGGTTGGATGACATCACTGACTCAATGGCCATGGGTTTGGGTGGACCCCGGGAGTTGGTGATGGACAGGGAGGCCTGGTGTGCTGCAGTTCATGGGGTCACAAAGAGTCGGACATGACTGAGTGACTGAACTGAACTGAACTGATCTGTGGGAATTTGTCTGTACACCAGGAGTGACCAGTCTCTAAATGAAATCACTAGTGGGATCCACTAAGAAGACTGACTGATACTGCTAAGTTTTAAATGATCTAACAACATTGCAATTTGTATCTGAAAACATTTTGGTCTGTAAAAATTAAGAGCACACATACATAGCCATGCACACACCCATGTGCACACCCGAAATGATCACTAGTGACAGGAAGTATGGACCAAGGAAGTGGTTCCTGATTCTTGTCAAAAGGCAGGAAGGAAAGAGGCGCTGGGAGTTGTGAAATAATAACAGCCAATTTCACTGGAAATGTTTGCAGCAGATGTATCCATCCTTGAGAAATATCTCCTTGACCCTCTCGCTGTTTCATTTTCCTCAATTCCTGTAGATCTTTTTTCCTGTGGATCTTTCTAGTTGCTTGTCTGCTCTTGTGTTGCTATCACCCCATGATAAACAAGACCAGCACAGAGACAGAGAGAGCTCACAAATGATAAAGAAATGAAGTTCTGTATCTCCCCACTCCACTCCCCAGCCTCAACTCTGATGGCCTCTCTGCTGTTTAACCTCCTCCTTGGCCTCCAACATTGCCCATCAGAGCGTAGTGATTAGAGGGAGGAAACTGGAGCCAGACTTCAAGGTCTAAATCCTAGCTTGGCTGGGCTGGACTGTGTTAAGCTCAAGCAAGCTACTTAGCCTTCTTTGTAGCTTGGTTTCAGAGAGATAATAATAGTTACTATCTCATAGGACATTTTTGAGTTTGAGAGTTAATACGTGGAAAATGCTTAGACGTGCATCTGGCGCACATTAAATGCCCAATAAACGTTAACATAATTATGCTATTGTTATTGCTGCTATCACCAAGGGTTTGAGTCTCTCCAGCCCCTCTCCTGTTTTTTCTCCTCCATACAATTTACATTCCAGCCACACAGAAATACTTGCAGTTACTGGAAGTTATCATTTTCTCATATGCCTCTGGGCATTTGCTTAAGCTTCCATATTGGTAAATTGTCCCCATTTTCTTAGTTTTCTATAGTAACAAATTACCACAAGCTCAGTGGCTAGGAAAACACACACACACACACACACACACACACACACACACACACATTTATTATCGCATAGTTCTGGAGGTCAGAAGTCCAGCACAGGTCTCTCTGGACAAAGTGTCACCGGAGGCTCTAGGCACAATTCTTTTCCTTGCCTTTGCCAGGCAGGCCACCTGCATTCATTGGCTCACAGCTCCTTCCTCCATCTTCAAAGGCAGCTACAGGGTTTGTCTTTACATCACATCCCTCAGGCCATTCTTATGTATTCACATCTCTCTTTGTAGCCCAAATAGAAAGGTTCTCCATTTTGAAGGACTTGTGTGGTTGACTAGATGGCGCCCCCCTGGACAATCCAGGCTGATCTCTTCACTTGAGATCCTTAATCTTAATCACATCTGCAACCGTCCCTTCTATCCCAGGTTCCAGGGATCAAGACATGGATGTCTTTTAGGGAGAAAAATATTATTCTGCCTACTATACCACTACATTTTTGTTATCTTTCAATATTCAGCTCAAACATTATTTCTTCTGAGCATTTTCTGTTTCCTCAGGCAGAGCAAGGGGTTTGTGCACCCTGTACTTTGAAAAATATGCTGTTTTTGAAGGTTTTACCACAATATTTTGCAGTAATTGGCTTATGTAATTTCCGACCCCACAGAACTGTGAGAGTCAAGGCTAGTTTCATTCATTTTTTAAAAAGTCCCAGTGCCTGGTAGTAAGCCTCAGTGCTGCTTTTAAACAAATGAAGGGACTTTATTAGTGTTCCAGTTGTTAAGTCTCACACTTCCACTGCACGAGTTGCGAGTTTGATATCTGGTTGGGAGAACCAAGTTCCCAAATGTCACAATAAAAGAGGAAGCTTCATATGACCTAGTACTTCTCTGCTAATGGAAATAAATACTACCCAAAACTTGAGGCACAAGGTCTGGTTTAATATTTAATGACGATGACTAATAATTTTCTGTACTATCCTTCACATATTCATACCTGCTGTCTTCACCTTTGTCACAATCCTACAGTGAATGCAAACAAGCCACCATTCAGCAAAAGAAAACTGAAAGTCAGAGATCTGAAACGCCTCATCCAAAGTCATCCATAAGATTCTTTAGAGACAAGGTGCAGAATCTTCATATCTAAATTATAAGACACATCAATTCTATTCAGCCAAAAGAGCAGTAGTGTGATGATGACACAGTAAATCTGGGAGACAGTTTCAAATAAGGAAACTTTTGTGGTTAAAAAGCCTTTAATTTGGAGCAACTGAATGGAGAGGCAGTAAAAAAAATAATGGAAAGAGTATGTACTTACAGTAATTACAAAAATAATGAGTCTCTATCAGAGTACTCTTTGTATGAAAAAATTTATTATACAATGTTATATAATTAAGTCATATAATAATTTAAAGTTCTAGGCACTTTGGTGGGTTGGAGGAAGCAAGGATGAACCAGACATAAATTCTACTCTAATGGAAATCACAGGAAAGTAGAAATGTTAAAACACACTTCAGTGTCTATAATACAAGATGGTGTAACATGCCATAAAGAGGCGTGATGTGGTGCTGTGGGGCTTAAATGAGGATGAGCATCTAGCTGCGGGTACTAGAACACATGTTGTAAAAAGTCTAAAAAGGACTCAAAACAACTTTAATGGATGAATAAGAATTAGTTTTAAATGAATTAATTTACATACTTATGTTTGGAAATAGTTCCTTTCTGTGGC
Organism: Cervus canadensis; assembly: GCF_019320065.1. Classification (NCBI taxonomy): domain Eukaryota; kingdom Metazoa; phylum Chordata; class Mammalia; order Artiodactyla; family Cervidae; genus Cervus; species Cervus canadensis. The sequence continues at coordinate 30,036,726 of NC_057415.1, read as the reverse complement.
TATTCAAAGTTGTTTTTTTTTTCCCTCAAACAGGTAAAATATCAACTCAGTAATTATGTTTGCTGTCATTCATCTTTTTATTGATCATTTTTCTCCTAAATAAGGCAAAATAAAATCTTCCATTTCTATTCATAATATGAAATCCCAAAGCCCTCAAATGAATGAAGTTTTACAAACCTTGTCAATCCAGTGGTCCACAGCTAGCTTTTCTGAACAGGTAGAAGCTCAGAGGTCACCTGAATGTGCTTAATATCAAACAATAACTAGACCTGGAAAACAGTATTCTGAAAAATCTTAATGCAATGTATATGGGAGATATACATTAAAAGAGTCAACATTTGTAACCCATCAGATTTATAGACATCGGCAAATGAAACTGTGCTTTTATGTAGGAAAGGAAAGAAGAGTTGGAGCAATTCAGTTTCTCAGGCTGCGCTGACCATAACGATGACAGTGACAGTGACTGGATGCCACTGCGTGTGTTGATAAAGCCCTCTGCCCTCTTCCCCCTTACACACTGTACTGAATGACCCCCTACCCTGAGCTCATTCACTTTCTTCTTGCTCAGCCTAGGTCATCCTTCTCCATATCCTTCCAGACCTTCTCAAATGTCACTTCCTCTGTAAAGTCCTCCCGGGTAATTTTGGTGAAATTAATTGTTTTTTCCCATGTTTTCCTAGTCCTAAGTTCATTTCAATCACATTTTTGTAGCTGTTTTTGAACCTGTCTTCTCCAGCAGACAGGGAGTTTCTCAAAGGCAGGATGTCCTTTTCATTTTTGTATCCTGATTCCAGTAATATGGTGTGACATAAGGAGGATGCTTAATAAATGTTTGCTCAAATGAATTATAGTTTAACATCATCCCAAAGGTCTGCCCCAAACCCTGCTTGCTTTTAATTATTGTGTATGATTATAAGTAGGCACATACATTTTCCAAGTGTCATGGAATTTCAGAAGCTGAAAAGCCATAATTAATTAGACATGGACATGCAAAATCTTAAATATGCAAGATGAGCAAATTTGAAGTCAAAGAGATAAGTCTCCTCTCTACTCATTGAGACAGAATACTCCATGTGATCACATTTAGGTCATATCTGTGATTTTTACCAGTGTGCTTTATATTTTATTATTCCATTATCTTTGTAATAAAAAAGTATGCAATTACACAGTGACTCCTGCCTCACTAAATCAGAATTGTGCTGAACTCCAGGGGTTCATTTTTTTGTTGCTTTTTAAAAACTCACATCATTCTCCCAGAGAAACTATCTAAATCTGTAGCTTCCCAACCTTTCCTGTGAAAATCTATTTAACTGCTTTATTACCACTGATGCTTTGGGGACACAAGTTAAGTGGTATACGTGCTCAGTTGCTAAGTCAGGTCCAAATCTTTGTGACCCCACAGACTGTAGCCCACCAGACACTCCTGTCCATGGGATTTCCCAGGCAAGAATACTGGAGTGGGTGGCTATTTCCCCCTGCAGGGGATCTTCCCCACCTGGAAATCAAACCCATGTCTCCTGCATTGGCAGGTGGGTTCTTTGCCACGGAGCCACATGGGAAGCCCAAGTTCAGCTTAATCCAAAAGCTAATGGAAATGGGCTTGCTAATGTGGGAATGAGGCAACATGCAGAAAGCAGCAGGGACGGAGCAGGTTAATTCCTTAACTTAATTTGAGGCATCTCCCCTAAGGAATCCTTCTTTCCACTCCACCCACCTGTCCTGCAGGATGGATTACGGACCTCACTGGTTGATTCCTTCAGCTTCTGGGTTTGTTTCCTTTTGTGCCTGAGATCTTTGGGCTCTGTATCCCCAGTGTCAATGACAGAACATAAAAAATCTAAGGCTCTGAATGAATGACCAAAAGAATGAACGCCTCATTTTGGGCATTGGTAACCTGTAAATCCTCTTGTATCACGTTAGATTCTTTGGTAAGATTCTGTAGAAGCCAACTGCAGCCAACCTAAGTCAGACATGAGCTTTACCGGAGAGAGTGTAGCTGTGTAGACCTGCAATAGAACAGGCTCTTGAGAGACTCCAGGGAATAGGCTAGATAACTAGATAGGCTTTTCAAGTCATTTTGTGGGGGGAGGGGTGGGTGAAAAAAAAAACAAAAACTAACCATTTTATTTAGTTCTTCTGTGACTCTGCTTAAGATTCAAATTCCAAGGGGAATGAAGATTCGCTTCATGGACTTTAAGAGTGGTGTGGGCATCTTGATGGATTTATCAGGACTGCATCCATAGAGAAAAAGCAGTTTTTCAAATAAAAAGGGAAGGAATTGGAGGGGGTGCTGGGCAGAACAAAAGAAATTTCCATACCAGTTCATCTTCATGAAAAGTATATCCCACAGTTCTACTGGCGTAGACTTTGAACATGGGGGAGGGGGGTGGTCACCTGCAAGATCATGCTTTAGGTTATCCTATGGTATCCCTGACTGAGACAGGACTTCTCTACTAACAGGGATTGCCTTCCTTACCTGGTTAGCCCAGCATTTTAACTTTTCCTTCAGAATCTTCTGGATACTAAAAAACATATATTTACATGTATTCCTTTTTTTTTTTTTGAGTTGAAGGATAATTGCTCTACAGTATCGCTTTGGTTTCTGCCACACATCGACATGAATGAGCCATAGGTATACATACATCCTCCCTCTTTAACATCCCTCCAAACTCCCACCTTTTCCCACCCCTCTAGGTTTTTACAGAGTCCCCGTTTGAGTTCCCTGAGTCATATAGCCAATTTGTCCATTTCTATCTTTCCCCTTCTCCCACAGGATTTCTCAGAGCAAATGAACTCCTTCTTCCATCAGATGACAGTGCTCTGAGCTCTGACCCTGTGCCTTTACAACTGCCCGGCCTCTGCCTTTCCCACAGTATGGTCACTACAATATAATGAGCCTCACTGGGCAGGGCTCCCATTGTAACCTGTCCACATGTCCTTTCGGTGTTTTCTAAGATTGGCACCTGTAGCTCTCCCTGGTCTGCCCAGCCGTGACCAGTTTGTCTTCTCGAGCCCATCTCTTGCAGAGCCTGCTGCCAACGCACCTTCATTCCCTGATATTCTCCTCCTCTCTTGCAGTCAAGAATGCTGGCCTTGCCGTTAGGCAGTTCTTGTTCTAACCTTCTTCCACAGTCTACTCTTCATACTTTCAGAGAGTAAATGTCTGAACTTTCTGAGACTCAGTTTCTTGATCTGTGATTTATTGCATACCTTTAGTGGGTTGCTCATGAGTTGTATGGGATGACAGACAATTTTCACAATGCTTTGAAACTAGGTGCTTAACAAATTACAGTTATCCTTTTAAATATTGGCTTTATAATTTACAAAATCACCAATGATGCTCTATCTCTTTTTTTTTTTAATCAAATCATCAGTTTCATTTTAGTAGCTCAGTCATGTCCAACTCTATGCAACCCCATGGACTGCAGCATGCCAGGCTTCCCTGTCCATCACCAACTCCAGGAGCTTGCTCAGACTCATGTCCATTGAGTCAGTGATGCCATCCAACTATCTCATCCTCTGTTGTCAAGCTATAAAGCAATAAAAATAAAGGTGAAAGGTCAAAATAAAAAGTGAAGAATCTTTCTTCTCTCGCTAATCACAAGTTCCACCCCAAAATTAACCACTGGTATACACTCTTCCAGAAAGTCGAAAATATCTATCCCCTTATTCGCAAACATACTTTGCTATTTCAGTGCAGAATATGACTGAGACAACTTTTTTGCCCATGTTTATATCTCCGCCTTGTTCCTTTTGATGGCTGCATAGTATTCCATTGTATATATATATATGCTGCCATTTATTTAACCATCTCCCCTTAGACCCAATTTAAGTTTCCACTCTTGTACATGTATGCATATTTCAGAAAGATCTACCCTTAGAATGGAATTGCTATGCCAAAAAAATTACACATTTTACATTTCATTTAATAAATTACTTTTGAAAATAAACTTATCAATTATATTTAGACCCATAGTATATGAGAGGTACTCCTTCTCCATATCCTCACCATAACTTGATATTATTAAATTTTTCATGTTTTGCAAACTATATGGACTGAAAATGGGATGTGGAAAACAGCTTTATGTTTTGCTGATTTCCTGTGAGCTTCACTATCTTTTCTTGTGTTCAATGGCCATTTGTATTCTCTAGTCAGTGAACTGCTTTCTGAGGCCATTTATTTATTATTTTGACTGGGTCATTTTTAATTCATTGATGTATTGAAGCTCTTTACATGTTATTTGTGATAAGTCTTTGTCTCCTATTTAGCAAATATTTTCTCCCAGTGTATCTTCTGTTAGAAAAGACCCTGATGCTGGGAAAGATTGAAGGCATGAGGAGAAGGGGATGACAGAGGATGAGATGGTTGGATGGCATCACTGACTCAATGGACATGAGTTTGAGCAAGCTCCAGGAGTTGGTGATGGACAGGGAAGCCTGGCGTGCTGCAGTCCATGGGGTCACAGAGAGTCGGACACAACTGAGCGACTGAAATGAACTGAACTGATATCGTCTATCTTTTAAACTTGCTCAGGCTGACTTTTTCCAGTCATAAATTTTAAAATTTAAGTTATATTTCTTTTTTTTTCTTTTGTCTTTCTTGTGTATTGTTTAAGGTTTACCTACCCCAAGAACATATTATAATAGTATTATAGTATTTTTTTTTAAGATTTGGGTTTTTAGCCCATCTGAATTTTTTTTGAAATAGTATATGGTATAAAGTGCTATGTATATATATTTAATGGATAGTCAGTTGCTGATTTAAAATGCTCTTTTATTATATACTGAACTCATACTAAATTAGGCACTTGAGTTCTTTCTCTAGGTTCTCTGTTCTCTTCTATTGAGTTATATAGATATTATTGCATCAGTACCCAAAAGTATTTTAATTACTATAAGAGTATACATGATATATGTTTGAATATTCTATATCTATTGTATATATATTACTGCTAAGTCATCTCAGTCGTGTCCAACTCTTGGTGCAAAAGTAATTGCAATTTTTCATTGTTGAAATTTACTGTTTGATATTGGAATACATTTTTAAATAAATGTCATTATGTTATATATCATTTTAATGAGCATTTCTTGTTTTGTGTTTTTTTGTTAATGACATTACTTTCTATTTATTTTATATTTATTTTAGACTATGGTAGCTCAGATGGTAAAGCGTCTGCCTACAATGCGGGAAACTCAGGTTCAATCCCTGGGCTGGGAAGATCCCCTGGAGAAGGAAATGGCAACCCACTCCAGTATTCATGCCTGGAAAATCCCATGGACCAAGGATCCTGGTGGGCTACAGTCCATGGGGTCACAGAGAGTCGGACCCGACTGAGTGACTTCACTTTTTTTTTCACTTTTTATAGAAATAATGTTATATAAAAAGCAAATTCAAGTGATTTTTTTTATTCGGGTTCATAATGGTTGTAAAGCAGCAGAGACAACTTGCAACATAAACAACACACTTGGCCCAGGAACTGCTAACAAACGTATAGGGAAGTAGTGGTTGAAGAAGTTTTGCAAAGAAGACAAAGATGAAAGATGAAAAGCCTAGTGGCCAGCCATTGGAAGTTGACAACAACCACCTGAGAGCAATCATCAAAGCTGATCCTCTTACAACTACACAAGAAGTTGCCAAAGAACTCAACATCAATCATTCTATGGTCATTCAGCATTGGAAGCAAATTGAAAGGTGAAGAAGCTCCATAAGTGGGTCAGCCTCATAAGCTGACCAAAAATCAAAAACACTGTTGTTTTGAAGTGTCATCTCTTTATTCTGTGCAACAACAATGAACCATTTCTCAATCAGATTGTGGCATGTAATGAAAAGCATATTTTATATAACAAGCACTGACAACCAGCTCAGTGGTTGGACCAAAAAGAAGTTCCAAAGCACTTCTCAAAGCCAAACTTGCACCAAAAAATGGTCATAGTCACTGTTTGGTGGTCTGCTGCCAATCTGATCCACTACAGTTTCCTCAATGCCAGCGAAACCATTCCACTTGAGAAGTGTGCTCAGCAAATCAGCGTGACGTGCTGAAAGCTGCAATGCCTGCAGCTGGTGCGGGTCAACAGAATGGGCCCAGTTTTTCACCATGACAGCGCCCAACTGCACATCACACAACCAATGCTGCAGAAATTAAATGAGTTGAGCTATGAAGTTTGGCCTTATCTGCTATATTCTCCTGACCTCTTACCAGCTGATTACCACTTCTTCAAGCATCTCAGCAACGTTTTGCAGGGACAACACTTCCACAACCAGTAGGAAGCAGAAAATGCTTTCCAAGAGTTCACTGAATCCCAAAGCACAGATTTTTATGCTATAGGCATAAACAAACTTCTCATTGGCAAAAATGTGTTGATTGTAATGCTTCCTATTTTGATTAATAAAGATATATTTGAACCTAGTTATGAACCTAGTTATAATGATTTAAAATTCACAATCCAAAACTGCACTTACTTTTGTACCAGCCTAGTACTATATGTGGAGAAAGCAATGGCAGCCCGCTCCAGTACTCTTGCATGGAAAATCCCATGAACGGAGGAGCCTGGTAGGTTGCAGTCCATCGGGTCAATACGAGTCGGACATGACTGAGCAACTTCACTTTCACTTTTCACTTTCACACATTGGAGAAGGAAATGGCAACCCACTCCAGTGTTCTTGCCTTGAGAATCCCAGGGATGGGGGAGCCTGGTGGGCTGCCGTCCATGGGGTCGCACAGGGTCGGACACGAGTGAAGTGACTTAGCAGCAGTACTATATGACATAATACACATAGTATAATATATATGTGTACATATATTTATTTCACGTGTAATCTGCATATATGCACACACATACCCATTTGGAGGTCCTGAGAAAAGACTATGGGATTTCACTGGTGAAAGAATTTGCTTATAGTATCAGAAATTAAATAACAGCTTGATGAATGGGTGGCATTTGAACTGTATCTTGAGGTAGGAGTTGGCCATGACTGACAAACCAAAGTGAATTTCAAGAAAAAGGAATTGCTTTAGGAAAATGACAGAGGTGAGAAAATAGAGGTTATGATTCTGACCACCACCAATTCATAAGAGCAAGTGTTATAGCTTGGTTGGAATATAAAGAACATTTGAAAACAAAGATGTTGGGAATAAAGTTGGAGAAGTCAGATGGGAGGGAACCACAGTAGCCCAAGGGCCAGGCTGGGCATGATGAACCACTTTGGTTGTAGGGGTGAGTGTTATGCCGATGTCCGAATCCCCGAGCGGGAAGAGAGAAGGCCTCCAAGACAATGCAACTCGCAGGAGGGGAAGTTTATTACTGACTCGAGCCAGGACTCTCCGCCCGCAACCAACGCAGTGGTGCGAGTCAGAGAGCCCTGAGCCCAATGTTACACAAATTTATAGGGTGAGAAGCAGATTGGTTACACGTTTGCAAAGCAATTTCATTGGTCAATACTTTCACGCACGTGGGACTTTCCTGGGGGTTTCTGCCCCGTTCCTAATTTCCTAATTGGCAAACAGCGATCAGTATTAAGTGAAAGCTAATTGGTCCTAATTGGCAAACAGTGGTACCAAGTAGGAAGGTCTACTCCTAATCTAAGCTGCATTACTTCTGCTTGCCTCACAGTGAGAAGGAGCCCTCAGAAGGGCTTAGTAGTGGCATGGCCTTACCTGAGTTTTAGAAAGATGATGGGTAGGGGGAGATTCAAGGGAAGCCAGAGACAGGAAGAACAATCAAGTCACTGTTGCAGAGTTTTAGGCAGAAGATGAAGAGGCCTAAATAAATTGCAGTCCAAAACGAAAAGTTCCAGCAATGTTTTGGTCAGCGTTTTCTATTTTCCTCCTAATACGTTGTATTAAAAGGAACTGATTGGGGTTTGCAAAACTAAATCTTGTGTTTATCCAAGATCCAGAGTAGAAAAGGCAACTTTCCCACTTTTTTTTTTTTTGCCCTGAGAGGCCTCTAAAATGCTTGAAGTATTAAAAATTGTGCTCTCTGACTGAGTATCCTTGTAAGGGATGTTCTTTTAGGAGAGCAGCTCTGACCAGGGCCTTCTATCTTCCCCAGGGTTTCTCTTCTTGGCACTATGGACATTTTGGATCAGATAGTTCTTTGTGGTGGGCGCTTTCTTGAACATTGATGTTCAGTAGCATACCTGGCCTCTAGATGCCAGTAGCATCCCCCAGACAGTTGTGACACCAGAAATGTCACCAGACATTGCCAGATGTCTGTCCCCTGAGGATCCCCTGGTTTGTGGGCCCTTGGGCCAGGTTCTCTGTCGGGTGGATTGCGGGCAGTTCCAAGAGGCTAATAAAGTTGTGCTGGTGAAAAGCACTTTGGCTTCGGTGCTGGGCACTAAACCAATCCCACTACTTAGTACCTGTAGGTCCTCGGAAAAATCGAGTATAAGCTCACCAAGCCTCAGTCTCCTTGCCAAGCGAATAAAGATCATAATAGCGACTTGATTGGATTGTTTTGAAGATTAGATAAGTTGATCTATGTGTGAAGAGACAAATGCAGTACTTGGCACACCACAGTTCTTCAAAAAATATGTGCTGACTCGGATGCAGTTATCTGCATCACCTCAGTGTCATTTTTCCTGATATCAAGGGAGACTTTTATCTCAGCTGAAAAATGCTTTAATATGCCCAAATTAAATCTCAAGCTTTAGGGTCTTGCCCCTTTTTAAATATAAAGCACAGGAAGAAAATTGAGCTGATCACCAATATCCCAGAGTCCATCACCAGTCAACACAGGAGAGCTGCCTCCCTGTCAATACATGAAATAATATTTTTCTGAGTAATGCCATCGCAGGGCTCCCCGAGTGGTGTTAGTGGTAAAGAATCCATCTGCCAGTGCAGGAGACTCAAGAGACCCAAATCCCTGGGTCGGGAAGAACCCCTGGAGAAGGAAATGGCAACCCACCCCAGTATTCTTGTCTGGAGAATCCCATGGACAGAGGAGCCTGGTGGACTACAGTCCATGGGGTCGCAAAGAGTCAGACATGACTCAGCATCTGACCGCGCGCGCGCACACACACACACACACACACACACACACACACACACACACACACACACACAATGCCATAGAGACGCAGAACAAGCCCTCCCCCTGGTTGGATTGCTATCAATCCATTCAGATCAGAGCCTCTGGAGTTTTAAAAAGGAGAAAGTGAGGAGCTTAAAGCAGTGGGTCTCCACTCTACCCGTGAAGACTCCAGATGTAATTTCTTCTCAAGTTTAACGTGCATGTGGCACCTCTTTCCCCCCCTTATTTTCTCTCTCTTCTAACTCCTAGTTTCTCTTAACTAAGAGGTTGGTCTTTCTCCTCCACCATTACTCTCTTTCTCTCCCCATCTATAGAAAATTTAGCTTTTTTATGATGAATTCCATCCCCTGCTTTTTTCTCTGTCTTTCCCATATTGCCTCTTTCTCTACCTCTCAACTTTTTTCTCTTAACTTCTCATTGCATATCTAGTATTTACTTGCAAAAAAAAAAAAAAAATGCCCCCTTGTTCATAGTTGTCAAAGTAGAAGACTTGAACATTAAATTAAATTTCTTTTCATGTTTTAACCACAATTTAATGAGATGTACATTTAAAAACCTTTTGGACCCCTAAGAAGAAAGATTCCTAGAACTCTTGACACAACTAACTTCATATCTTTCCCTCATCACTCTCCCCACAGAAATCTATTGGAATGATTGTAAGTTTCTCTTAGCAGCTGGTTTAGGCAGAGATGGAAGGATTAATGTGCAAGTATAGGAAAAAACAATGGGTATTTAGAGAGTGCTGTTGTTTCAAGAATCTTTGGAGAGCTTGACTACTCCTAACAAGACTAGAAATAAAATCATTAACACTCACTTCAGCGGGACTCCTGCACAAAAGGAACAGTTAAACACCACCAGTTCCTTCTCCCCAGTACAAACACCTTTTCCTTCCACTTCCTCATTCCTTTGGTTCCTTTTGAGCTAAACATCCCAGGACCCTTGATTTCTTTGACCATTATCCTACAACTCCTGGTGTGGGTGGTACTGGAAAATGAGGGATAATAATTGCCTTGGACAGGAGCCCAGGAAAGCCTCCTTTTTGCACACAGTAGGCACTCATTATGGCATTGAATGGAAGCCACAGTTACCCCATAGCTGGGGGTGGAATTTGTATCTTGAAACAACTCCCTGCGATTTAATCTTTAGTGCCTTGTATAACATGTATACACATCAAATAAACACAACACAGAAAGATTTCAGAGACACCGGCTGTTTTCATAGGCTAATCAAATAAGGATGAGAAATAGCCAAGGCAATAGTTTAGTGGTGTTTGCTCCAGAAAATGCCCACCAGTTTCCTGGGAAATTTTGCTGACATGGGCCGGACCCAGGCTCTGGGTGTTTCCATGGAGACACCACCAAACCTTATAGGAAAAGCAATTCAACACACAACCAATGGAATAGGCTTATGTACGAGAACTCCCACTCGATTTTTGGAGCTCAGACTAGACATCCCTCCATTTGTGAGGTCTTCCTCATTGCTCAGAGGAGACCACTCTGCTTCCTTCTCTTTGATCTCTTGTTTATCACTTCTGACATGCTGCATTGTAATGATATTTTTTCTTATCTCTCCCCATTCCTTGACGGCAGAAACAAAATTTTGCCCTTCTCTGTATCTATACAGGGTCTACAAAGAGTCCATCCCAGACCAAGACTAATAGAAAAAGTCCCTTATGGTGGTCCAAATCCCACCCACTGCCTGTTTTTCTAAATAATGTTTTATTGGTACACAGCCAGGCTCATTTGTATACGTATTGTCTATGGTAGCTTTGCTGCTACAATGGCAGCATTGAGTAGATGCAGCAGAGAACATATGACTCTCAGAACCTAAGCTATTCACTATCTAGCCCTGTACAGAAAAAGCTTACCAACCCCTGCGCTGTGGCATCCAGCCAGTTTGAGTCAACCAAACCACTGCCGCAAATTTGTTAACTCGAATTGGGAAGGACAGAGATCCTTGAATAAGAGAGTCCATTCTGGCTTCTCTCAAGAAGACCTTATCTTTGCTTAAAAAACGTGGAAACCAACTCACCTTCCCCCCTCCACATTTGATTTTTGTCCTCATTTTCCACCCCCTCCAAGGTATTTCTTTGATAGGCTTTTCTTTCGTTCCAGTAATGGAATATGATTTCTCGGCAAGCTATCGTTTTTGAAGTGTGTTTTACGTCATAGTAAATAATACTAATAATACTAAGTGAAAAGGAAAAATTATACAAATGTACATAGAGTCTAATTCAAGCTAATGTGTTCCAAACACAAAGTTTGGGGACAAAGAGAAAAAAAGGGTACTGCAGTGTCTGGAGTGACTGCTTCTAGATAGCTAAGCATGGGTGATGTTCACTCTTTTCTTTCCACTTCAGTATATTTACAATAGTGAAGAATCCATCACATCTGTCGAGTGTCTCTGCTTTAAGCAGTTCTGAGCAGAGCCTCTATTCTTACAGACACTGTCTCAAATGGTTCCTCCCACACTGCTACACATTACTCATAAATCCTACCTATGATTCATCTGCATCATGTTTGTGAAACTGCTTTGCATAAAAGTGACTATGTATGTGGAGAATATTGTCAGCTCCATATTTTGCAATTTGGAAAAAAAATCAGGTCATCCCCAAAGTCTAAGTCTAATTTGTGATATCAATTCTATTCCTCAAGCCTATTCATGAAGACAGATTCCACTTTTGCAGTTGCTTTCTTTAATGAGGTTTTTTTTTTGTTTGTTTGTTTGTTTTCCTAATCCAGATTTCTAGTTTCTGCCAGAGGCTAAAAGAGAAAACAGTGTATACAATTTGGGTAAGGTGGAAAGACAATGGGGCACGGTGCCTTCACAGGTGGGTTCCAACTCAGCTTTGATGCCTTCGAACTATGTGATCTTGGGAGGGGCACACCAGCTCTCAGAGCCTGTTTTCTCATCTGCAAAATGGTAATACTAACAACTCACTGGGTTCCTGGGGGATTAAAGAGAGCAGTTTTCATGCAGGCACTTAATGTCAGTCTAGTACCTAATAGGTGCTTAATAAATAGTCTTTTATGAAAATAAGGAAATGTGTTTAAAGCCAGTGAAAGCACTTGCTGTGGAAGGAAGTTCAAGGTGCTGCCCTGGAAGAGCCCCAGGAGGAAATGATACTTCCCCTGTCCCCGACTCAGCCAGAAGCAGGAAGAATCATCATTCACATGTTCTCCTAATTATGTTCCGAAGTCCACCTGAGTATAGAACCCCGAAAGATGAATCAAGGGATCCAGTCCCAGCTTGGCCTCTGCTTTCCTCTGCCATCTTCAATGTGCCCTTGTTTGCTCATCTGTAACATGAAGCCAACAGACAAGAATCTCTATGAGGTTTTAAATTTCTAATACAAGGAGGCTGTGACTCAGAAGATTGCAGAAGCATGTCATATTGACCAAATAAGCCAATAAAGTCTTTGAAAATGTCACCTCTAGAACAGAGACATACAACATGGTTACAATAGTTTCCCACGTGTTTTCATGTCTGTGATCCTCAGAACAGTCCTGGGAGATGGGAAAGACAAGTGTTATGATCCCTGGTAAAAGAGAAGGGAAAGACACCCATCGTCACATAGTTTGCAAAGGACTGAACCTGGATATGAGCCTGGGTCTGCCTAATAGCAACTTTTGCAAACAACCAAGAATACATTTCCATGCTCTGGCTTACTGACTTTGAAGACCTTAAATTTTCAGTGACTCCTTAATTAGATTACCCACATCTTTTTCTCTTTGACTGTTGGTCTTCCTTGTTGTTCTCTAGGATTTGTCTTGTTCTGGGAAATTCATTTGCACAGGGTCATCTGTACAATGTCCTCAGTCTAGCTTTTATCGAAGGGGCATATCAAATTGAGAGATACTCCCTCTCATTTTCATTGGAAAAGGCCTTAATGCTGGGAAAGACTGAAGGCAAAAGGGGAAGTGGGCAGCAGAGGATGAGATGGCTAGATAGCATCACGGACTCAGTGGACATGAATTTGAGCAAACTCCAGGAGATAGTGGAGGACACAGGAGTCTGGCTTGCTGTAGTTCATGAGGTCAAAAGAGCTGGACACGACTTAGTGACTGAACAACAATAGCAGCCCAGAGAATACAGCCAGTAGCATCAGAAGAACAGAGCTTAGGCTCAGTGACAGCTCTTCGCTTCATGGCCTCAGGAAGCTGCAAGAGAGTCACTTCCAACAGAACTCCCACTGGGTCTGTACATAGGTGAGGAAGTGGCTCTGGTAGGAAGTAGCCTGGACTGGAGACAGTGCTGGGCCACCTGGGGCCACCTACCCTCCTGGGAGCCTCAGTGTCCCCAGGGGCACACATGTAATGTAAAGCACCCAACCATCTTTCCTTGACTTTAACCAATTGACTCAGATAGCTTTTCCTCTAAGAAGTCTTCCCCAATTTCTTCCAGCAGGATCACTGATCTTCCTCTCTGTCCCTACATCATAGTGATTGTCTTCTGTATTGTCTACTTACCACATGTGTGCATGCTTGCTCAATTGCTGACTCTGCAACTCTATGGACTGTAGCCCACCAGGCTCCTCTGTCCATGGGATTCTCCAGGCAAGGATACTGGAGTGGCTGATTCTTTCCCCCACTGAGCCACTGGAGAGCCCACTCATTACATGGATTATTATTATGTGCTTACTTACCTACCTTTCCCACTACACAGTAAGCTTCTTGAAGGCAGTGACTGTGATTTTTTTTTTCCTGTATTTTTTTCCCAGTCTGAGCTATTGAAATCCCCTAGACATTCAGACTTCGGGTTTGCAATATTGTACCCTAACAGCATCTTCACAATGACCTCACGGGCCTTACAGGACCTCCCCTAATTCCTGGTCTGTCTGAGTCTCCATACTCTCTCCACACTCCTCATTTTGCTGTAGTCTCATTGGCTTCCTTACTGTCTGGCCCACAGGGCACTCTTCTGGCTTGCCTCTTTGAGGGAACTCTTCTCTCTTTCTGGAATTCTCCTCCCCCAGAAACCTCTAGGCTAACTTCCTCACCTTCTTCATGTCTTTGCTTTGATCTCACCATCTTAATGACACTGAACTTGACCCCTTCTTTAATTCTGCAGCCTGTTTCCCAGCATTCTCAGCACCCTTCCCAGCCTCAACATTCCTGCTCTTCCACAGCAGTTATCAACTCTGAACATACTGCTTGCTTTTATTTACATCTGTCTCCTTCTCTAGTAAGTCAGTTCCAAGAGAAGCACTCTTTGCACTGGTTCACTGGTATAGCCCATGTCCCATGTGTAGTCATGACCCTAAAGATGAGTTCCGTGGTGTAACTTTGCCCACAGGACGTGATGAGTCCTTAATAATCAAGCTCTTTTATAGCAATGGTTTTGCCTTTTGAAAAAAAAAAAGTCATGTTTCTTCTTATACAATAATTCCAAAACTGGATATTCAAAACGGGTGGAGGTGTCCTAGGCCCCCTGGAAGGTAGGATGCCCGCCCCCAGTTTGGAGAGTCCTGGACTGGAGCAGAAAGCCCTTTTTGTGGGCTCATCTTCCCCTACTTTCGTTGTCTTTCCGCCTCTACGAGTCATTAACTGTGCTAATCACAACTAAAACAAAGCTAATAATTGCTTCTTGGAACGTTGTGTAATGCCATGGAATGTTGCCACTGGCCTCTGAGAATCGGCCCCTAACTCTGCTCAGAGTAATTTCTCAGGGATTTTTAACTCAGCCCATCTTTAAGCTGAATGTTTATCATTTTCCTTTTTATTGTTTCTGGCTCCTCCCCTGCCTTTGAAGTTTCTGAAATCTTTAAGCACTTGGCTGGTCCCTATACACCACAGGTCTTCTCCCTCAGAGAGGGCACCTGGCCAAGAGAAAGGAATCGGAGCTCCTCTCTTGGCTGAGCCCGTAAAACAATCAGATTGCTCCGCAGCCTGCCATCTGAAACGTGAGCTGTGCTAAAAGTACAGATAATGCAGCATGTTCCAAGGAGATTAGAATATCCCAGTGGGATTTCGGGTGAATGGAGAGGGAGAGTAAGCAAGTCCTCCACACACAGTGTAACCCCCTCTTCTCCAGACTGCATCGTCTATGGGGAAGGCGAAGGGCGTAGACTTCTGCCCCCTCTCTTTCTCACTACCATTCTGATCGGTGAAATGTTACAGTTTACAACTGACTTTTCTTCGTGAAGCTATTTCCTTGTTCTCTTCTGTACCACTTGGTAACTTCCAACAGTACTTATCCTCCTCTTGGCCTTGATAATCCTGGATCCCAAGGTAGCCTCACAGGGGAGGCAAACCCCAATGCTTACGCTAGCACCCTTGTTAATTTCCCCCAAAGTAAGGACTTCTTCCCTACCTCCCACTTCTTACAGAGTTTTCAGCTCTTTTGATATTTTCCAAGAGAAGGCATGGGCTCCAGCCACTCTTCCATGAGGAGGCCCTGGACAACCCAGCTCAGAGTCCAGAGTGAGCATCCCTATTGAAGAGAAAGCAGATTATGTGTTTGAAGCTTAATTCTCAGAAGATCAGAGCTAAAATAGGCTTTATTCTTTCACAGGCTTGTTCAAACTTGAGGAAGTTAAAAAAAGTTGAGGTGATTGGATTCACCCAATTCCAATGTCAATTTCTTAACACTTCTTTTTTTTTCCACTTTCTTGGCCTCTGCTTGTTATCCTTTCTACCATGTCCAAGGAGCTCAAAGTTAGCCTTCCATTGGACCAGCAGCACTGTGATGAAATCTGTGTGTCTGGTAGGAATGATAGTATATGAAGCAGCCTGCAGATAGGGCCAGGTGAGGCAAATGGTGATGGGACTCAGAGAGTCTCATAATGCAGTGTGAGTGAAGCTATGGCAGGGCCAAGCCTACCTGTGATGTGTCCCACACCTCCAGTAATCAATTTCCAGTATCAACAGCTGGATAGACAACAAAACTGATGAAGCTCCAGCCGTCAGTGAAAGAGGGAAAGTGTTCCTGCCTATTTTGTGAGTTTATAGAGTTCTGAACCTTTATATTGTCCAGCTTCGGTCCTTGTCATTCCTTAATAGGGGGAGTTATGCGGAGTTGTCAATGAATGGTTTCTTGTTGGGGGGAAAGCAGCAAATGTCACGATGTCTCTGCCAAGCGTTGTTCAGTTGCTGTCTTGTCTGACTCTTTGCGACCCCATGAACTGCAGCAAAACAGGCTTCTTGGTCCATCACTATCTCCCTGAGTTTGCTCAAACACATGCCCATTGAGTCAGTGATGCCATCCAACCATCTCATCCTCTGTCGTCCCCTTCTCCTCCTGCCTTCAATCTTTCCCAGCATCAGGGTGTTTTGCAATGAGCCCGCTCTTTGCATCAGGTGGCCAAAGTATTGGAGCTTCAGCTTCAGCATTAGTCCTTCCAATGAATATTCAGGGTTGATTTCCTTTAGAACGCACTGGTTTAATTACCAAATCACTGATCTCCTGAAAGGATCACTGGTTGATCTCACCCAGCTACAATGTGCCTGATCAAAGCCCCTCCTGTCTCGTTTGGATGTTTTTGTTGATGGTGAGCTTCCAATACCCACAGGCAGCCAAGTTTGTGAGCATAATACTATTTTTTTGGACTTGTCTGATTATTAGAAATGTCTGATGATGTGGTCTGAATGCCTACTGAATTGATAGCTGTCTCTTGAAAAATATCAGGATCTCATGGTCCCCATTATTTTTTTCTAGGAATTCTCAAGGAAAATTTGCATCCCCCACACATATGACTTCATCCAGCTGCCTAGGCTCAGAACAGTAGCTCCTGTAGGAGTTATAGGACACTGTGCCTCCTCCAGACCCTCAACTATTCCAGGTTGCTGGCTGTTTTCATGCTTTCTCTCCTAATTCTCTGTGAATCAAAACGTCTACTTTCTCATAGCTCCCAGGAAAGATTTCCCTCAACATCCACAGTCTGCAATCCCAACTCACTCTCAACATGGGGATGGAAAGAATTAATTTTATCCCTCCAAAGAGAGCTACAAGATCCCCTGATCAAATCAGTCCCCCTTAATGCCATGAGAGAAGGCTTCCAATAGTTAAAATTGCTTGCATGAGCATGCACGCATATGCACACACTCACACACACACCCTATTTCAATATGAAGCATTTGGATTAATTCTTCGCCTTAGGTCAGTTTTCCTAGAAGCAGATCCTGAGACCATAATTCAAATGCAAGTGATTTATTAAGGAAGTGTTCCCAGGAGAACTTGGAAAAGGAGTGAGGGAAGCAAGATAAGGAAGGGGAAGAAGGCGAGCGAGGGTGCAATTTCAGGCAAAGTCCAGCCTCAGCCTGATCCCACAGGAGGCTCTGGAGTAGAAATTACACCTGAGCTCATCCACACTCAAGGCCAGGGAGCTGAGTGTTCAGACTGTTCACTCCAATCAGTCACTGGCAAAGGGCCACCCCAGCAGGTTGCAAACTCCCAGGTATTTCTGTTAGGGGACACACACTGACTGAATTCACCCACCCTGGCCAGGCACCAGAGTAACCATTTTCGTGAGTTATTTTACGACAGTAGGTCCTGGCAAGGAACACAGAACTAAGAAGCCACCACCAACAGGAAGAGTTTAGGAAAGGTCAAAAGGAGATACCATGTGTCTGACCACCTCCCAGAATCCTTCTTACTAGCATCCATCTTGGCTAAGCCATGCACACACCACCAGGAAGAACCCTGAGTGAGAACGATTGGTCAAAGGCAATCCAGAAACTAATCCCATCACCATAAAACCCGAGATTGTGAGCCACGAGGCAAAGCAGTTCTCCTGGGTTCCCTTCCCCTACTGCTCTCTGCCCGGGCACCCCTTCCCAATCACGTCTCTTCCTTTGTTAGCACGTGTGTCTCCTCAGACAGTTCATTTCCAAATGTTAGACAGGAGTCCAAGTCTCGGGCCTTGGAAGTAGGGTCCCCTTTCCCGCAACATTTCCAGCTCTCAGACCTGTTGGGTACAGTGACTGCAATGGCCAAGGGTAGCATCTGTTAGAAAGAAAGACACCAGAAGCCAGAGAAAGGGTGCATGGAAATGTCAACGGGGTCTGGCAGGGTCTTGACAGAGCATCAACATGTCTACCCATTCTCCCACATCACCCCCAGTGAGTTTGCTTGGCTCTCGACTTTATATGCTGCTAACATAACTCAGAATCTGGACTATAAAAAAATGGTCAACAAATGCTGAATGGAGTTCTCAGGGTAGGGTGGGACTGGGAAGGTTCTGCCTCATCACACACCCCACTGAGTGGATACAATGCAGTCTAGGTCCATGCTGACTTTCTAGTGTACATTCACGTTTTGATGGACGCTGTTCAAATAAATCTTTGGAAATCATTTTATAGAGGCTGCTGTGAAGTCTTGTTTGCTGAGCCTCTGTGTGCATATGAGCTTGGTCATGTCCCCTCCTTTGCTAGAGCCTTTTATCCAATTGCCCATCAAGACCGGTGGAATTACCTCCCAAGATGATAAAGACTTTTACGGGCAAATCCAGAGCATGTCACCCAGTTCCGCATTTGCTGGCATCTCTTGGAAAACATGCTTGTGTCTATGCACAATCAGCCACATAAAACTCCTCTGCAAAGATAAATACAAACTCAAATCAAGCTGCTTTTACTTTCCTTACAGTAAACAAACCAAAAGCTAGACAGCTCTTACATTAAGTCTTTATCTTGGTGGGTGTATTTATATTTAGTTTTCCAATAATAATTACTAGAACCCTGGTGCTATATCATTTTATGTCCAAGAAACTACAACAGGACAAAGGAATCTCAAGTCACTGCCATTTCAGTTTTCACCGGAGTTTTAATAACCCAACATTAGGTTCTGTTTTTTTTTTTTTTTTTTTACTCTCCTTTTTTTAATCTCCCTTGGGTAAATAAAAGCATATGTTCTTTTCCCCCTTCTCCTTATATCACCTTCAAAAGCAGGAGAGAGAAAACCCCAAAGAGCAAAGCTCTTAAGTCAAACCAGTCCGTGCGAGTTAGATTCTCACGTCTCTTAACAGAATTGATCCTGCTTCCTCTGACACCCACGCTAATCCCTGGCACATGGTGATAGGCATTAAGAAAGTGTGGCTCCCAGTCTCTCTCCCCTTCCCTTTCTGTGACTCTGGCCCTACCAAAGTCCTCCCCCTTTACTCTCTCCCAGCCCCCGAGTCTTACCTTGAGAACTTGTTTCGCTGGTCCTCTGCTTGCCCACTGCCCCCAGAGAGACACAGAAGTGAGTGAAACCACATTTCTGAACATTTACTCTGTACCAAGTAGCTTCTACCATGCATCATCTTATTGTAATCCTCACAGACTCCCCTATGAAGTAAAATTGTTTTCCCCACTTTAGATACAAGAAAACTGAGGTACGAAGGCGTTTGGTGACTGTTCTGAGATCATACAGTGAGGGAGGGCGCAGAACCTGAAGTTGTGTCTAAGTCCAGTGATTCCAGCCCTACATAGTTTCTGTTCCCCGGAATAGGCTCTGGGTCCTCAACCCCCATGTGAACACTGAGGAATGTTAAGTATTTCTGAGACTCCACATTTGTAATCCAGTTATGAAAAACTCTGATTTTAAGCACATGAGAATCTATTAAAAAAAAAAAAATCAACAGCATACACTTGGGAAAAGAGAAGTGATACCTTCCTTCATTCCGAAATGCCTGTAACTCCCCAGCATTATTGTCAGCCTGGAGTGAGACCGAAAGAACTCTTGTTTATGACTTCCGTGGAATGATTTTGTAACACACGTTTTTAAAAACACCTTTAATATATGGTTCAATCAAACAACAATCCCTATGGCTTGCAACGCAAAATGTCACGGTGGTGAAATACTCATTAGTCACCTGCTATAAGTTCAATGGAATGTGCTGGGACACGGAGTCTGTGAAAGCAAACAGCCTCGTTGATCTGTCAGGTCACATAATGTACAGCCTCACACTACGACACTGTCATCAGAAGGAAGGCTTAGATGGTGTGCTTCACAAACTGAGAAACTGGTTTCTAGAAGCCTGGCTTTTCACTGAACGCTCTTTAAAGCCGAGTTAATGTGTTTCCTACTGTTATAACAACGACATGTGAGTCACACATGTGGTTTCGAGATTCCTAAACTGGGATTGTGCGGCTGCTGATGTAATCAGAAATAACCTTTGCGTCTTTGAGACAAGACGCTTTGGGAGGAAAACTGCCCAGGAGAGATAATTGCTGATTTTCCCTGAGCAGTATCAGCAGCATTCCAGCATTTAGGTCTCCTTGGGAAATTGTTCATTAAAAGCCTATTTTCATTTGGGAAATGTCTTTACTACCAAGGCAAATATTTCCAGGACTTTGCCTACGAGCTTATCTTGACCCTCTGTCTGGAGGTAGTTTGTTATGGGGGAAAAGAACCTGAAGTTCAGTGTCAGGTGGATTGACGTGTAAATTCCAACTCTGCCACTCACCAGCTGTGTGATTTCAGATAGTTTACTTAACTCCTCTGAGCCCTGATTCTTTAATCTGGAAAGCAGGGAAATTATTTCTATCTCACAACATAGTGAGAATAACATTAGAGAGAGAATAGCATCTGATAATGAACCAACTAATTGAAAAATACCCTGATGTTGTGAAAGACTGAAGGCAGAAGGAGAAAGGGGTGGCAGAGGATGAGACGGTTAGATAGCATCACTGACTTAATGGACATGAATCTGAGCAATTTCTAGGAGCCTGGCGTGCTGCAGTCCATGGGGTCACAGAGAGCCAGACACGACCGAGTGGCTGAACAACACGACAACAGAACTATAGGATACAACACAGACAACCAGGTATTTGGACCCAGTCCTGCCCCCAGCTAACCAGGCTTGATTAATCCTCTGAATCTTGAGCCCTGCGTGACCAAGATAGGAACAGGCACTAGTTCTGGGCCCTCCAGACCCTTGTTTCTCTCCCCAGTCTCATAACCACAGGATTCATTCAGATAATCCCCAGGGCTTCACAGGAAGCAAGTGGAAGATGAGAATAAGCCAGGGAATGGAGGTGGTGGTGTTGAGCCAGATCTTGCGAGAACAACCTTTCCTACGGGAATGCCATCTGTCAGTCATTAAGATCACGAAGAAGCAGGAGTATGTGATTGAGAATTCTGACCTTCAGAATTTTTGTAAGCAGCCTCTTTGCTTTATAATAAGAAGGAGGATGTCAGCTGTGCAAGAGAAATACCATGGAAATGCTGAAGTTTCATGTGGGACAGAGATCATGATGGAGGAGGAATCATGAGTCTTCTGAGAGTTATGGATGATTTATTAAGCAGGAAAGAGGAGGAGCCTCGGAAGGTTGTTACAATCATCCAGAAGAAGGGAGCATGAAGGATTTGCTCTGCTAACCACATTGTAGCACTTGCATCCTCAGTCTTCTTCCAGTTCAAAAGCTTTTCCATATATACTGTGTCTTTTGAGCCTCACCCCAGCACTGTGAGTCAGGAATCTTCTTTTGAGAGATGAGAAATTGGAGGCACAGAAGCCCTGTCTGAGCTAGAATTCTCTGCGAGATCACACTGGAGAAAGAGCTGCGTGTTGCCTCAGTGGAATGGGTGTCCCTTGGTTTGTACTTCTTTCTTAATTGCATCATGAACTTGGATTATATCCTGAAGATCTGGGGAAGGGAAAAGGCTGTTATCCAGTTTATAAAGGTTTGGGTTTTTTTTTTTTTTTCATGTTCTAGTGGTTCTATTCCAAAAGAAGTAAGAAGGGGAAAATGCAAAAAATGATATGCTGCCTTAAAATTCTGTAGTGCAACACAAGAACACAGAGTGACTACGCTCTTAAAAGTTTATTTAAAAAAAAAAAAAAGAAAAGTCTTTAAGAAGCAGTAAGCGTTTTTATCTTATCAAAGTCTGATATGCAAATGAGAAATCACTTCCTCTTTCTAACAAAAATAACAATCGTAATTTCTTATCATATTCCAGGCAGCATGGTAAGTATGTTATATTCATTATCTCCTCAACCCACTGGGACAGATATTACTATTCCTTTTCTTAGAGATGAAGAAGAGGAGACTTAGAGAAGTTATGGACATATAGTTCATAAGTGGCAGAACCAGGATGTAAATACATTCTGAGGCTCTAAAGCCAGAACATGTTCTCTTAGTCTTAATTGCCACCTCCCAGAAACTGTACTGGTGGAT
The DNA here is from genome assembly GCF_019320065.1 of Cervus canadensis. Taxonomy (NCBI): domain Eukaryota; kingdom Metazoa; phylum Chordata; class Mammalia; order Artiodactyla; family Cervidae; genus Cervus; species Cervus canadensis. The sequence goes on along the minus strand of NC_057415.1, from coordinate 30,014,593 downwards.
CCCAGACATATGTGGGACCTGAATTATGGAAAGAAAAAAAAAAGTCTCACAAGGGAGGAATTAATACTCTAAATTCACAGATAAGGGGATTCAAGTTCAAAATTCTTTGACTTCTCCATGGCCGCACAATTGGTCAGGGAAGGTGTCAAGATTCAGATGCAGAACTTTGATTTTGTGCCAAGGGCTGTTTCTTCACACCTGGCATTGTATCTCTTGATGAGAAAAAAACTGGGTTAGTGCAGTTCCTTCACAGGAAGAAATCGTTGAATTGCACAAAGACTTACAGCAAGTGGGACCACCCCACTTGCTACCAAAACACTCATTTACTCAGTCACCAACCAATATTTTTAGAGCATCTAGAATGTCAGGCTTTGTCAAGTATCTTGGAGTAAAGGACAAGCACAGAGTAAAAGATAGGTCTCTATCTTATGGTGCTTATCAGGTCTCCAAAATACCTTCATTTCCAGACACACTTTCCCAGTATTGATGAAAAAGGCATCTATCTCTAAATCTCAGTGATTTCCTACTGACTTTCCCCCTGAAACCCCCATTGCCTTTGACATAGTCCAGCTGCTTTGGGCGGAGAAGGCAATGGCGCCCCACTCCAGTACTCTTGCCTGGAAAATCCCATGGACGGAGGAGCCTGGTGGGCTGCAGTCCATGGGGTCACTAACAGTCGGACATGACTGAGCGACTTCACTTTCACTTTTCACTTTCATGCATTGGAGAAGGAAATGGCAACCCATTTCAGTGTTCTTGCCTGGAGAATCCCAGGGACGGGGGAGCCTGGTGGGCTGCAGTCCATGGGGTCACACAGAGTCTGACACGACTGAAGTGACTTAGCCGCAGCAGCAGCAGCTGCTCTGGGGGGAGTGCTATAGAGCTGTAATCACAGTGGAGGTCACTGTAGTGCATGCATGCTAAATTGCTTCAGTCATGTCCAACTCTGTGCGACCCTGTGGACAGTAAACTGCCAGGCTCCCCTGTCCATGGGCTTCTCCAGGCTAGAATACTGGAGTGGGTTGCCATGTCCTCCTCTAGGCAATCTTGACTATTGTGCAAACACATTAGACCCCTCCTTTGCTGGCGTGGATTAGCAGCTCATCCTGAGGGACTCTGGCTGTGGTCAATGCCAAGCAGCAGTCTCAGAGCACAGACATGTGCCTTGATGTCATCCTGAGTACAGACACCTGCACAACAAGTCTTCGGACGTTCCTTGGGATGGCCTGCATTAGACCAGATGGTTTTCTGAGCCCTGTGGATGGACTGCCTATAGGAATCTTTGGCATTTCTGCTGCCTGGAAGAGCCACCAAAGGGAGAGTTCTCAGAGTGTGATGAGAGGGCATCTGGTTTGTCTTCCCTGAATGCAGGGAAGGACTGGAAAGAAGCAATCAGATGAGATGGTTTGGCCATTAGCAGTTTCCAGCTGACTTTGCCAGGCCCAGAAGAACTATGACCTAACCTCTGCTTCAAGGAGACTACAAACAAATGTAAACAATCAGTTTCCAAGGCCAGCATCCAGCTCCTGGTGTCTTGGTCCCCCTCTGCATTGTAATGTATGTCTCAGTATCCTGGTAACTGCTGGGAAAGGCTCTCAGCTGTGATGACCAGTACCGACTGTGATCTCAATAGAAGGCAGAGTCCACATGTGTACCTCTTTTCACAGTTAACAAGATCCTGCTATTTCCAGTACCTCACTCCATACCCATAATAATATGGAAAGGCCAGTTTTGCTATTCTCATGTCACAAATGAAAAAACTGAAGTGCAGAGTTAGCAGGACAACTGGGGCTAGACACTAGGTCTAGCAACTAGCAGAATGATTCTCCATCTTTTGCTTTATGATAAAATAAGATGATTAATATGCTAGTAAGAACTTCCTTGAAAATTTCTGATATGGGTTGCATATGCATACTATATAAATAAATTAATAAGTGCATACATAATGCTTCTGAGGTGGTGCTAGTGGTGAAGAACCCACCTGCCAATGCAAGAGATGAAAGAGACAAGATCTTCCCAACCCAGGGATTGAACCCAGGTCTCCTGCACTGCAGGTGGATTCTTAAACCATCTGAGCCACCAGGGAAGCCCAAAAATACTGGAGTGGGCAGCCTATCCCTTCTCCAGGGGATCTTTCCAACCCAGGGATTGAACCCAGGTCTCCTGTATTGCAGGCAGATTCTTTACCAGCTGAGCTACCAGGGAAGCCGATATAAATAAATTAATAAATACTTCCGAGGTGACACTAGTGGTAAAGAACCCACCTGGAAATGCAGGAGCTGGAACAGATGAGAGTTTGATCTCTAGGTTGGGAAGATCCCCTGGAGGAGGGCATGGCAACCCACACCAGTATTCTTGCCTGGAGAATACCTTGGACAGAGGAGTCTGGTGGGCTACAGTCCATAGGGTCACAAAGAGTTGGACATGACTAAAGTGACTTACCACGCAGGCATACATACATAATACATACATACATATGGCATTTAGCATTTTACTTGGCACAAAATAGTCCCTCAGTAAGAAATACCTTTTTTTTTGGTTTAAACTAAGGCAGCATAGCAGAATTGTTGACCTATGATTTATGAAGTCAGGTGAACTTAGAATGATATCATGACCCTGGCCAGGTTATTTAACCTCTCCAAGTATGTACTAGTTTCTTTATCTGAAAATGGGAAAATAATTAAAACAAAAAACTTCCTAAGGTTTGAATAAGAGCTGTATAGATAAAAGATAGGAATTTTCTCCCCCACCATTCTTTTGGTAAGGTGGTGTTGAGGGGAACTCTGTCTCCATTTTTGGCTATGTACATGGTGCCTGAAAGATGGAAGAATGTACACAATTCTTAAGTTTATAACTGTTCTCTGAGATGTTACAATGAAAATATTTACATTCACAAACAGGAAACCCTTTGCCATCATGCTAAGCATGAACATTGTACTATTCTGTAAAGATCCCAGTGGTCTCAGACCCTCCCAGAGTCTCCCACTCTCAGTGGTCATTTCTGTGACATCTATGTCTCACCTCATCAGAGATCCTGGCACTTCTAAGGATGCTGCGTAAGTTCTTGGCATTTGTGAGACTTGCCACAGCATGCCCCACTTCCCCAGGCTCTGGGATGATAACCTTTGCTCACTTTGTAGGCCCAGCTGTGTCTCCTTCTCCAGCCCAGATACTAACTTCCCTCAGTAAGTTCCTCAAACAAATGCCTGGGGGTGGAAGTAGGCAGGAGGGCAGGCCTATGATACAAAGGTCTTTAAGAACTCTGTTAAGAGGAGGGACATTTTCTCCAGATGCCTTTTTCCAAACTTCTATCAAATGGAAACAAATTAATATCCCAATATGTCTTCCAGTCTATTAAAATACAAATAATGAAGAGAAAAAAGGGAGAAGGAAAGAGGAGAAATAATATATGTAGTGTCAAGTACAGTACAGCATATCATAAACACTTAGTAAATGGTGGTAATAACTACTGCGGTGTTGCAGTTTTATGTTACTGGGACAGCCTTGTAATACTCTAGCACTTTCTCTCTGTGCTTTGCTAAAATAGGGGCTTCGGGGTGAAAAACTGATATAGAAAAAGCACTTTGTCAGATGGACAACTACCAGATTCTCCAAAATGAACAGAAATGAGATCATGAAATCTCAGCTGAGCCTTTTCTCGCTAACCTCCCCTTACTTTCCTAATGTAGTTTGGCTTGGCTCAAGAAAGGGGATTTGGCATACATTGATGTTGGGCAATATCATCTATGTAAGTGTCATAAATAAAATGTGAGCAAATCCAAACCAGCAGTACTTTAAAGGAATAATGCACTCTGAAGCAGGATTCACTTCAGAAATGCAAGGATGGTTCAATACTGAAAATGTTGATAAATGCATTACATCACTCATCAGATGGTATAAGAGAAAAAAACCATGATCATCTTGATGAAATTTACCATACTGTCCTTATTAAAGTTGAAATAATACAGAAGGAGTGGAAGGATAATTCTCACATGGTAAAGAATACAAGAAGTCAAATCGAACATTGGGTGCATGACATCAAACTTAGGAACAAAACACAGATGTCCACTATTATCTCTTATGATTTAACATTGTTCTAGAAATATGTCAGTGAAATAAAGTACAAAGAGGCAAATTTATTAAAAAGGAGATTCAAAAATCAATTATTAAATTCTGTTTCTTAACCCCAAAAGGAAAAAAAAAAACAAAAAACCCAAACCAAGCACTTATTAGAGTTTAGAAAAATTACCTGTGCTCAGTTGCTAAAGTCATGTCCAACTCTCTGTGACTCTATGAACCATTGCCCATCAGGCTCCTCTGTCCATGGGGTTTTCCAGGCAATACTGGAGTGGACTGCCATTCCCTTCTCCAGAAGATCTTCCCGATGTAGGGATTGAACCCATGTCTCCTGAGTCTGCTGCATTGCAGGCAGATTCTTTCCCTACTGAGCCACCAAATAAATATATACAAGTGAATATATTAAAATCAATAACTCCTCTATATAACTATAGTAGATAATTGAAATACTAATAAGAAAATGGGTAAATTAATTTTGTAAACTAAATGATGTAAACCATCTAAAAATAGATTTAGTATACTATAAACAAAAAATAGGTAAATATTTGTAGAGACCTAAATGTAAGAGCTATAATTTTATAACCCTTAGGAAAAATATAGGAATACATTTAAATTACAGTGTGTTAGGAAAAATCTTTTCATATGGTAAGCAAAAGCACAAATAGCAGTAGAAAATAAAGATTAATTGGACTTGATCAAAATTTAAAACTTTTGTACTTCAAAGAACATTATCAACAAAGTGAACATAACCCACAAATATGAAGAACATAGTTATAACTCATACATCTGACAAGGGATTTGTAACTAGAATATATGAAAAACCCTTACAACTCAATAATAAAATGAAAACCCAGGTTAAAAATGGACAGATGATCTGAATAGACATTTCTCTAAAGAAGCTATACAAATAATCAAAAAGCACATGGAAAAATGCTCAACATAATTAGCAATTCAGTTCAGCTCAGTCACTCAGTTGTGTCAGACTCTCTGCGACCCCATGAATCGCAGCACGCCAGGCCTCCTTGTCCATCACCAGCTCCCGGAGTTTACTCAAACTCATGTCCATTGAGTCAGTGATGCCATCCAACCATCTCATCCTCTGTCGTCCCCCTCTCCTCCTGCCCCCAATCCCTCCCAGCATCAGGGTCTTTTCCAATGAGTCAACTCTTCGCATCAGGTGGCCAAAGTATTGGAGTTTCAGCTTCAGCATCAGTCCTTCCAATGAACACCCAGGACTAATCTTTAGTATGGACTGGTTGGATCTCCTTGCAGTCCAAGGGACTCTCAAGAGTCTTCTCCAACACCACAGTTCAGAAGCATCAATTCTTCAGTGCTCAGCTTTCTTCACAGTCCAACTCTCACATCCATATATGACCACTGGAAAAACCGTAGCCTTGACTAGAAGGATCTTTATTGGCAAAGTAATGTCTCTGCTTTTAAATATGCTATCTAGGTTTGTCATAACTTTCATTCCAAGGAGTAAGCGTCTTTTAATTTCATGGCTGAGGTCACCATCTGCAGTGATTTTGGAGCCCCCCCAAAATAAAGTCAGCCACCGTTTCCACTGTTTCCCCATCTATTTCCCATGAAGTGATGGGACCAGATGCCATGATCTTAGTTTTCTGAATATTGAGCTTTAAGCCAACTTTTTCACTCTCCTCTTTCACTTTCATCAAGAGGCTTTTTAGTTCCTCTTCACTTTCTGCCCTAAGGGTGGTGTCATCTGCATATCTGAAGTTATTGATATTTCTCCTGGCAATCTTGATTCCAGCTTGTGCTTCAGATATGCAAATCAAAACCACAATGAAATATCGCTTCCACACCCACCAAGATTGTGATGTGTGGAAACTAATTACTCAATTACAGTATCAGGGAAATGTCAACAAATAATGCTTAGCTCAATATATGTCTAAAAATGATATTTTAAGAAATAGCATACATTTCTCTTTCTAATCTTTCATTGTTAGGGTATAGGAATGCAAGAAATTTCTGTGTATTAAATCTGCATCCTGCAACTTTACCAGATTAATTGATTAGTTCTAATAGTTTTCTGGTGGCATCTTTAGGGTTTTCTAAGTATATTATTATGTCATCTCCAAACACATAGCACAGTTTTCTGTAGTAGGGACTCCATTAATAATATATGCATGAACTTGCAAGAATTTCTTGACCACAAGTCCTTTTCTAGGAACTGTGTTTAGTGCAAAGGGGAAGAGATGTGAAATAAAGGAAAGAGGCAGTGTTTGTCCTCGGGCTTGAATTGTTGGTATGATTTTTATATTTATCCCTAGGAGAAATCTCTAGGGATGACATGAGAAAAGGCACAGAGGTGAGAAAGAGTAACTGAGTTTGCTGCTGCTGCTGCTGCAGAGTCGCTTCAGTCGTGTCCGACTCTGTGCGACCCCACAGACGGCAGCCCACCAGGCTCCCCCATCCCTGGGATTCTCCAGGCAAGAACACTGGAGTGGGTTGCCATTTCCTTCTCCAATGCAAGAAAGTGAAAAGTGAAAGTGAAGTTGCTCAGTCATGTCCAACTCCCAGCAACCCCACGGACTGCAGCCTACCAGGCTCCTCCGTCCATGGGAGTTTCCAGGCAAGAGTACTGGAGTGGGGTGCCATTACCTTCTCCGGCAACTGAGTTTAGAGTAAATAGTTAGTTCCGATTGGTTGAAGGTGAGAGGTTGGAGATTGAAAAAATTGCAGGAGCCCTTGAGTGTCAGACCACAGAACTGGACTAAATGTGACCTGCAGGAGATAGCCTTTCTATATTTGAGTGCAAAACTGGGACATGAATCAGAGTCAGACTTTGTGAAGATTATTTTGACTTCCATGTTGAAGGACAGATTAGAGTGGAGAGGGCCTTGAGCAAGTAGAACGATTAAGGGGTTATAATTAAGGGGTTATCATATAAGTCCACGGCTGGTGCAACCAACCAAGAGGAAAGATGGGTCCACAGAATGTTATGCTTCACAGAGATCAGAGAGAATAGAGCCTCTCAGGAAAGCCACTGGGCAATTATGGTGACATGCCAAATACATAGATTGATGAGGTACAACAGGAAGTTGGTCAGAAGATTCCCAAAACCCTCCTTAAAGAAAAGATTCACCCTGCAGTCCTTCTCCTTTCAGTTTTGCTAGATTACATATATACCATTTACATTAAAAGACAAATTATAAGCCAGAACTTTCCCTTGGCAGTGTGATTCAGTAAAACAATACCCTTTGGACAGACAAGTCCTAGCTCTGACTCTCAATAATGTCATGAGTTAGGGTGAATTGCTTAAATAAACCTAAGCATCAGTTTCCATTTCACTAAAGCGGGCATAATAACCTTTACTATTTAGGATTACAGTCCATGGGAACACAAAGAGTGGGACATGACTGAGTGCACACATAAATACACACACACACACACACACACACACACACACACACACACACACTACTACGGTGTGGATGAGTGATAATACATGGAGAGCCTGGCTCAGACTTCTAGGCCACAAATGCAGTGATACGCCCAGCCTGCAGCCCTCCCACAGTCCTCCACGTGCGTCTTCATGCTCTCTGCAGTTGAAATCTATTGCTTTGTGTCCATTTTTCTCAGGGAAGATATAAAGACAGTATCGTGGCCTTTTCTCAATATACAGCTTTTTGAGTCTACAAGCTTCATCTCTGCCTCTCTTGTGACATTCTACCTTATCCAGTTACATAGTTAGCAGACCTAAACCTGTGGCTTCTCTAATCCAGATGATACTTGCATAAGCTCAGAGGCCTGCTAAAATATGAACCTACCTGCTGCCAGGGATGCCAGTCAGCTGGCACTGTCTAGCGCCCCCCTCTGAAGTTGCCCAGGCTCTCCCAGAATAGTGGCTCTAGCGGTGCATTCAGATAAACAGTGCCCAGGATTCCGCTACTGTAGCCTGTCTGTCTATCACTGCTTGTCTTCCAAGGAAGTAGGTGACCAATGGTGGCTTCCTACCATTTGTCAGGCCAACTCATACATATCCCTCTTAGTTTGAGAAGAACCGGGCTGAACAACAGAATCGTCCTTGACAGACAATGTGGCAATGAGTCAGGGCAAAAAGCAGAACAGAGCCATGGTGAACTTCAGTTACCAGAATGGCATCTGCCATTCAACAAACATTTATCAAGCTATTCTGTGGGCTGCTGTTTTCTCACATGTCATCTTACCGAATCCTCTGTTACCCAATGAATAGGCATCATCTCCTACTTGCTGGGCTTCCCAGGTGGTGCTAGTGGTAAAAAACCCACTGCCAGTGCAAGAGACATAGGAGATGCGGATTCGATCCCTGGGTCGGAGAGACCCCCCGGAGGAGGGCATGGCAACCCACTCCAGTATTCTTGCCTGGAAAATCCCATGGACAGAGGAGTCTAACAGGCTATAGTCCATGGGTTGCAAAGAGTTGGACACAACTGAGCGCGCACACACTCACACACACACACACACACACACACACACACACACACACCCCTATGGTTACCTAAGAAGATCTCAAGTTGAAGAGGATGATATTTGATATCTGAGGTTTGTGCTTTTTTCAGGACAGTATTTCCCCAGCTCTAAATGTGTATTCATAAAATAAATCCTGCAATGATGTACTAAACACTCCCCACGTGCCTGGGATCATGTTGAGTGCTAGAAATACAGAGAAGGGGCCGTGGCCTCGACACAGCTTGGAGAAGAGCAGAGGATGCATCTAACCAGTGTCAGTACACTGTGGGTAAACACGAGTGCAAATGTCAGCTCCTGTCTCCCCAGGCTGGCCATCTAGCCACCCACGAAGCCTTCAGCTTACAAGTTCAGCCCTACCCCGCCCACTTGGCAATTTTGTTCGGAATTGAGGAGATGGTACAATAGCAAGTTAGCTCTGAGAGGATCCCTGCCAACTGTCACTGCCAACAATGACTGGTGTCTAGTGAGCCGGGCTGCAGCCATCAGGCAGCTCTGCCTGGGCTGCTTACAGCACATTCCCATCTAGGACAACCGATGCCCACTGATGCCCCAGGCATCGACCCACTCCTGAGTTCCATTTCTCGCTTGGACAAATGCCTAGTCTGAGACCTTAGACCTCTGGCCTGGGGTCTCAAGGATGTGTCTCTTTCCAGTTGCCTTCTTTCTGAAGCCTGGGCTCTTCCCACCACCCTAGACCTCTTGTCGATAAATGGAGATACTTCCTGAACCAGGCAGACCTGGAGTCAACCACGCAGATTGGAGGTAAGAGGACACCTGACCCAGGGTGTCCTATCTCACCTTTTTGTCAGTTACCCAGCCAAGGGATCCCAAAGAATCCCTGAGATCCCAGCATGCCTTGCAGTCTGGCCCAGTTAAATGACCACAAGATCATTCACATGAAGTAGTCCCCTCTTTGCTGTGGGAGGGACCCAATGCTAAGAGACAGAAGAAGCCATCTGGCTTTTGTCAATTACTGTCCTTCTTTCCAGTTCATCAGGACCCCAATTTCCTGTTTTCTTCACCAAGTTTTTTGTCCATCTCTTACAAAGAAACAAACCTGATTTCTCATGAACTCATTTAGTCTTGGCTTCAATTGTTTTCCCAAGTAACTCACTCCACATGTGTATCCCTCTTGCCTGATTCAGCTCTCCTGGAGGATCTGTCTATTTGTTCTTCAGCAAACATTACGTAGCTCAACCAACAAGCCCAGTGCTGCCCTGGGATCTGGGAGCAGTCGATTGCCAGCCTCATCAAAAGCATTATCACTGCAGGCAGAACCGCCACATACTTAGCATTTACTGTGAGGCAGACACCGGGACAGGCACCTTCCAACCATGCGTTGTCTAATCTGCGTAATCCTAACACAGTGACTCCGGGAAGCCATTGCTCTTATGTCTCCATTTCATGGAGAGAAAGTTGAGTCTCAGAGAACTTGAATGAAATTAATTAGATCAACTTGAGCTTTTGGAATTTCCAGGTGACCCACTAAGTGGAGATGGTAGACTGCCCTATATAGCTTGAATCTGCTTATTGATCTGAATGTGATCTGAGTGCTTTTTCTATACCAACTTCTATTCAGAAACCACAACACGGTTTCTTCCATAACAATAAATGAGGTCACAAGGTTCTCCGTGGCCCCGCCACCCAGGCAGCAGCACGTACAGTGCCAGCACAGGCCGTGTGAGTGAGCACGCTAACTCTTCATTGTCCTTTTTATAAGCCCATGGAAATAATGCTCCGTATTTGCCTGGCACCTCATAGACTGTCCTGCTCTTATGATTAGATTGTCCTTACATATCTTGTATCTTTACTGCAATAACTGTGTGCTCCTTAGGGACAGATATCATTATCCCCATTCATTGCTTCCCTGAATTTATGGACATATCTATAGCTGCATTAATTCAATGAGTATTTATTAACTACCCTGTGCAAAGCTCTATGCTAATCAGTAGAGGCACACGACGTGAATAAAACTTATCTAACTTTCAAGAAGCACAGCCTACCGATGGGTGTGTGCGTGCTCAGTCGCTCAGTCATGTCTGACTCTTCAACCGCACTGACTATAGCCCACCAGGCTCCACTGTCCATGGGATTTCCCAAGCAAGCATACCATTTTCTCCTCCAGGGGATCTTCCTGACCCAGGGATTAAGCCCGCATCTCCTGTGTCTCCTGTATTGGCAGAGGGAATCCGTAACACTGAGCCACTGGGAGCCCCTCTGCTGATCAATGCGGTTCCCCAGAGAGGCAGGAACTTCTAGAGTAATGAGTGCTCTCACTAACTGCGAGAGCAAGGAGCTGTGCCCAAGAGATTAGGATGGTTTCAGAAAGCAAGGAGATCAGAGTACACACGGGATGCCTGGATGTTAGGGTAAGGGGTCTGGACTTTATCCTGAGGGTTATAGACATAGACTCAGAGAAATGAGAGAAGTTGTCTGAGCTGGAGGGAGTCACCATTGCATTCCTGTCCTTTCATAAAGGGACAAAGTAATCCAGAAAATCCTCCAGAATGCACAGGCTGGAGGATCTATGGGAGCAACAGCATGGTTCGTCAGAAGAGTCAGATGAGAAGGAGAGGAAAACAACATTTAGGGAGGCTGCTCTGAGCTACTGTGCTTCATCTATGGACATGGTTTTAATTCCATGTTAGAAATAACGGGATTTACCTGGTGGGTCAGACGGTTAAGAGTCTGTCTGCATTGCAGGAGATCCTGATTCAATCCCTGGGTCAGGAAGATCCCCTGGAGAAGGGAATGGATGCCCACTCCAGTATTCTTGCCTAGAGAATCCCAAGGACAGAGAAGCCTGGTGGGCTACAGGCTGTGAGGTTGAAAAGAGTTGGACATAATTGAGCAACGAACACTTTCACTTTTTCACTAGAAATAAGGAGAGATCTAGGAAACCTGGTTTCAGGCCTGAGTCTCACCTCTGGCCATGAGACCTTAGGCAAATTGCTTTACTGCTCTCTGAACCAGTTTTATCCTCAGTGAAACAAGGAGAGAACTGGGGCTTAAGAAAGGTAATACCTGAAACAGGCATCAGGTATTCTAAAGACTGGACGCACACAAGGCTTTTTGTTTGCTTGCTTGTTTCCTTGCTTAGGGAATGCTGATCCCAAACCTCAGAGCACCCCATGGCCCATTCTAAGATAAGAAAGCTGACAGCGTACAGAAATAAGGCATAAAGGGGTAGGGAAGAGGAATAAGAAATGGGCCTGAATTACAGGTGAGATTCTGATCCCTACTCATGTTGGGAATAGGCTATATCTCAGAGATATATGGGCTTCCATACATGAGATATATGGGAGATATGAAATATATCTCATATCTTACACACACACACACACACAGATATATGGGCTTCCCAGGTGGCGCTAGTGGTAAAGAACCTGCCTGCCAGTGCAGGGGACATAAGAGATGTGGGTTCGATCCCTGGGTTGGGAAGACCCCCCCCCGGAGAAGAGCATGACCCACTCCAGTGTTCTTGCCAAGAGAATCCCGTGGACAGAGGAGCCTGCTGGGCTATGGTCTGCTGCTGCTGCTCCTGCTGCTAAGTCACTTCAGTCGTGTCCAACTCTGTGCAACCCCATAGACGGCAGCCCACCAGGCTCCTCTGTCCCTGGGATTCTCTAGGCAAGAACACTGGAGTGGGTTTCCATTTCCTTCTCCAATGCAGGAAAGTGAAAAGTGAAAGTGAAGTTGCTCAGTCATGTCCGACTCCTAGCAACCCCATGGACTGCCGCCCACCACAGGCTTCTCCATCCATGGGATTCTCCAGGCAACAGTACTGGAGTGGGGTGCCATTGCCTTCTCCGGGCTATGGTCTATAGGGTCGCAGAGAGTCAGACACTACTGAAGCGACTTCATTCACACACGCACACAGAGGTATATGGGTATATCTCTTTATTGTGGTCAGATTCTCCAGCTATGAAAAGGGTCTGTCCAGAAGTGTCTATGAGTCCGTAAGACAAGGGAGAAGGTAGTAGTTCTGTAGAGGTAAGAGTAAGTGGAGGAGGAAGAAAAAAAGAAGTCTTGTGCATGCACATTCCCTGTCCCTGGCCCAGCCCCATTTGCATGATTTTGGAATTTCTTTCTGTTTCCTGAAGACAGGGAATTTCTTAGCAAAGCCTTCCAGGAAAGCTGAGGTCTCATTTTCTCTCCACTTGGGAAAGGGAAAACCCCTGTTCCATTTCAAATAAAATATGAAATTTTTATATGAAATTTTTTATATGAAATATGAAATCCCCTTCCACCTTTTCAATTCCCTCTTTGAATGAACAGCATCACCAGGTGGCCAGCCCTGCCCCCAGCTGGTGTCCTAGCAACCATTCCATTCCTCCCTCTCCCTGGTCTCCCGCATCCAGTCGCCAAGTCCTCTGGATTCCGCCTCCCTGACTGTTCTCCTAAACGGTACCTCCCCTCCTTCTCACCCCAAGTGATGTGGTTTCCTCCCTCTCTATTTTTACCTGGCTTGTCACAACAGCTGCCCAAGTGGACTCCCTCTCCCTTCTCACCTTTCTACACATTCATACCATCACAGAAAGCTCACAATCACTCCGCGTGCCCCATCCCACACATGTGCAGCCCACTTTTCACTCCAGCCAGAGGGGAATGAGGCACAGTTCTCAGCATCACATGGGGGCCTTCTCACTCAGCCTGGGGTTTCTCTCACGTTATGATCCTTGGGTACCTGTTCAGCACCCATGCTTGGGTGCTGACCTTCACGTCTAGGACCTGCTTTGGGATCTGGCTTCTCCCAGGAGCCCAGGTTTATAAACAAAAAACAAACAAAGTAAATAAAAACATCATCTCACTGGTGGGAGGGGGAGGGGCAGAGGCAGCAGGAGCCCAGCCCAGCCTGAAGCAAGGGTGCGTGGGGTGAGGACTACTGCTTGGGTCAGGGATGCCTTCACTGGCATCCCCACCCCCACCATCTCCTACCAACTGACCATAATGAACATCTGCCACCTCCCAGGCATCTAGGTGGCACCTCTGAATCCCCACAGCAGGAGCAGGGCAGCTGCTCAGTTTGATAAACGGAGGTGTTAAATTAGCTACCATATATCCATCATCTCATTTAACCCCCATAAATTGCCTGCGAGATCAGGTTTACCAGCCCCACTTCACATGGGAAGGCTGAAGCCCAGAAAGTTAAGCAATACGCTGAGAATCAGGAGCAAAAAATATGGAAAGAATCTGGGTTGTCTCCAGGTTATTTGCCCCTCACTTCTGAGCTTTTCCCAGTCCACCCCATTGAGAAGGTGTGACAACCTCAGAGCTTATGGCAAACCGCTCAATCTCCCTTCTCTCTGCCAGGGACATTTGTAAGGCTGGAAGGAGAGGCCATTAAGAAAGAAAGTCAGTTTGCGTTTTCTTTTTTGAGTTATTTTTTTGGCTGTGTTGGGTCTTCCTTGCTGCACATGGGCTTTCTCTAGTTGTGACAACCGAGGGCTACTCTCTAGTTGTGATGAATAGGTTTCTCATTGCAGTGGCTCCTCTTGTTGCAGAGCCTGGGCTCTAGAGTGTGGGCTCAGGAGTTGTGGCTCATGGGCTTAGTTGCCCTGCAGCATGTAGGATCTTCCTGGACCAAGGATTGAACCGGAGTCCTCTGCATTGGCAGGTGGATTCTCAACCACTGGACCCCCAGGGAAATCCCAGCTTGTGTTTTCTTGTGCATTCCCTCTGTTGTTTAGCTACAACAGGAAAAGCAGTTACCTGGGAGTCAAGGAACCCTGGGCTCCTATATGCAAGACAGCAAAAGAGACACAGATGTATAGTCTTTTGGACTCTGTGGGAGAAGGCGAGGGTGGGATGACTTGAGAGAATAGCATTGAAACATGTATATTATCATATGTGAAACAGATCGCCAGTCCAGGTTTGATGCATGAGACAGGGTGCTCGGGGCTGGTGCACTGGGATGACCCTGAGGGATGGGATGGGGAGGGTGGTGGGAGGGGGGTTCAGGATGGGGAACACAAGTACACCCATGGTAGATTCATGTCAATGTATGGCAAAACCACTACAGTATTGTAAAGTAATTAGCTTCCAATTAAAATAAATAAATTAAAAAAAATAAAGTTCATCTATGTTATAGACAAAAAAAAAAAAATGGAATCCCGGGTTCTAAGGCCCAGAATCCTTGGCCACTAACATGTTCCACATACTTGGCAAGGGGCGTCCCCACTCTGGGCTGCAGCTCCTCTGATTAGGAGTGTGTTTGAAGTGAGCCCTGACCCCAGGCAGCCCACGTGGCTGTAATGTCCTGTCCCACATTAGGTGTTCCACATTTTAGAGGAATCTTCATCACTTTTACCTCTCCTGAACCATCCACAAACATAAAACTTCCATCAAGAGCACGGGGTCCATCAACCCACAGAGCAAAACCCAGAACAAAGGGAGGTTTTAGCTAAGCAGTGTCCTGGCCCTGCCCATCCGCATGAATTTTTCTCGCCTCCCCGTGACATAGCAAAGATGAGGAGGCTCCAAGGAGAACTGCGCTCCGTTCTCCTATTCTCCTCACGTGTCTCAGGATCTGGCTCTCTCTAACATTTCATTCTCCAGACGAGATTCAGAGCAGAAGTTCCATTACATCTTGACATTTTCCACCGGGTCTGAAAGTCCTGCATGTGGGCCTACCCTGAGGCTCTCTTGCTGTTTGTTCAGTAACTAATTAGCGCTGGTAGAGGAGCAAGTGTAGCCTCAAGGTTGTTGCCAAGACCAACAGAATCTAATTCTACAGGAGGTAAGCGGAGGTGGGACAGAGTCCAAAGTCTGGCTGAGGCCAACAGAACAGGGCCACGTTACGACAGAGAGGGAAGAGAAGGGGGCATGGAGGGGTCGGGGGCTGGGGGGATGGGGTACCTGCACAAGAGAAGTATAGCTGGACCTAGAAGAGAGTTATGACTTAAAGTCATAAGAATATCTTCTCTTCCCTTCCCTTCTGCCTGCTGACATCACATGTCCTGTCTTAACCCCAAGTTATAACACGTCTAAAATTGAGGGGGAAGGGCTGTCACTGTGTATTAGGTCTGGAAGGGTCTCATTGTCAGTCTAAAGATGTGGGATGTTAGATGTGCACCGTCTAACATGGTAATTACTAGCCACATGAGGCTATTCAAGTTAATTCAAATAAAATAAAAAATTCAGTGGTAAAAGCAATAATTCAAGTGTTCAATAGCCAGATATGTCTAGTGGCGACTGTATTGGGCACTGCAGACACAGACCATTTCCACTGTCAGAGTGCTGTTCTAGACAATGAGAAGCATTGAAGGTTTCTAACCTGAGAAGGGACTTCCCAGACGTCTCCGTGGTAACGGATCCGGCTGCCAATGCAGGAGACACGGGTTTGATGCCTGTGTCGGGAAGGTGCCCTGGAGGTGGAAATGACAACACATCTCATATTCTTGCTTAGAAAATTCCATGGACAGAGGAGCCTGGCCGGCTACAGTCCATGAAGTCGCAAAGAGTCAGACATGACTGAGCGACTAAAAACAACAAGGTAGAAACATTTCATGCCATGCCCAATGCACAGTAGGGTGGCTTTTCTTGCCAGTATTATTTCCTCTTCCCCCCAGCAATGTTCTCTGAGAAACCTCAGTCCTGCCCCTCCTCCCTGCACCCTCCACCCATTTCTCATCCCTGACTCTTGATCCTGGAGAGAGAATGGAAACGGGGAAGGTGAGCTGAGCCTGTGGTCATGTCTTTTACCAGAAACCATATATTAGGAGAGCTCATTTAGTTTGTTTTTAAGCAAAACGTGTCTTGAAAACGGGAGTATGAGTGGCCTTCCTTGACTGGCTGATGGAACTTGCTTGTCATCTGGAAACACCCTAATTTGTCTCACATTCAGAATCTGCCCTTTAGTGAGCAGGGGGCACTTTCCAGGTTTAGCCCTCCCTGGAGAGGAAGCAAAATGCATCTTCCACTGACCCCCTTGTTTAATCCTCCCTGTCCTTTGGTTTCTTACTTTGAAGTTGATTATTGCTCAGAATTTAGGCTTTTAAAATATCATTTGCATTTTTTGTATTTTCTCCATCTGTTGCTATAATCTCATGATATTTTGCTTCAATACACAACTCTTTCAATCATTGTCCCTCAAAAATTGATTGTCATGGTGGTGTTGTCTTCCCACTGTATCCATTTGATCCATTATCAAAAAGAGTTCTCTACCCACTCAACCCTGAATATTTTTTTTTCAACACTGAATATTTAAAAGAAGGACTGATGCTGAAGCTCCAGTACCTTGGCCACCTGATGCAAAGAGCTGACTCATTGGAAAAGATGTTGATGCTGGGAAAGATTGAGGGCAGGAGGAGAAGGTGGCAGCAGAGGATGGGATGGTTGGATGGCATCACTGACTCAATGGACTTGAGTTTGAGCAAACTTTGGGAGATGGTGAAAGATAGGGTAGCCTGGTGTGCTGCAGTCCATGGGGTCTCAAGGAGTCAGACATGACTTAGCGGTTGAACATCAACCTTCTCAGACCCACTGAGCAAGTGATCCATTGTGTTCCTACATCGTTGTTATTTCTGGAGATTCTTTCTGCATAGTATTTATATTTATACTTGAAAAGAACTTTGAGGTTTACCCCATAAAGAAAAGTCCCAAGAAGATAGAATTCAATCCATCTCATCAATTGTCATCCATTCATTATTCATTTGTTCATCTAACCAGCACTAGTCAGATATCTCCATTGTGCCATGCAAGGCAGTGCTAGGTTGGTGGAAATGGATCAGACCAACTCCTGCCCTCGGGAAGCTCATAGATTGAGAGAGAAAACTCCCGTGAAAGCAGTTACGGTGTGCTCGCTTTGGCAGCACTTAAACTAAAATTACAATGATGCAAAGAAGATTAACATGGCCCCTGCACTAGGACAACATGTAAATTCACGAAATCTTGAATCCAGCTTCAACTTCATGGCTTTGGGCAAGAGATTTAACTTTTCTAAGCTTTAATTTATTCCTCTGTAAAATAGGGACAGTCATGTCAAGTTCAGTGGAAGATACCCATGAGATGATATAGAAGAGAAATTTCTCCACAAATGCTTGTCACTATGGAGTTTGTTATTATACAAATACTTTAGCTTCTTTTTTTTATTTTTCATTTATTTTTATTAGTTGGAGGCTAATTACTTCACAACATTGCAGTGGGTTTTGTGGATGAAACTGGAGCCCATTACACAAATACTTTAAAAAGAATCTACTATCTTCTCTGAACAGTTTTTGATATCTTTAATTTATCATGGTAGTCCTTGATATTGTAATCTCACAGAACCCTGTAAAAGGAAAGATGTCCAATGCATGTTACCTGATTTCTGTTTGTGGTCATATGGACCACTGGGCTGTTTGTGTCTCACTGGTCCTCATCCAAGCTCTAGAAATAGCCTCAGTGAGAAACAGGATGTTTTCCTTGTTAAAAGGGCAGATAGCAAATTTTGGATCATTGAATCTCCTCCTTTTTATTTGGTGCTTTCCAAACTTTTTATATACCCTGTTGTGTGGTTCCTTCCCCTGTTGGTCCTGGCTAACCTAGAAGGCTAAGGGTTTTTCTCATGGAGAACAGATGAGGCTCATAGGAGATTAGTTATATCCCAACACTGCCCCCCAAATGGCACCAGATTGTTGTGAAGACAATGGCGCACCAGTGATGGGAAGTTCATTTCTCAGGCCCTGCTCTTAACAATGAAGTCTGCTAAGTGCATACAATGATCAGCCATGACTTCACATCTTCTTAGAAGATGTGTGCCAAACAGACCTGTGCCAAACTGAAGACATTATTTCTAATTCCAGCTCTGTCAGTATCTCCCTGTGGCCTTTGGTGAGTCACTTTCTGTCTCTGGGCCTTCAAGTCACTTGAGGTTTGAGATGTTATACTGGATTCCTTCCCTATACCCTTAAAAATAATCCTAAAGCACTTTCTGCCCTTCCAATCCTCTCAGCTTGGAATGTGTTATGTAGCTGAGCTAGCTTGCCGAAGCTGCAGTCTGATTTCCCAAGCAGAGCTGATGTGAGTTTGGGACTCTTGCTCATGGTGTTGGGGCTGGGGGACATAAAGAGGTTTATGTTGGTGTGTCGACTAGATCTGCATGTTAATCTGCTTTCAAGGACAGTGTAGATGGTAAATGATCGCTCTGCCAGTCTTGATTTCCATTTCACTCTCACTGGAGCAAGACCCAGGACACTTAGAAGACCATGGTAAAAATGTAGCGGATTAGTACTGAAGGATAACAGTATAAAAAGGGCATGGAGGTCAGACTGTGGAATCAGATAAAACTGAATTTATCTCCATTCTTATTAACTATATGACCTTGGGAATATAGTTTAAACTCCCTGACTCTCAGTTTCCCATTTAGAGTGTCATGACGATTAATTAGTGGTAGATATGACTTAGGGTACTACTTATTAAAGCATAATTATAGCTTAAAAATGAAATATAGTTTCTGATAGCAATTTCCTTTAAGGCTACAGTATAGAAAGAGGGGAAAAGAATACAATGGAGAAACCTGATGTATACTACCTCAGTAAAGGCGATCAAGGTAAACATCAACAATGATAAATCATGTTGGTAGTACAAATGCTTGGTATGATGTAATGATACGATGTAGCACTTTATATCTGTGAGATCATCCTCTTACAAACTCATAAGCCCAGTCTAATCATGAGAAAAATATTAAAGTCCAATATGGAGGCATGCTGCAAAATACCTGACCAGTACTCCTCAAAACATCAAGGTCATCAAAAACATAGAAAGCAAAAAAAAAAAAAGAAAAAAAAAAAAAAAAAAAAAAAAAAAAAAAAAAAAAAAAAAAAAAAAAAAAAAAAAAAAAAAAAAAAAAAAAAAAAAAAAAAAAAAAAAAAAAAAAAAACATAGAAAGCCTGGAACTGTCACAGTCAAAATGAACCTAAAGAGGGGATGAGTGAAAGGAGGGGGCAGATTAAGAGGTGAAACCTTCCAGTTACAAAATAAATGAGTCACAGGGACAAAATGTACAGAGTGGAGATTATAGACAATCATATTATAATAACTTTGGGCAGTGACATACTTAATAGTAACTAGACTTACTGTGGTGAGCATTTTGCAGTGTACTGAAGAATAGAATCACTATGTTGTACACCAGGAACTAACAGTCTTGCAAGTCAATTATACTTCAGTTAAAAAATAGGAACACGCAATCACAGTATTCTAATGGGTTCTACAGTGAATAATATTTACAGTCTTATAATGATGCAAACACTAGTTGTTGATATAATTTGAAGTATGGCAAAGTTTTGGGGAGAGGATGAAAAGGAGGAGTGGAGGTGTTAAACCTTTGTCTCTTGTAACATTTATACATTTTTAAGTTGCTTTTTTCTCTTTAGCATATCTATATGAGATGAGAGATGTTATCTAAACCCGTTGTGATAATCATTTCACAATATATGTAAATCAGAACTTAATTCTGTACACTTTAAATTTATACAGTGATATATGTAAATTATATACATATATATCAATTACTCCTCAGTAAAACTGAAAAAAAGTTTTTTTTTCAATGTCAAGTTGAGACTAAATGATTTGAAAGAAAAAAAGAGGAGCCCAAGGAGAAATGATGACTAAATATAATGTGGTGTCCTAGATAGGATCTTGGAATAACAACAACAGAAAAAAATTAAGCATAAAACAAGGAAATCTGAACTCTGATTACTCGTAATAGATCAGTATTGGTTCATTAATTATAGCAAAAGTGTCATACTAACATAAGACGCTAATAAAAGGGAAAACTGGGTGCAGGGTATATGGAAACTCTGTACTGTCTTCTTAATTTGTCTGTAAATCTGAAAAATAAAATATATTTTAAAAAATATATTTAAAAAAAAATTTTAAACATAACAGCCCCTTTCTGTGAACTCATTGAGTTAACACACTTGTATGAAGTGTATGTTCTACGCTAAGCCTTGTGCTGGGTGCTGGATTACAGGGTGAACAAGGCATGGTCCTGGCCTCCCAAAGAGCATGGAGCCTGTGGGAAGTCAGCCAAGAAATCAGGCCTCCCAATCTCTCTTTTACACTGGAAGGCTCTGTACTTCACCTTGGAGAACTAGCTGGAATACAGCAGGTAAAGAAGGATCGGGCAGCCTTCTGGGCTGGGGGAGCTGTCTGTGTGAAAGAGCTGAGAAGTGGGAGGGCAGTGAGGAGTGTGTTGGAGTGAAGTGAAGGCAGAGATATGAAGCTAGAAAACTCAGACCTTATTTATTTCTTAAGTATTTTTGAGCACTTACTCTGTACCTGGACTTTCCAGGTGGCTCCGTGGTAAAGAATCCATCTGCCAGTGCAGGACACCCAGGTTCAATCCCTGGGTTGGGAGGATCCCCAGGAGAAGGGCAGGGCAACCCACTCCACTGTTCTTGCCTGGAGACTCTTGTGGACAGAGGAGCCTGGTGGGCTACAGCCCATGGGGTTGCAAAGAGTCAGACACGACTCAGTGATTAAATAACAAACTCTGTACCTAGGAATGTGTTGGGAGCTGCCTGAGTGTGAGAAGGATGACATGGGCTTGGTCTCTGCCCTAAAGAAGTGGGAATAAGGACAGTGCACAAGTCATTCCAGATGATGGTTTATTTGGAAATTGATCATTGACATGAGAGGATCAAAAGGGAATGACTAGTGAGTCCTTGTGTATGTGGAGGGTGGGGGTGCTGCTTAAATTAGATCCCAGGGCTGCTATAACAAATCACCACACGGTTGGTGGCTACTAAACAAGAGAAATTTATTTCTCACAGTTATAGAGACCAGACGCCTGAAATCCAGGGGTCAGCAGGCCTGCGCTCCCTCTGAAGTTTCCAGGGGAGGAGCCTCCTTCCTTGCCTTGTCCTGCTTCTGGTGGCTGTCAGCCTTGCCTGGCTTGGCTTCTCACTGCAGTTTCTACCTCCATCTGCACATCACCTTCGTACCTTCTTCCTGTGTGTCTCTGTGTTTTCTCCTCTTCTTATAAGACCACCTGTCATTAGATTTAACATTCACCCTAAATCTAGGATTATCTCCTTTCAGGATGAACTTAATTATACCTGCAAAGACCTGTTTTCCAAGGTCACCTTCAGAGTTTCCAGTTGGGAAACATATTAGGACATAATGTTGGGACATAAACATATCTTGTTTGGGGGCAGGGGGCTGCACTCACTATCTGACCCATTTCAGTGGCCAAGGAAGGATTTTCTGAGATGGGGACATTCTTGTGGAAAGTCTGGTTTGCAAAGAATAGGGAAGAGTGTTCTAGGTAATAAGAATGCCACACCCAGAAACATTGAAGCAGGAAAGAGCTGTGTACATCTGAGAAGCTAAAAGGACTGGAAAACTGTAGGAAAGGGAGAGAGGAGCCAAGAATACCTTGTACGGCCTGGTAGGTGGGTCCATCCTGAGTCACAGATGGTCAGGCTGGAAGTCACTTGGGCCAGCATCCAATCTCATTCTCAGCCCTGAGGTCTCCTTTCAGCTATCTCCTTCCCTGGAAGGCTTACCCTCAGTGCATGACAACAGCTCCTGGGCCCTGATCCGGTGACATTCTGCCCTGCAGGAAGAAGCCCTTTGTCTGCATCTATTTCAATGTCATCCAGCCAGAGTGGCGGCAGCTTTATAGTACCCCGTGAGCCTGGGTCTCAGTGCCAGCTTCCAGTTTTGCTGCAACAAGCCCCATCAGGCCCCACTGTGAGCTGCTAGCTGCTTCTCTGAATAAGCCCTACCTGGTTTTGTTTCAAGTCACTCAGGCAACTGTTCTGTTGGGGCCTGAGCTCTGGCCTGTGATCTTGGAGCTGAGGTTAAATCTCTTTTCAGACTCTTACTGGCCACAGCTTCAGGCAAGCCAGTTAGCCACTGGACGCTCAGTTTCCTCATTTGTAAAATGAAAACGAAAAGCGCAATATCACAACAATATGGTGAGGCTCAAATAAAATGGTGTGTTCGAGATGTTTTGTGAATTCCAGTGTTCTACATGATGAAGGAGGTGTTAGTATCAAAGCCCTGGAGTCGCTCATCTTCTTCCGGGAGGAAGGGAAAGCTCAGGACCCCGCTCATCACATCATACATCTCTCTACTTTGCACTGACAGACGCATGTCACTGTGCATCCCTCCCTGTGGGGTTAACGTGCCTCATCTCCCATCAAGATTTCATCCTGCAGCAAGCTCCCCAAATGGAAATAAACAAAACTCAAGTTCATGTCCCTATAAAAAACAGCCTGCCTTTGAAACTTGACCCTGTTGAAAACCTACTGAACTGAACACAGAGGAGGAGAAGGGGATTTAAAAAAAGAAAAAAAAAAAAAAAAAACATGAAGTAATTAATCAGCATTTTGTCCAACCCAATTTGGTTTCAAAGACATTCATCAAGACCAACATACCTGTCCAGGCCAATCCTGGGAGCCCTGTGAGTGGCCACGTGGACTTGACCTCCTGGTTGTCTGCAGTCCCGCTCATTTACAAAATGGTTTCAAAGAAGGTAACAGTTTGTGGTAATGGGAAACATATGGGCTGGTGGCTGCTGTCAGTAAAAATAGCCGGCATGGCCCATGTGGCCAGACGCAACGTCAAACTGAGTGCAGAAGACAAAAGCTGTGTGAAGAAAGGAAAAAAAAAAGTTGTTTCAGAAGACTAGACACGGGAGCCTGCCTGGTGGGGGAGGAGGGACCGGGACATGAAGGCAAAGGACTCCTCAAAAGCAGAGACGTTTGCATGAAACGTCAGCCCTCGCTGGCCCGGTTGTCCACACTCTCGTGCCCCAGTTGAGAGGGGGCAGAGAAGGTTCTTTCTGGGCACAGAGCCAAGGCTCAGCACGCAGGACAAATTTCTGTAGGATTTGCACTGAGGTATGTATGCATCCTCTTAACCAACCATCCCGACAGAGGATGAAGCCTGAAGGACAAGGAGGCCAGGCCAGCAACTCAAAGGAAAAAATTGAAGCTGAAACTTTAGGATCTTTTTCACATGTATCCTGCTTCATAGTGTAATAGAAAGAATATGGATTTGAAAATTGTGAGCCTGATTTCTTCTGACCATAAACACACCCACTGTATAAACATAAACAAATTAGTTCATCTCTCCGAGCTTCTGTTTATTAGTGTGTAACGTGGAGATAATGTAACCAATGACTGTTTCCAAGACTATATGTGCTGATTCTCCTTATTTTTTAGTAGCTTGCCCTATTCATGCATTCATTCAACAAATATTTATGAAGTACCTGCTATGGGGCCAGACATGGTTACAGAGGAATAAATCAGTAAACAAAACAATAAAAAAAAAAACCACACCTACTGTCACGGAATTTACATTCTAGTTGTAAGTAAAGCATAGAGTGTTGGGAGGTAGAACATGCCATGGATACAAGCAACTAGGGAAAGGTGTTGAGGGAGCAGGGATTGAGATGCAATTTTAAGTGGGATGGTCAAGGAAGGCCTTGCTGGGAAGGTGACATATGGACAAAAATCGAAGAAGGTGAGAGAGTGAGACATAGACCTATCGGGGAGGCTAATACTGAAAGTGGAAGAAGCCCCTGGAGTGGAAGTCTGGGGTGCTCCAGAGACTAGCGGAGCTGGAGTGAAGGGAACCAGGAAGGTATGGGGGTGGCCAGGCTGCCAGGGCGGGTGATGCTTAAGAAGGAACTTGGCTTGACTCTGTTGAAGTGGAATGTCTTGGAAAGGTTTTCAAAAGAGAAGTGACAGGATTAGATTTGTCTTTTAATTTTTTTAAACAGGATGACCCTGGCTGCCTGAGCAGGTGCTGAAGCAGAGAGACTAGTCAGGAGGCTGCTGCAGGAATTCAGATGAGAGACAAAGATTTCTTTGATTGAGATGATGACATTGGAGGTGATGAGGAGTGGCGAGTTCCTCCCAAATTTGCTGCTGGTTTGAATGTGGGTTTGAGAGAGAGCGGTCAAGCAAGGCTCCAAGAAAGGATACATGTGTATGTATGGCTGAGCATCTGTTCTGTTCATCTCAAGCTATCACAATATTGTTAAATGGCTATACTTCAACACACAATAAAAAGTTTAAAAAACAAACAAACAAGTAATGCTACTAAAAGCAGCTGAAAGAAGCTGCTGTTAGCAGAGAGGGAGATGACCGTAGGTGAAGCAGGCTAGGGAGGATAGACTGGGTGTTCAGTGCTGCACATGTTAATTTTGAGATGCTTATTGGACATTCAAGTTGAAATAGAGCATCCCGGCAGATGAGAGTCATAAACGCATAGATGATACTAAAGACGATCAAACACTAGATTATTAGGGTAGTGAATGAAGACAGAGATGAAAAGGTAGTGATAAGCATTGGGCATCAAGGATTTACAGAGATTAAGTAGTTTTCTACACAACATCATCTTCCAAGTGCATGAGCTACAACAAGGGCAAACATACTGTGTATGTATGTGGACATGAAACCTTCTATGATAGATGGTGCTATTACTATTTTGTATGTAAGAAAAGTAAGAACCCAGAGAAGTAAAGTGATGTGCTCAATGTCAAACAGCTAATGAAAAACAGAACAGGAATTCAAACTCAGGTGTCCTGACCCCAGTTCTAATGCTCTTTCCATTCCAACCGTTGGCCTAGTGCTGGGCTTGCTTCTAAGGTAGACATGCATCTTCCATCCTCAATATATTCCTCATGCTTCTCCAAGTTTTCAATCAAAAACAGGTCATTCTAACAGCTAAGTACTCTTGTTTTCCAAGCAGGAGGTCTTGCCAGCCTTAGAAAATAAGAAAATTATGAGAAACTGTTTTTGGCAAAGCCTGGGAAAAAAATAAAAGGAACAAGAGGAAGAGAGAACATGACAAAAAATCTTGCCTTCTATTTTCCCCATAGGTGCTCATTGTCTCCTGGACTCTAAATCATCTTCTCTACCTGTGGAGGACATAGATATAAGGCAGATACAATCTCCCCTGCCTTCTAAATCAGGCATGAGGGAGGGATAGAAAAATAAATTGTTGTATGTGGGGTCACCCAGCAATTCGTGAATGTGACTTGGAAGAGGTCCTAGTTATTTGGCACCACTCCATTCCCCTAAAGTCTAACACTAGTTTATACCATGCATGCAGAAACTGGTGAAAATAAAATAATCTCTAGTAACTTGTGAAGCACTTTTTCTTAATTTGGAGGATAATTTCTTTACAATGTTGTGTTGGTTTCTGCCATACAAAAACGTGAATCAACCATAAGTATACATATGTCCCCTCCCTCTTGAAACTCCCTCCCACTGCCCACCACATCCTACCCATCTAGGTTGGCACAGAGCACTAGGTTGAGCTCCCTGCATCACACAGCAACTTCCCACTAGCTATCTATTTGGTAATGTATGTGTTTCAATGCTACTCTCTCAATTCATCCTACCCTCTCCTTCCCCAGCAGTGTCCACCAGTCTGTTCTCTACGTCTGTTTCTCTATTCCTGCCCTGCAAATAGTTTCATCAGTACAACTTTTCTAGATTCCATATATATGCATTAATATATGATATTTTTTCCCTTTCTGACTAGCTTCACTCTCTGTAACAGGCTCTAGGTTCATCCACCTCACTAGAACTGACTCAAATTCATTTCTTTGTATGGCTAAGTAATATTCCATTTATGTACCACAACTTCTTTATCCATTCATCTGTTGATGGATATCTAGGTTGCTTGTGAAGCACTTTTTTTTTTTTTTTTTTTGTCAAGCACTTTTTAATCCACTGTTGATGCCACTGTTTGAGGCAGTTACTATGCATGTTGACATCTATTTTAACGATGAATAAACATGGCTTGGAGAGATTAAATAATTTGACGTGCTTGTGTACATGCTAAATCGCTTCAGTCACGTCCGACTCTTTGCGACCCTATGGACTATAGCCCTCCAGGCTCCTCTGTCCAGGGGATTCTCCAGGCTGGAGTGAGTTGCCATGACCTCCTCCAGGGGATCTTTCTGACCCAGGGATTGAATCCATGTCTCCTGTATTGCAGGCAGATTCTTTACCATAAACCACCAGGGAAGCTCAAGTGATTTGACAAAGGTTACCATAAAGCAAATGCTGTAATTTTACCAAATGTGATTATTATCACTAGAAAATAAATGTAAATTTATATGAAAAAGTGCCTCACTTGGCATCCACAGAACCTACAACAATCAAGTCCAGTTTTGCTTTGGCATCACCAATTTCATCAGTGTGGTCAAGAGTCTTACCTGCATCTGCCTTCTCCTTTCCTATTTGGCCAACCTCACACCTTTCTGAGAAGCACTTAATGTTGTTCCTCTCAAAGGAATGGCCCGGATCTTCTCCATTCTTTATCCCCAGTGCCTCTTCTGTTTCCTATCACTGTGCAGGGAACTGCATACGTTGGCTGGGCTGCCCTGAGCTGAAGTTGATGAGCTGAAGAGGAGAAGGAAGAAGGTTGGAAGGGCAGTTTGGGGTTAAGACCACAGAGAGCCTTGAATGCCAAGCCAAGTTGTGTGTATATCCATCTATGATTAGCAGGAGCCAGGGCCACTGGCTTGTCTAGCCTCTGGGTTCTGCAGCTCCATGCTGGATTGTCTTAAAAGAGGCATAGTTTCCTAAGTCAATAAAGTGGGGGTGGACAAGTCTTCCGCCCAAACATCAGAAGAACCTTGCCAACACTTTTCAGATTTGACAACTTGACTTTATTTTTTTCTTCCCACTCACATCTTAGGTCTTGTTATGGCTTCAGCCAAAGAAAACCAACTCAGGACCATTTTAGGCTTGTTGGGAGTCTAAAGTAGGGAGACAGCAAGTAGGAGGTGACATCTGATGTTTTGAGGCTTCCTGCTCACATTTAAGACTCAGTAATTTAGTGTGGATTATTTGAGTCAGATGAACTAGGGAGAAGTGTTCAATTCCATCCAACTCACCCCATATTTATTAGCTGTGCTAGGACCAAAAGGAAGAGAGAGGCTCTAGCTCCTGCTCCAGTGCAGCCAACCATCTGTCTAAGGAGAAAGGAAGAAAAAGAAATATACAGATAAGTGCATAACCAGGCAGAACCTGATTCTAAGAAGAGGTGGTAACATGATACACAGTCTTACAAATTTTTTTAGTGGGTGGAGGTATATATTTATCTAGACTTCCAAAGAAGTTCCCAGCGCAGAGTTTAAGGCTACAAGGGAGAGGAAGAGGAATTAAGTTCTTAGGACTAGTTGAAAGATGACCACAAAGAGCCTTGAATGCCGAGCTAAATTGAATGTATATCCATCTGTAGTCAACAGGCAGCTAGTGTCACTGCAACATCTAAACACCAAATTGTTCCAAACCCCTGTTTAACCTTCCAAATGTGATGCTAAGAGCTCTGGAATCAGGGATTGTCCTTTTATATTTTCCATGTTGTGCCCAGCCAATTGCTAGACACAGAATTTGACATTAGATTCTGAAGAACCAAGACTTCTGCTGAAGCCACATTGGAGAGTTACCTCCTTACCTTAGGGATGAAAATCATAAATTCTTACTAAATTTGTTTTCAGGTATTTTTTGTATTTCATAGACCAGGGAATTTTTGTATCCTTTCAAGTAATTCAATTGAAAATAATAACAAGGGAAGCCCACGAATACTGGAGTGGGTAGCTTATCCCTTTTCCAGCAGATCCTCCCAACCCAAGATTCGAAACAGGGTCTCTTGCATTGCAAGCAGGTTCTTTACCAGCTGAGCTACCAGGGAAGCCCACTTAAAAAACAGTTTCCATCAATTGTCATAAACATTTCATGAAAGAATGAGAATTTTAACAGCCAACTCCCTCAAAAAAAGAAAGATGGAATCTCAGAAAGAAAAACCATCTTTTCCAAAAAAAGTTGACAATCTAACTGTCACTTAAGGACATTTCTGTAAATTTTAAAATAAAAATAGAATGTAAAATTGTGCTTTATGCTATACATGTGCTAGTTGTTCAGCCATGTGACTCTTTGTGACCCTATGGACTGTAGCCCACCAGGCTCCTCTGTCCATGGGATTCTCCAGGCAAGAATCCTGGAATGAGTAGTCATTCCCTTCTCCAGATCTTCCTGACCCAGGGATCAAACCCAGTTCTCCATTACAGGCAGATTCTTTACTGTCTGAGCCACCAGGAATGCCCATTTATACTGTAGACAGTATTTTTGTGTGTGTAGAAGTCAAGCCTTCATGACTTGCCCAGTCACACACCTGGTTAGTGGCAGAATATGAGTGAGTCCTTCTGTTGGGTCCCAGCGTGTCCTTGGCTAATATTCTCTGCTGTCCAGGACCTGTCAGAGGGTAAGCTCACGGGACTGTTGCCCAGATGAAGCTGTGCAGAAGTAGCTTCCTCTTCCATCTGACAATGTTGGCCCTCACTGCCAGGCCACCACTGGAGGGATTCATAAACTGTCCCACTAAGTCATCTCCAAGGTAATTCATAAAATGTCCTATTAAAGGTGAGCTACAACTATGACTATAATCTTCACACAGCCATAGATGTCCTAGTTTGTTACACTGTTTGGTTCAGCAGTAAAAAAAAAAAAAAAAAAAAAAATCCACCTGCCAATGCAGGAGACACAGGAGATGCAGGTTCAATCCCTGGGTGAGGAAGATCCCCTGGAGGAGGAAATGTCAACCCACTCCAGTGGGACACAACTTAGCGACTGAACAGCAACAACAACAAAGTTAGACTGAGGTCTGAGGAAGTCTCTAGGTCCCTCCCTTATGGCCGGGGGTCAGGCGGGCCTACCCTCTCCTCTTCTAGAACAACTGACTGCTTGAAGGGAAGCTCTGGCCCTCACATGGACCCCTGCTGCACTCCATCTCATGGATGCTGAATGAGGTCGGCTCATCATTCCAGCCAACTGAGATCATTTAATAGTTTGATTTTGTCATCAATCATTTCTTCTCTCCCTCCCAGCTGTGTGTCAGCTATAGCTGTGATAAGTGGACTTTATATGTCTTTGTCCAAATCACTGGTACCAAATACAGGTCTGAGGACAGTTTTCTGGGGCATACCTCTGTACTGAACCCAGGGCATTTGCTTGGGCCCGGACTCCTGCATTTGTCCCATGCTATTATTGATGTTTTTATTGCTACATATAAATGCTTCAAGAGCCAAGCCTTGACTTTATAGTCCTTTTAATCCTCATTGGACACAATGCTGACTGTTAAAAAAAAAAAGCTCAGTATTTGCGACAGGGCACTAAACAGAGCCACTGATTTGATGTCAGAAGAATCAGGTTCAAGTCACAAGTGACCCACTTCTAATGACTGTTTCTCCTCCAAGAGTCTCAGTTTCTCTATAGTCTCAGCATAATATAGAGATAGGTTATCCTTGCAGACAACCTCATTCAGTTGTGCAGCTCCATGAAGTAACGCCAAGTTTGCTTTTCCCTCACTCCTAGTCACGCTTTTACATGACACGCCTTCAAACTGAAATTCCTTTCCCCTCTCTTTTCTATCAACACTACCCTTACCCGGCTCCCCTTCTCCTGCTTCCCTGGGGATCCTTCCTGCCCCCTTAGGAAGCCATCACCTCCTTCTCTGGGCTCGCACAGCACTCTGCAGGTCTTTGTTGGGACAGTTATGTCCCCAGTTGACTGGGTTTTTGGGTCCATTTTCCCTCAAGAAAATGGTCTTGAAAGTCAAGAGCTACCCCATAGATATCTGGCCCTGGCACCCGGAGACAGGAGGACACTCAATAACAGATTTATGGAACAAGTATGGATGATTGCAAGCTGTTGACTCAGTCCCGTTCTTGCCTTAGTGATGGCCCTGGGGAATGGTGTGGCTGCACAGGTCTTTACTTGGGCCACTGGCAGCTGTCACATTGAGCACAGCTATTCTGGGCCTGAATGTCCTTGGTTTATCCTTATGCTTAGTCAACTGTTCAGTAGAGTCTAACTCTTTTGCAATCCCGTGGACTGTAACCTGCCAGGCCCCTCTGTCCATGGGATTCTCAGGCAAGAATACTGGAGTGGGTTTCCATTTCCTTCTCCAAGGGATCTTCCAGACCCAGGAATTGAACCTGTGTCTCCTGCATTGCAGATAGATTCTTTACCTGCTGAGCCATTGGGGAAGCCCTCTGGTTTATCCTTGGGGAGAAACAGAGGTGGGACTAATGGGCAAATCCAGCCCCAAAGCTCTGTGAGAACACATATCATGCCTGTTTTGCTTATTGCTATTGCAGGATGGGTTCCCCAGCCAGCAGACTCTGAGAGGGAAGTTTGCATCCAGGGAGTTTACCGGGAGGTTCATTGGGATGGGAGAGTAAGGGAAACAGGATTGGGCAGACAGAACTTGTACTGCAATGCCATGGCCAAAAGGACTCAGCTGGCCCTGTGGAAAACTCTGGAGCTGGGGACAAACCTTCAGAGTTGTTCCAAATTGAGACAAGCAGATGGGGCCTCAATGGACACCCTCCTATTGACCTGTCTTGGATGAAGGCTGCCTTGATGAAGGGGGTGAAACTTTCAGCTGAATGGTTCTTTTTAGCTGAGGACATTCCCACAGAGAGACAAAGTTGAGAGCTGCCAACACTTGGAGCTACTGGTGAATGAGAGCCTCAGGGCTGGAGCAGGCGTATCTATTAACATCTCCGAGCCTGGTAGCCCCTCACTTGTTGAAGCGCTTCAGTGAACACTTGCCGAGTGAATGAAGGAGCCTGTGACCGATCTCAAATGGAATCTTGTAGGCTCTCTGTGGGACTGTCCGTTCAGTCCATGTACCTGTAGATGTGCAACCTTCAGCCAAGGTTGTGCAGGTGTCTGGCTCAGGAGTGAGTAAGACTTGTTCCCTTCTCCCCAGAAGGAGGGCAGATATGTAGACAGCCAGTCTGACTCCCAGAGGAGGACTGTAGGAGGGGTAAGCTCAGAGGGCTGTGGTAGCAAGAAAAGCTTCTTAAGTTGACATTGAAACTGAGGCCTGAAGGGAGAGAAACAAGCAGGTTCTCGGACAACATGAAATGGAGACAGATGATGCAGTGTTGGTGTGAGACACCCTGGCGTGGACCCTGGGGTGGAGGCAGGCCAGGCCAGGTTCTCAGGGCCTTGCGGGTCAGACTGCAAAGCCCAGACCAGACCCTAGAAGCAGTGAGGGAACAAGGACAGGTTTTCGGCAGCGGGCTAACAACCCAAGTTTTCCTTTCCGAAAGAACACGGGTTCAGTTCCTCCTGTCATTTTCCATCTCGGCTTCGATGGGAACCACCACCCACCTAAGCACATACTATATCTGGGGCCTCCACCCACAGCATGGCATGAACTGTCCCTGACGCTGGGACCTCCAACAGGTTGAGGGAGCCGCTGGCCCTCGGGAGACAGGGCGTGTTCTTGCCTTGACATGCAGGCCGAAGCTCCTGAGGGTGTGACCCCAATGAAAGGAAGCGCTGTCAACATGGCGAAGTCGGGGTGACTCTTCCCACACCAGAGACAGTATCAACACACAATGGGAAGACCACTGCCGGAGGAGTCCATCCTCAGACACTTACTGAATCTATGGTCCAGGCAGGTGACTAACCCTTATCCCTAAAGTGAGAAAAAGAACTCACCACATATGTGATGAGGATACTCACAGTAACCTAACAGTGCGATATCATTTATGTGTTTCTGATTGACAAAGATTTTTTAAAAGAATGATTGGTGCTGATGAAAGTGGTTAATATGGGCTGGCTAATTCACTGTGGTTAAGTCTAGCAAATTGGAATCAACAATGAAAGAAAGTGAAAGTGAAAGTCGCTCAGTCATGTCCAACTCTTTGTGACCCCATGGACTGTAGTCCATGGAATTCTCCAGGCCAGAATACTGGAGTGGGTAGCCTTTCCCTTCTGCAGGGGATCTTTCCAACCCAGGGATTGAACCCAGGTTTCCCACATTGCAGGTGGATTCTTTACCAGCTGAGCCACAAGAGAAGCCCTAGCAATTTGACAACTAATACCATTTTTGAAATGCACATATCCTTTCACCCAGAGATTCCACTTTTAAGAATTTATTCATAGGAAATAATTAGAAATAAACAGGGAAAATGTATGTTAGAGGTATTAAGCAAAACATATTCAACAAAACAATTTTTACTCATGAGAGTAAAAATTCCCATCCATGGAAATAACCTACATGTCCTTCAACAACACCTAGCGGCTGATAATAGTAAATTTCAGCACACCTGTATATGAAAATATAATGCAGCAATGAAAAATTAGGCTTTTGAATTTGATTTATCAACATAAAAAATGCTTGTAATCTAATGCTAAGAAAAAAAAGTTTATTTACATTTAAATCCCAATTTTTTAATCACAATAAAATCTAAAAAAAAATCTGTTATAAAATTGGAATTGAAATATATTTTTGTATTTTTTTTCACTTAGCACTGTATTATAAGCAACTGGTTTACCAACATGTTAACTAACTATCCATCTGAGTACTAGGCCAATTCTGGTTTCCTACTTTTTTAAAAGTATTTCAGGCATTCAACAATTGTTATTTCTATAATTTTTTTATAATCAGAAAAACAAAAACAATCTTAAATATGAATAATGTATACTTTCTAGGACTCCTGTGATGACAGATAATACACATGAAAAAAATCTTATAAACAGTAAACTGTGTGTGTATGTAAGGATCTGCTTTTCTGAAACTCTACATTTCTCTTTACCATAGAATCTCAGGGTAAGAGAAGTAGCCATACTGAGGTTCTGGTACCCAGGCAAGGTCTTTTGTTGGCAATAAGTGATTTCTCTGAGGGATAACATCATAGAAATCAATGAAGGAGGCCTCTTATCTATCTCCCCAGTCCTTCCAGTCTCTTCAGTCCCATTGTCCTGCCTGGTTCAGACCCTCATCATCTCTTTGTAACACCACATCAACCCCATTTCTGTTTTTTCTTTTTTTTTTCGTCTCCAGCATCCCCATCTCATTCACCTACCACATGGCAATTGTTCCACGGAGCTCTTCTGACCATGTCTCTTTCATGCTGTTCCATAGGGGACAGCCTGAGCTTCTTAGTGTGGTGTGTGAGGCCATTCATAATCTCACTCCATATAACTCCCCAGGGACTTCTATTTTTCCACCATGTCCAAAAGCACAACCTTGGCCCTAAAACTGTATTGTTAGTTCCCAAGACACCCTATTTTTTTTTTTAGTGTCTCTGTCTTTCTGGAATGTTTTTTCCCCCTTCTTCATCCTGAAAACTCCTAGGCATTCTCTGTGAGGTTGCCTTCTCTCTACTTCCCATCCCATGTCCGAAGATGTATATTGTGACACAGGCAATACAAAAAGAATATGGGTAATTCTTCATATGTCTGTCTCCTCCACTGGATTACAAGCTCCTCAAGGAGGTATCTTATTCACCTTTGAAACACTGCCACCTAACATGTGCCCAATACCGTCCTGGTATTTGTTAACATGATGTTGAATGAATTTTGTCAGAATTGTACTCCATGGTATAAAGCAAATCATACCTACATTTCCCCTGGCTGCTCTGTAATGCTGACTTCACTAAGTCCCCAGCCACCCAAGTGATCTCTCATAGTTGTCATCTGGAGGACAGGAGAGCTTTAGGGGAAAAGCAGAGCCCCTCAATTACCAGTTCTGACTATCCTCATTTTAGTTCAGGTTTCTCCATGCAAACAGACAGTCAACATGTGATTGGAGAAGAAATAGAAGTATATTTCTATTAAAACCATGTTCCTTAGGTTGTCACTCTGAATTTATATCCCTCTGGCCCTTGCCAAGTTGGCTGTTGGCTATACTCTGTCCTAAAATGAGAGCATTCTTCTCATAGCCCCAGGAGATGCCTACAATGCCTGAAGATTGAAAACAGACCTTGCAACATGGATTTGGGAATTTGTAGAGTCCAAAGCACCACTATCCTATATAACCTGCTCCAGATAATCTAGCTTCCCTTTGCATCTCTGATTAGAGCTGGGTTGAGTTAGAGGGTTTACTTCCTGAATGCTGCTGCTGTTACCCAAGAGGATGGGCAAGAAATCTTATTAGAACAGAAAGAGTCATCAGCTCTAGGTACAGGGAAATGCCACCCATGGCCAGTGGGTTTTGACTTTGGGGCAGAAACAATCATGGGATAAATGCACATCTGAGTGTTTAAATCAATAAAAGCAAGCAATTATTGGGTTATCAACTATGTACAAGGTTCCCTTTTGGGTCTGGTAAGAGATGAAGGGTTGAGTAAGAGGATCATTGCTTTTAAACTGTTCATGTCTACTGGAGAGAAAAGGTTTGGCTCTAAATAGCCATTAATTACAGTAGAATAGGATAAAAATGAAATGGAATGAAATGAAATAGAATAGAATAGAAAGTGCTATGTGTGTGCCAACTGGTGATATAAAATGATAGAGAGTACAGGTTTAGCAGGCAATCAGATTCAGGCTCAAACGCAAGCTTAGCCAGTTAACTTAGACAAAGTACCATACCTCTTGCTATTGTTACTATTGTTTAGTCACTATGTCATGTCCAGCTTTTTTGTGACCTCATGGACTGGAGCCCTCCAGACTCCTCTGTCAATGGGATTCTCCAGGCAAGAATACTGGAGTGGGTTGCTATTTCCTTTTCCAGGGGATCTTCCCAACCCAGGGATCGAATCTGCATCTCCTGCATTAGCAGGCAGATTCTTTACCACTGAGCCACCAGAGACCTCTTAGAGCCTCAGTTTTTCCAGCTATAAGATGGGCTCTAACAGCCACTTCTCAAAGAAGGAGTTTAACAGAGATTAAATGAGATGGAGCTCCTGGGCTCCTACCCTACAGCAGCCCTAGCCTCCCTCCCTTTCACTTTCATTCAGAGCTGAGATCCAGGGACCCCATGAATAACTGTGAGCAAACAATCAGGGGTCCCAAGAGGGAGGGTCAGGAAAGGAGGCCAGAGGCTGCTGAGATGACAGCTTTTGCCCCATTCTTTCAGTTTTCAGAAGAATGTCTACCTGTTCTGTTATCTTGGGTCTGCATGTCTTTGGACTTGGCAAATGCTCTGTCAGATAGGTTCACTGATTTCAGTTCATGTAGATTATAATTTCTGTCAGCCTGAGAAACTGCGTTGGGCTTCCTTGGACGAGGAACTGAGGTTTGCCACTGTGGTGCCTTCCCTTTGAGGTACGCAGCTCCTTGCCAGACCACAGAGCACACAAGAAGAGGAAAATAAACAACAATCAGAGAAGACACGGCTCTCTTCATGAAGGGGCTTCTACCCTGGCCTGTGGTCTTGAACAATGCAATCAAGCTTGGAGAGTCTCGCTTGGTTTACAATGCCTGATTGTTGGAATGCTAGCCTTCTGAAAGAGTGCAAGGGATAGTGGGTTCATGTCTCTGAGTCTTGCTCATTTTGTATATGAAGGAAAAAAAATCCAAGTCTATCTATAAATAGGGAGAACAACCAACTTTTCCACTTGTGGCTCTTTTTACCCAAAATCCAACTAAGCGGAAATACTATTTTCCTCATTATAGTCAGGCTTGGAGAGTTTAAATGCAGCATAACCAATAAGAACACTGGATTAGCTAATAGAAGACTAGGGAGTCAGTGTTGTCTTAGCTACCTATGGTTTGTAGAACTTTGAAACTGTGATTTAAATCTCTTGTGATTCAATGTCTTCATCTTTCAAACGGGCACAATGATACCTATTCCACTGGGTTTGTTTATGGATTAACTAAGTTAGTAAGAAAGAATCTGGCACATCATTAAATGTGAGTTTGTTTCACAGCTCCTACCCTATGAGACATTGGGTAAACCCTTTAACCAGTGTTAAAATTTCCCTTTTGTAAAATTAAACCCACCTACCTCACACTTTCTACCTCTCAGAGCTGATTTGAGAAGTTAAGGTGATGGTAGAATGAATGTGCTTTGTAACTGGAAAGGATTAGGCCGCATAGTCCATCAGGATGGCTCTTTCAACCATGTGGGAATCTCTCAGGAGAAGGAAGTATGTTCTTTTAAAGGTCTACCCTTTCAGTCACCTCTTATATCTGAGAGACACTTTAGAATAGACCAGACTGAATGATCAGTTATTATCAAGGGGCTGAAAAAAGATTCAGGCTCCAGCTGTTGTTGAAATGAAGCCATGTTGGCTACAGGGCCAGTGCCCAAGTCCTTTGAATGCCATATAGCCTCAAAAAAAATAAGTAAAATAAAAAAATAAAAGCTGACAAAGCTTGATGCCAGCTACATGATTAACTGGACAAAACCTACACTCTAAGCCATGAGATCAAAGAGAACACTCTTTCCAACAAGTAAACCCTCTTAGAGAACTGGGACATGATTCATCCTAACAAACCACTTAGGAGTCAAGCAAGCAGACTGTCCCTTGCCTGAGGAATTAGATGCAGTTCTGTCCCAGAGAGGAGAGTGACTGGATCATCTCTAACAATCTTCTTATCCAGAAGCAAGTGGTCCATGACTTGAGTCTGACCAGAGAAAGTCTCCCCTGGATCTACAAAGTGAGATTCTTGAGAACAGGGGTGCATCAAATTCAGCTGACATCCTGTTTCCAGTTCAAGGCCTCACATAGATTGGGTCCTCAAGAGGTTAGTTTTCCATGCTTGTGTCAGAAGCTCTTCACTATTAACTCACAGCTTAGCCCAAACTTTCCCACTGAGGTTTCATTTCCACCACCTCGCCCCATAGATAGAAGGATAGAAGAATGAATGTAAACAAATGTGCTTGCAAGCCTCCTCCTGAAATCATCAAAGAGGCTCAACTCAATTGGGACAAGGAGATGGCTGGGATACATGGCATGATTATTCATCTCTTTTCAGTAGTGTTGTAGACCGACTGTATCCTCCCAAATCATATATTGAAGCCCTAAGCCTAAGGTGATGGCATTTGGAAATGTACCCTTTGGAAGGTAATTAGGGTCAGATGAGATCATGAGGGTGGGGCCCTGGGTCTGATGGGATTAGTGCCCTACAAAAATTATACCAGAGAGCTTCTTCTTTCTCTCTCCCTATAAATACATTGCAGTTTTGGAAACTGGGAGTCCAAGGTCAAGGTAAAAACACAGTTTGTTTCTGATGAGACCTCGTTCTCTTTCTGGTAGATGCCCACTGTCTCGTTATGTGGCCTCTCCTCAGTGAGTGCTTATAGGAGAGAGAGAAAACTCTGGTGTTTCACTTGCTTAAGCCACGCAGTCCAGGATATTTAGATATGGCAGCCTCAGCTGGCTAAGACAACAGGGGAAAAAATTCTGCTCCAGCAGTTGGCACCATCACCTACCCATTTGTCTCAGCCAGAAACCTGGAAGTTATCCTTGACTTTTCCTACTTCTTCTGTCTTTCTCACCTAACGAATTGTTTGTCCTAAGACAAACAATGTCTTAGGAAAAATTCTTCACTTGTTTTATTCTATACCGTCATTTCACCAGAGGACTCACTAAATTCTCTCCACTGTTTGGACTATGCACTAGTTCCAGCCTCCAGCATTTCTCACCAGGACAGCTGTAGCAACTCTTTGTTAGTCTCCCTGCCTTCAGTCTTTCCCTTCCAACCTAGCCTCCAAGCGAGCACCAGTGTGCCTTTACAAAACTTAACCTGGTGCTCCCCCATGGAAGGCCCTTCATTGGCTCCTGTTACCCAGCCTTGGCCTGTTTGTTATCTGGATGTGGACAGGGCTCTGGATAACTTGCCCCTATGTATGTCACAGCCTCATCTCTCACCACCCTTCTGGCCCCATCCCCTGACTCACCCCACGGCTGCTGCAGGAGATACTATCTTCCCATTCCCTATTCTGATTTCCTGCATTTCACTCTCCCACTTCCCCAAGCAGCCTCCTCCTTGTTCTCAAAAACACAGCTTGTGTTTCTTTCCTGCTGGAGGCATCTGAGTCAGCCTCCCAGCCCTCCCTTCGGGGTTGGGGAGCTCCCCTGGGCGCCAGAGCAGCCCCAGCTCATGGTCATCCTGTTGTTTATTATGGGGTATTTTAGCAGACAAACGCCTTACCTGTCTGGCTACCTTCTAGAACCAGTGTATGTATGAGTTTTCTCAGGGTGCCATAACAGAGTACCATAAACTGCACAGGTTAAGCAACAGAAATGTATTTTCCCACAGTTCTGGAGGCTGGAAAGCCTGAGATCCTCTGAAGCCTCCTCTTTGGCTTGTTGATGCCCATCTTCTTCACATATTCTTCCTTCTGTGTGTATCTGTGACCTAATCTCCTCTTCTGAAAAGACACCAGTCATGTTGGATTAGGGTCTACCCAAATGACCTTGCTTTAACTTAGTTATTTCTTTAAAGGCTCTGTTTCCAAACCCATTACATTCTGAAGCACTAGGGATTAAGACTCTCGTCTCACATGCTAGTAAAGTAATGCTCAAAATTCTCCAAGCCAGGCTTCAGCCAATATATGAACCATGAACTTCCAGATGTTCAAGCTGGTTTTAGAAAAGGCAGAGGAACCAGAGATCAAATTGCCAATATCCGCTGGATCATCAAAAAAGCAAGAGAGTTCCAGAAAAACATCTATTTCTCCTTTATTGACTGTGCCAAAGCCTTTGACTGTGTGGATCACAATAAACTGTGGAAAATTCTGAAAGAGATGGGAATACCAGACCACCTGACCCACCTCTTGAGAAACCTGTATGCAGGTCAGGAAGCAACAGTTAGAACTGGACATGGACCAACAGACTGGTTCCAAATAGGAAAAGGAGTACGTCAAAGCTGTATATTGTCACCCTGCTTATTTAACTTATATGCAGAGTACATCATGAGAAACTCTGGGCTGGACGAAGCACAAGCTGGAATCTAGATTGCCAGGAGAAATATCATTAACCTCAGATATGCAGATGACACCACCCTTATGGCAGAAAGTGAAGAAGAACTAAAGAGCCTCTTGATGAAAGTAAAAGAGGAGAGTAAAAAAATTGGTTTAAAGCTCAGCATTCAGAAAACTAAGATCATGCATCTGGTCCCATCACTTCATGGGAAATAGATGGGGAAACAGTGGAAACAGTGTCAGACTTTATTTTGGGGGGCTCCAAAATCACTGCAGATGGTGATTGCAGCCATGAAATTAAAAGACGCTTACTCCTTGGAAGGAAAGTTATGACCAACCTAGATAGCATATTAAAAAGCAGAGACATTACTTTGCCAAAAAAGGTCCATCTAGTCAAGGCTATGGTTTTCCCAGGTCATTTATGGATGTGAGAGTTGGACTGCGAAGAAAGCTGAGTGCTGAAGAATTGATGCTTTTGAACTATGGTGTTGGAGAAGAGTCTTGAGAGACCCTTGGACAGCAAGGAGATCCAACCAGTCCATCCTAAAGATGATCTGTCTTGGGTGTTCATTGGAAGGACTGATGCTGAAGCTAAAACTCCAATACTTTGGCCACCTCATAAGAAGAGTTGACTCATTGGAAAAGACCCTGATGCTGGGAGGGATTGGGGGCAGGAGGAGAAGGGGACGATAGAGGATGAGATGGCTGGATGGCATCATCGACTCAATGGACGTGAGTTTGGGCATACTCCAGGAGTTGGTGATGGACAAGGGAGGCCTGGCGTGCTGCGATTCATGGGGTCGCAGAGAGTCGGACATGACTGAGAGACTGAACTGAACTGAACTGATATGAATTTGAGAGGGATACAATTCAGTCCATAACAACCAGCCGTGAACTCCTCAATAACAGGTGCTATATCTAATTCACATGCATCACCAGACTCAGCCCAGCCTGTGGGTCATGGCAGATGTCTCAGGAATGATCTGTGGAATGAAGATACTCCAGGAAATTTCAAGCTAAGTAAAGAGGCCTACCCTCTCTGCTCTGTGGAGACCACTTCTGGGGAACCCTTCTCAGGCCTCATTTTTAGTTTGAATCAGATAAGCCAAACAAAGTTTGAAGGCTGTTGAGATAACAAGAGAGAAAAATACTGTTGTGTAGCTTGGACTCCTGTTCAGGCTTCGTGTTAGCTGACTGCCCTCCAGCAACTCACTCAACCTCTCTGAGCTCTGAACTTTTCAAATGAAAAGTGAACCTCTGGAAAGGAACCAGTGGTTTTCATTGCTGGCTGTCCATTAGAAACTTCCACAGGAGAGCCTTGACACTGATAATTTTTTAAGTTCCCCAGATGATTTAATAGTCAGAGTTTAGTACTGCTAAGACAGAGACAGAAATGGTGGCCTGTGTCAGCTGGTGTGAGGATCACTCAGTCTTACTACTATTCAATCAACTAGTGTGAGGGGCAATATTTGTACTGGTTTAGGCAACAATCAGAAGCATTTTAGAATTTCCCCATCTCTGAGCAGTTTATCAGAAGCATTTTAGAAGTTCCCCATCTCTGAGCAATTTCAAGTACTTAGCAGATGAATGGAAAGGAAGAAGCCCCCCAAAAATAGATGGATGGACTCATTCACTACGCCAGGCACTGCCTTAGGTGTGTGATCTCAGGGAGCCACCACCCAATCCTGTAAGTATTCTCCCCATGTTACAAGTGAGGAGATGTGGACTCAGAGGAAGGATATGACTTGTCTAGTGGTGCAGGTGTTAAGAAAAGGAACTAGAATTAAGGTCAGGCTCTGACTGCAGAGTCCATGCTTGCAGCATTATAAAGTGCAGGGTAATGACCGTCATCGTAGTTGAAGAGTTCTGACAAAACATGGTCCACTGGAGCAGGAAATGGCAACCCACTCCAGTA
The DNA here is from genome assembly GCF_019320065.1 of Cervus canadensis. NCBI lineage: Eukaryota > Metazoa > Chordata > Mammalia > Artiodactyla > Cervidae > Cervus > Cervus canadensis. The sequence continues at coordinate 29,973,498 of NC_057415.1, read as the reverse complement.
TTCTTGTCTGGAGAACCCAAAGGCCAGTATGAAAAGGCCAAAAGCAAACTCTGGGAGATAATGGAGGACAGAGGAGCCTGACATGCTACAATCCTTGGGATCTCAAATAGATGATCACAACTGAGAAGGTGAACAATAAAAACAACACAAAGGCCATCTGGGACTAGACCCAGGACACACAGCAGGTGCTGAATAAAGGGTCGGTGAAGGAAGGACATGAAGCAACACTTACTGAGCACCCATCTATGCTGGGTGCTGTGCTGTTTGTACAATCTGTCCTCAATTGAGTTTGATAGAATTATCTGATTGTACAGAGTTGAAGGTTAATTTTTTTTTTTTTTTTTTTGATTAAGCATTTTTTGATTTGTTTAAGCATCTGGGAAGGAAAAAAAAAGAGAAAAAATTAATTCTTGTTAATGATTAGTAGAAATTCAGATGGCTCATAGATGACAGATCTGGGATTCCAGACCCAGGTTTCCTGACTCCAAAGCTGATGCTCTTCTCCCCTCGTCCCACTTCTTGACACATATTTAAGACTTTGCCAGGCATCTTCCTGGAGGACACTGTGCCCAAACTAACCGAAACCTCTTTTTTCACGTGGGACTCTACTGCGGAGAGCTGCAGTTGATCTCCATGCGCTAACCCCCACTCTCAACCTGGAATCCAGTGTCAAAGCAGGGGCTTGGGAGGGAAGAGGCGCATGGTTGGATGTAACCTGCACCCTGCGGAGACTGCCTTTCTGATGATTCTGTAACCACAGACCACAAATTGGGAGCTTGAGAAGATGCCCCTGGCTCAGTGCAATGTCCAGGATCAGGCAAGACCCAGAGGGGAACATTCACAAGGCAGCTGAGCTAACTGTGTTTGAGTGCAGAGGGTAGATAGCTGTTGGGCTCAGGCTTTAGAAGTCCAGAGATCAGGAGCTTTCCCTCAGGGAAGGCCGCCAAGAGGACAGCCCTCTTCTGTGCTTCCCTTCCGCCAGCAAGATGCTCACAGGACACCCGGGGCTTTGAGCGAGGCTGCGGGCAGCGGAGGGGTTTTCCCTAGGAAGCCAGAACAACTGAGGCTTGCAAAGTTAAAAATAAAAGAGCCCAGATGCGGAAGGCAGAACTTAGCCCTCTGAGTGAGTGATTCATAGCAGGGAGGCGGGGTTGGCCCTGTCTGTTCATTTCTAGCTTCCTTCAAGCAGATCTTAAGGAGATATGGCCTTTCTGAGTTGAAAGCAGGAAAAAAGTATCAAAATTATCTTATCCCGTTGTCCTGTGGTATTTCCTCCAACTCCCACCAGAAGACAGAGATCTATTTTATAAGTGGCAACCCCCTTTTGCTCACAGAAGGGGCTACTTTTATTTGTACTCATGGCACTCGTCACTGGGAAGAACATGAATGTCACGGACACAGCACCAGTGTTGGAGTTGATATTTTCTGAATTCATCCCTGTCTCCATGCGCTATTGGTCAAGCTCCTTTACCTCTTAGAGCCTCAGCTTCTTTGCCTGAAGAATGCAGATGATAACAATAGAAGCCAAAATGTTTTGAGCAGTCTGATATCTCAAGTCACTTCGAAGGGATTTTAGTTGAGCCATGCAGCCTCATTGCCACACTTTTCACCACACAGTTCTAGTGTGTCTAGGCAGGTTTTGACTGCTTTGATGGCTTACATGCATTACTGTATCTGAGATCTCATTTGATTTTCATAATTACCCAGTGAGGCAGACCCAGTAGAGATGATGCTCCTGTTTTAAAATGAAGAAATGATGCTCAGGGGATTTGAGTGACTTTTCTGAAGTCACCTAGTCTATAAGTGGAAGAGGTAAGTCTGAACCCAGGTCATAACCATAATACTATGTGCCAAGTCGGTGCCTTACAAGTTTCTCATTTAGTATGAAGAGCAGTGATTCTCAACAAAAGATGATTTTGCTCCCTAAAGGGGACACTTGGTAATGTCTGGAAATGTGGAGGGTTATTGCTCCTAGTATGTAGAGGCTAGGAAGCTGTTAAACATCCTACAATGCACAGGATAGCCCCCCATACAAGGAATTATCTGCCTTCAGATGTCTTTAGTGCAACAGTTGAGATACTCTGAATCAGAATAAAACAATAAAGCGAGCTGTTGCCATTGACAGTGATTTACCAGCTGGCTGAAGGGTGTCTGCTCTAAGAATGCCTGCATGTCATACAAATTAGAGCTTCATCATTATTTTGAAACTCTTGACATAAAGAAGTTTAATTGGATTTGAAGTCCATTTGCATTATTGTAAACAATCTATTGTTACCAATAAAAAAGGAAGAGTTGTTAGGTTCTTTAAACACAATTTCAACTGTGGAAAATTTTAAATTGCTATAAAAATGTCATAATTTGAACCACATCTATGTGAAGTTTCTGGTCAAGAATTAGAAGAGATAATTATTAAAATATTATGGTCAGGGATTGTGCAGTCATTTCAAGTATAAAGATGAACACAAGCTGAATTACTCATTAGAAATTTTAGAAATATTTATTTGGGAGCTTTATATACATTTAATATTTAGTATATTCTTTAAAACTTTGTTTCATCATAATTTATACATATGTTTTCTATGTCTGTGAGTCTGTTTCTGTTTTATAAATAAGTTCATTTGTATCATATTTTTTAAATTCCACATATAAGTGATAGTATATGATATTTGCCATTGTCTGAGTTACTTCATTTAGTGTGATAATCTCCATGTCCATCCATGTTATTGCAAATGGCATTATTTCATTTTTAATGGCTGATTAATATTCCACTGTATATGTATCTTTTTTTCTATTCACTCATCTGTTGATGGACATTTAAGTTGCTTCCATGTCTTGGCTATCATAAATAGCACTGCAGTGAACGTTGGGGTGCATGTATCCTTTCAAATCATGTTTTCCTCCACATATATACCCAGGAGTCAGATTGCTGAATCATATGGTAGCCCTATTTTTAGTTTCTTAAGGAACCTCCCTACTGTTCTCCGTAGTGGCTGCACCAACTTACATTCCCATCAGTAGTGTAGCAGAGTTCCCTTTCTCCAGGCCCTTTCCAGTATTTTTTGTTTGTAGACTTTATGATGCTGTCCATTCTGCCTGATGTGAAGTGATATCTCATTATAATTTTGATTTGCGTTTCTCTGATAATTAGTGATGCTGAGCATCTCTTCATGTGCCTCTTGGTCACCTTTATGTTTCCTTTGGAGAAATGTGTATTTAGGTCTTCTGTCCATTTTTTGATTGGGTTGTTTGAACTGAATACTTTAAATATTTGTTTCAGACATTTCTTCTTGTATATAGACCCATGACTTGAACTTGTAATATCTATAGTAGTAGCCACCATTTATTGGGTACCCGTTATACCCAGCACCATGTTAAGCACCACATAAACCTTTTTTACTTTCTCTTAAACAAAATATTTGATATACACAGAGCCATATATGTAATGAATCTGCAGGTTTCAAAGCTAATAATAATGTAAGGAACCATTAAAATTAATCATTATTTGTAATCCTAACCACAAACCCATTGAAAGACAAACATTATTGTCCCTTCTTTACATATGAAGAAGGTGAGACATGGAGAGAATAAATTACTGTCTAAGACCAAATGACAAATTATATTATTTTTGGCTATTGGTACATGATTAAATGGCTTAATTAGCATGTCTAAAAATCTACTGACATCTGACCAATGTAGTATCAAAGACTTGAAGAACATTTTCTACAAATAAAAGGAAATGTTTACATAGATTTGATAGATATCAGGAAAAAACTGTATTCAAAATCTAGGAACTAGTCCCCCACCATACCTTTTTTTAGAAGGAGAAAGGGATAGGAAGCAGGAAAAAGAGGATGAAGAGGAGCGCTCATAGAGATCTGAGATGAACTCAGTAATATAAACTGAAATCCCACTCATTGTATTCTTAAATCATGATTCAAAAAAGTCAGATGAAAGTAATAAAGCTAAAGATATCTGATCACATGGGAATTTTTAAAACCTGAAATTATGTATGTATCAGTGAAGCAATCCAAGAAAAAAGGCAAGATTTTTAATGACCAAAGATACAGACTACAATGGCCCCCTGTCCTTTTGTCTGACAGCACCCTGACCCGCTTTGCGGTCGTCAAAGACTTACAACTGGCCATGGTTGGGTGGGGCTTTCACTAGGACGGAAGAAGATAAAAATTTCTCCCCCAGGCCCCATTAATTCCCTTTCCACAGGTCATATAGAACAGTGAGGCAAGACTGGGTGTACCCTTTGCCTGGGAGGCCCTCAAGATAAGATAAAGAAGGATCTAGAAGAAATAATTCTGGATTGAAATTTGTGTTAGGAGAGGGACCAAAGAAATGTCAAAAAGTTTCACATTTTGATTTTATCAGTTCACTATGGTGGGAAGAAAGAAGGATTCTAGGTGTCAGACAAGCTAAGTGTATTCAATTCAAGTACCTGGGTTTACATTGAATCTTCTAGGGAAATTTAAGCATGACCTTGGTGTCATAGAGGGTGGTGTATGCCTAGCAGTGAGCCAGTAGGTCTAGATACATGACGAATAAGCGTAGCGTGCTGAAATTAATGGGATGGTAAGAAGTAATGTCTCTAGATGTCACTAACAACCTAGCTCAGAGTGAAACGCATAGTGTGTCTGCAAAAATGTTCTTTTCACCTTTCTCTCTCATGGATAAGAAAAATTATTACTTGAAATAGATTTAATAACAAACAAGCAAAAAAAAAGAAAATGTGATTTAAGTATATTCTTCAGTGATTTAGAAAAGAAACAGTAAACTAGATAGCATTTGGAATGAAAGAAGAAGCTAGCAAGAAGAAGTATACACACACACACAGGGCTTTCCTGGTGGCTCAGATGGTAAAGAAGCTGCCCACAGTGTGGGAGACCCAGGTTTGATCCCTAGGTCAGGAAGATATACACACGCATATATATACATGGCTTCCCAGGTGACTCAGTAAAGAATCCACATGCCAGTGTAGGAGACCCAGGTTTGATCCCTGGGTCAGGAAGATCAGCTAGAGGAGGAAATGGCTACCCACTCCAGAATTCTTGCCTAGCAAATCCCAATGGATAGAGGAGCCTGGCGGGCTATACAATTCATGTGGTTAAAAAGAGTGGGACAGGACTAAGCGACTGAGGATGCATGCTGATACATACACACAGAGAGAGGGAAAGAGATTTATTTTAAGGAATTGGCTCATGTGATGATGGAGGCTAATTAAGTCCAAGCTCTACAGGGTAGGCCATCAGGCTGGAGAACTAGGGAAGAGTTGTAGTTCAAATTCAAAGGTCATCTGCTGGCAGGATACATTCTTGCTCAGGGTGAATTCAGTCTTTGTTTCACTAAGGCCTTCAACTGACTGGATGAGGCCCACCTATATGATGGAAGGCAATCTGCTTTACTCAAGTCCACCAATTTCAATGTTAATATCATCCAAAAAAAGACACCTTTACAGAAATGTCTAGAATAATATTTGGCCAATATCAGGACACTATGACCTACTCAGATTAACACATAAAATAAGCCATCACAACTAGTTTACGGAATGAATCTGTTTCATGCTTTGTAGTTACCAGTGTACATTTACAACCATCATTTTCTTCAATCCACTCAATAGGTTATTTTATGGTAGCAAACTGAAGCTGAAATGCTGAGTGACTCTCCAAGCACCCACAATCAATAAGTGTCTGAAGCAAGTGTCCCGACTGTCTCCACTGTGCCATCCTCACAGCGGTGCCAACCCAGTCTCTGACTCTAGAGCTGTGCCCTTGCCTGGGGTCAGGCTCCCCTCCAAAAATAATAATCCAAAAAAGAGAGGCCAGCGTGAACTGATCAGCAGACAGAATTTGTCATTGTGGGTGCTGAGGAGCAGGGAGTGGGTGAAGAATATCTTTCATAGTCTTCTTTTGTAATATTACCTATGAGTGATGGCTTTGCTAATGCCTTTACTTTCCTTATTAGAGAAGATCTTATCTGCCCTGAAACTCTTTCCCTTAAAATCCATGTTCTTTTAAATATCAGCTTCATACATGGATCTTTTATATGTCTATTTCAGTGAATATTTGTTCAGTGCCCCTCCCGTGTCAAGAAAGAAGATGAGTTCCAAGTAGAAAAGCATCAGAAACCAGATAGAAAAATGTACATGCTGTACAGTTTCATTTATATGAAGTCCAAAAATAGGTAAAATTAAAGTCAGAATAGTGATGTCTTTTGGGAGGAAGTATTGGCAAGCAAGTAGCACACAAGAGGCTCCCAGAAGCTGGAAATGGTCTATGTCTTGGTCAAAGTGGCTGTTACACAGGTGTATATATTAGGCAAAAAGAAAAAAAAAAAACATTGGACTGTATATTGGAGAACGGTGAATTTTTATTGCAGGTTTATTACATCTCAGTATTTTTTTGACATGTTATGGTTGAAGAAGAGGGAGAAGGGAGCCACTGAGAAGTGCTTGTTTCCTAAGGAAATCACTAATACACTACTTCCTGAACATCCTGGGGAGGCGGTGGATTCCAAACCCCCATATTTCCTTGGGAGGTTAACAAGTCAAACAGTGAAGTGAAATATGACCTAGTGTATTAGCTAGTTTTAGAAAAGTTAAACCACTTTTTACCCTAAAGTATGATTTCCAAAATCCAGGGCACACATGTGTGGATGAAGAGATCCGGTCTTCCACAGGAACCTTAAGGAAATGTTACCTGGTCTAGTGGGTGGAGCAAAGCAGCTGCCTAACTTCTTGATAGCAAGTTTGGATATGGTGAAACCTCCTGTGTGAACACCTTGTGACCTTGACCTCTGAGCCCTTCCAGGGTAGCGCACCTTTCTATTTACATCTAGGAATAAAAGAGCAAAAGGAAGACAATACTCTTCCTGGCCCCTGCCCTGACTCCCGTCCATGAGATTGTTCTGAGACAAAGGAAATGTTGCTGCAAGTATGGATTTCTGGGTGGTTTATGAGTTGTTTGGGATTTGGTGAAAAGAGAATTGTTACAAATAGAATCATCTTGGATTTTATACTCATATGCTAAATTGCAGCAGAGACCCAGGACTCTCTCCACTCAGAGGCTGCCTACTGGGCTTGACTCCCTGGAAGCAGAGGGGGCCGGCCAAGGTCAGCATGGCCCACAACCCAACACCTGCCTTGATTGGGCTCTGCTGCTCAACCAAGTGAGGAGGGGCCTGACCGTGACCCCTGAGGACTCTGAGAAGGAACAATTCTGACTAAGAATGATACACCTGGTTTTTGGAGGAGCACTCTCTGGACCACTGGGGCCACCATCTTATGGTCCTAACAGGGCCCTCATTGCACTTCTTATGAGAAGTGTTTTAGGGCTGGATCCATCCTGGTCACAGATTCCTGGATGCTAAACCTTCCTGGTTTAGGTAAGAAACGGGCCAACCTCCAACCATCCTCCAACCACCACTGCTACCATGGGGACAATGGCCGTATCTCCAAAGACGCATGAGTGTAGGAGGAGCATAGTGACCTGAACTAGCAGTCCTCTGCTAGGTTAACCTAGAAGTTTTCTTCCGGAATATTCTCTGTCTCTTCCCCTTTTAGTCACTCCTCTCCTCCAATCTCTCTCTCTCTCTGCCTCTTTTTCGCATAGCACTTATTTCCTCTTCTCTTCTAAACTAACTGGATGTGGACATTTTAGCTGAGGTCTTCCTTTTAAACGTGGAAATTAATTTCTAGGAAAAACTGGGAAAAATCCTTACGACTGTAAAACATTGAAACAGGAGACATGAACATCCAAGCTCATGTGATGTGCATCCTAACATCATTTCAGTTATCATTTCAGTTCAGCAGTGATCTCCTGACTCTGCCCAGCACCTAAGTGCTTCAGAAGATCAGGGTAGAATGGAGAGAAATGACAGTGGGTGAAGCACTGCTAATAGCCAATATTTAATGAGCATTCTTGGTGTCAAGTTAGGTGAAAAGTTTTTTTGTATGTATAACCTCATTAAATCCTCTTGAAACCTTATGAAGAGAGTCCTGTCGGTCCTTTATCACAGAAGAGAAAACTGAGGCTTAGAGGGTCAGTTATCTTGACAAAACTCATAGGCTAGTTAGTGGGGGCGGCTGTCTAATCCCACAGCACTAACTTCTACTGCCAGACCCTTCATTTATATGATCTTACTCTATCAACACAAGGAACTTGCAAAATGGGTTATGTTATCCCTGTTTCAGAGATGACAAAACCAATTCAGAAAGGTTGAGTGGCTTACCTAGCGTCACACAGCTGATCAACAACATCAAAAAAATGAACCCAAGTCTGTCTGTCTCCAGATGTATCTTCTTTCCACCAAATCACATGGTCACAGCCTTCAAAATTAAGGAGTTCTTAATTTGCTAAGAGTGTTAAGACACACAAAGAGCTGTGGTGTCTTTAGAAAAACAAGGTGTGGAGGAAGAAAGGCCACCTCTGGTTGGGGAGCCAGGAGAGGCCTCCAGGGGAAGGAAATATTGAGTAGGGTTGAGATGCATTGAAAATTTAGTCCACCAAAGGCTTCAAATCTCAGGGTGAACATCACCCCACTCCCTGTTAGCCTAATTGCCATGGAGCTGCCCCAGATTTAAATTTTTCTTGGTTCAGCTCTTTCTTCTGGTAGAAATCTTCAGCAGAAGGATATCCAAATAGAAAAAATTGAAGGATACTATGGAATGGGAATTGTTTTCTAAGAATATTAAAATAGTGGCTTTCATACCATAAAAAAGCAAAAAAAAAAAAAAAAAAAAAAAACACCAACTGTTTTTATTAGTAATTGTGATAAGACAGTGATGACTACTTTGAGCTATGATGGCATTGATCATCCAAACACACACTGCTCCATAGAGTGAGTCTCATCATCAATAAAGAGACTGCCTCCTCTGTCTTAATTACTATCTTAGAATGGGGAAACGGCTGCCAGGGCAGCCAACATGGGTTTCTGCAAATAGGTCACTAAATCTTAGAGAGAAGATGAGGGAAAGACTTCCCAGGTCCTCTCCCCTCTTCTTTCCTTGTCCCCCAGAAAGAGCAAAATTTGTGTTAAGTGCCTGCTCTGGACCAGTAGCTGTGCTGGGGCTGAGAGGTGTGGTACCCCAATGGGAAGGCGGCAGAGGTGCTCATATACCAGAAATAGCCTCCAAATCTGTGCTCACAGTGAGGTCCTCCTGCCCCATTACACAACGTGTAGCTTACATAACTCACATTTGAGCAACCTAGAATCTTGCTTCCAATCAAAGCTTTCACAACTGCATAATTGATTTCCAGCTTCTCACACGGCACTTGGTCTAATTGTCAGAGACTGGAGAAGAAACCAGGTCAACTTCAAGAATTTGAGAGAACAATAATCACTTCCTGAGAATGCACTAAATGGGCCAGGTCCTTCGACTTGCAGCCAGGTCTGTTGGCAAAGTGGAGAAAGAGTGGGAATCAGGAATATCTTCACAGACAGATGCTTGAGCTTGGTTTTAAAGGATGGATAGGGAGAGCAGAGGCAAGCAGAGGAGGAATTGCTTCCCTCAAGCAGAGTGAAAACCTGTGCAAAGGTACCAGGGTATGAAGTTTTATGATGAATGCATGAAACTATGGAAGTTGGCATAACTAAGCAGTGTGTGTAAGTTATGCAGTCGTGTCCAACTCTTTGTGACCCCATGGATTGTAGCCCGCCAGGCTTGGCTGTCTGTGGGATTCTCCAGTCAAGAATAAAGGAATGGGTAACCATTCCCTTCTCTATGGGATCTTCCTGACCCAGGAATCAAATCTAGATCTCCTGCATTATAGGCAGATTCTTTACCGTCTGAGCCACCAGGGAAGCCCAAGTAAGCCTTAGTGATCCCATTACCTTTTTCTAACACAGGGGAATCCTTACAAGCCTGCCATCTGAGATGCTCTCCAGGAGTCTTTCTGCATGAGCAGCACATGGCCTCTTAGAAAACATGGTGAAACCCTTTCAAATGATTCAGATCTCCAGCACTATCACGATTAAAATTCAACTTTGTGGAGATCATGGATGTTCCTCAAGTGCTTCAGTGATAGTTCTCCAAGTGAGTCTAGAATTCATCTTGGGTTATAAAAACCAGAAGAAATTGGCCTCAGGTTAGAATTCCGGTGAACTAGCAGTGAAGGGTGTTTCCGAGATTGATGTACAGTTGTGGTGCTTGAATTCTCTCCACTCGATCCCTGATGTGGAAAGTGGTCAAGTCAATGAGGAAGAGACCAAGAAGGAGTCGCAAGTTGCTCTTGAGAACTTGGGGCAGGCTGTTCCCAGGCCTTTTCTCTATGCCATTGTCTCTGCGGCTATTACTTGAAAGAAAGTCACAATCCTTGGGTCTGCTCCTGATGAGGTTGGGGACTTATTTACGAATATTTTCCAGTGACTGGAGGTCATCCTGGAGCCTTTGAAGTGTGTTAACATTGCTACTGCAATATCAGCCCCAAAGGCACCACATGGGGGCTGTCATCACAGCTGGAGTTTCATCATCAATAACAATGAACATAATCAATAATAATTAATGTGTGAACCAGCCCTTTTCACATACAGTACTTCCCTTATCACCTATAACATCAACCTTAGGTAGGTATGACTAATAAGAGCTCCAGTTTACAAATGAGGAAATTCAGCCTCAAAGAGATTATAGAAACTGCACAATATCATATAGGCAGTAGTGACTGACAAGGCCGAGATTTCAGGGCCAGCTCTTTATGACTCCAGAGCTCATGGGTTTTTCAGTGTGGTTGCTATTAAAGTGTTTTGAGGCACCACAAGCTAACACCCTTCAGTCCTAGCCCTAGTGCTGCTAAATGTTGCTTAGTTCGACTGTCCTTTTATTCAAGTTCAACTGCTCATCTCAGGGTGGGAGGAAAGATCAGTAACATTGTATACACAGTGACCAGGCGTCCAGCTACAAACAAGTCAAGTATCCTGAACCCCTGAATTCTCAAAGCAACCTCCCAGAGATGCGCTTGTCTCTGAGTGGGGATACTGTGTTTTCTTGTTCATTTCTTACTGTGCCTGCTGCTTGGAAGACATTCAATGTGTATTTGGTGAATAGTAATGACCATCTCTAACCCCGTTTCCTTAAAGAAGGAGCCTGAGACTCAGGGGAGCTGGGCAACATGCTTGGTATTACAGAGCCTTTGAGAGATAGCATAGGAGCTCAGACATAGGCTGCCTGTGGACAGAGATCCCACTCTTTGCCATTTGCCAGGAGTCAAAAATGCAGCCTTTCTAGCTACCAACTTTTTCTTTCTCTGAACTAAAGCAAGCTGATGAACTCACCCTTGCACTACGCAGCTTGGAAGTCAAATGTGTGTGCGTCCGTGTATGTGTCTCTTATTCATGCTTGTGTTTGGGGTGTGGCAGGGAGGCTTATAAAAGGTATAGCAGTCTTGTTTCGTTTTGTTACAGTGATCTTTTTAAACTTCATTTGCTTATAGTTGGAAGACCTTACACTTCTGGGAATTTATTGCTAGGAACATTTCTAGGAGCCTGGTCCTTTTGCTCACTTCTAGGTAATTCTACTCATCTTTTCATGCTCACTGGTATACTTAGAGTTAACTGAGACGCTCTCCCTTAAATTTCCAAGAAATGGCTTTTTCCTACTAGACAATAAGCAACGTTAATACCTTAGTGTATATGAGACTCAGCCCACTAGTATTGTCATGTGAAAAACACAGATTTTACCATGGTGATGAGTCTTTCATCCCTGGGGGAAAAGTTGGGGGTGTACGATCTCTGTCCCAGAGGCAGCAGACATCTATGATTAACTATACAAAAGTGCCAGTTTGATGATAAAAACTGTACTTAGCATTGACTCTTCTGCTGTAGCAGGAGTCTGGGGGGTATAGCTCTTGAAGATTTTTTTTTTTAAATGGAAGCTTTTGTTAACATCAGCTATCTAATTAACTTAGGTTTTCAAACTACTGAGGTGCTGTGTCCTCAAGAAAGATGTTTATCAAAATAGTTTCAACTGGCATAATTACCCTAAACCTACAGTGGAAGAAAGAATTAAAATGTTCTTTTTTTAAAAAAAAGAAAAGCCAATGTATTGAATAACGTGGAAGCATGTTGTTGTGGGATTTATGCAGTTGAGGCTGCATAATTACTGTATCCAGAGTTTATCTCGGAGAATTGCCTTCCAGAATAAGGAAAGCCCAGCATCTGTGCCCACATGGCTGACTTGGCTCCCCCCGAGGATGAAAGCTCCAGCTGCTCCGTAGTTATAATCAAACTGACTACCCCCCACCCTCTTGCGGCTCATCCGTCACTCAGTAATAACACAGTTGCTGGCTGCTGATCTCTGGAATGGTGTTTAAAATATCAAATGCTTCAGCTATCATCTATGTGCATGAGGACTCCCAAGTGTTTGTCTTCAACCAGAGTCTTCCTCTTCCACTCCCCTAGTCTCCAAGTCAAGCTCTTCAGCTGCCTTTTGGACACCTGGACTTCCCACCAGCCTCTCCAAGGCAGTATCTCCAAAACCAAACTCACCCTCTTCACCTCGCTACCTCCCACCGTAAATGGATTCCTTTGCTCAGATTCCTTGCCTTCCTTATCCTGACAATCACTCGCAACCCTAATTTTAAGAGTTAACATTATTTTTTAGTAGACTTTATATTTGAAAATAATTTTAGAATTACAGAAAAATTGAGACA